>NC_090930.1:391079183-391392810 GCF_040938575.1 Ambystoma mexicanum | reverse complement strand
AAGCAAAAGGTATTAGCCCCCATGAGGTCTTGACAGGTAGGAAAATGGTGTTACCACAACACCTGCTATACAGAACAAATGAGCAGACACTTGTGAGTGCATCCACAGTTCATGAGTACATTGATGAATTGAGGAAGCATTTGCAACATGCATTTGCTTTTGTACAGAGAAATCCAGAAAGAGCTGCTGACAGTGCAAAGTCATACTATGATAAAAGAATATCAGTGAGAGAATACAGTGTCGGGGATCAGGTGTATAAGTTTCATTTTGGAAAAAGTAAACAGAAAAATTCTAAATTTCTAGCAGGCTGGCAGGGGCCATTTCGAATTATAGATAAGGTTTCTCCTTTAGTTTATAAAATTTTAAAGACTGAAGGTGAAACAACAATAAAGCAATTTGTGCACGTAAATCAGATTAAGCCATGCTATCCCAGACACGAGATCAGGCAGCTTGAGCATGTAGAAACAGATATGTGCGCCGAAAATTCCCGCGCAGAGGTGCCAAAACATGCGATTCGCAGTAAAAGTGCGAAAATTGCAGTGCAAGTGCGGAAATCGCAGGGAAACCAGCGCAAATCGATTCATGGAAGTCCGTGCGCGAGAAAAACATTGGATGTGAGCTGAAAAAGTGCGCCACGCACGCCGGCGCACAGGTCATCCAACAGCGTGCGCCACGGCCACTGAGAAATCGCACATAGCGCGGCGCACATCACAAAAGTAGGCGGAACACGGGGCGTAACACTCGGAATGGGGAACAACACGTGAAAACATGGGCGTCACGGGGGAAGTACAGGAGGCAAGTGCGCGGAACGCCCACACGCTCGCCTACAACCCGTATTCATGGAATCGAATAGGGAAAATCAGCGCACAGTGAAAGACGAGCACAGGGCCAAACAAGTACGCCACAAGAAAGCAGGCGGTAGCATCCCTGCGCCTGAAAATAATGTGCGCCAAAATGTGCGCTAACAAAAAGCACCCATATACAGCCATGATGAATGGTCCATACAGTGGCCCTCTAGGACAAATGAGGTGCAAAGGGGTACCGACAAAAACAGACACCCGCTGTGTGAAAAATAGCGTGTGCGTGTGTTCCTGGGTGTGCGGGAAGTTCCACACGCGATTGGCCTGGGTATGTGTACTTCGGGGTGCGTGGGAAGTTCCACACGCGATTAGCCTGGGTACGTGTGTTTCGGGGTGCGCAGGAAGATTCACACGTGATTGGCCAGGGTACGTGTACTTCGGGATGCGCGGGAAGTTCCACACGCGATTGGCCTGGGTACGTGTACTTCAGGTGCGCGGGAAGTTCCACACGCGATTGGCCTGGGTACGTGTATTCCGAGGTGCGCGGGAAGATTCACATGCGATTTCAGCAGGGTACGTGTATTTCGGTGGTGCCGGGGAATGCTACACGTGATTTGGCCGTGTGGGTCCTCCCAGGTGTTCCCTCTACACCCTCCACGGCCCCTGCAGGCAGCCCACACCACAGGGGACTACCCTGCACCCATACTCATGTCCCACAGGCAACCCATCCACCATGGCCATGCCCCCCAGCCAACCCACATGTCACCTTGCACTACTGATCACCAACACATGTCTCCCAGCACCCCCACCCCCCAGCATCCAGGGACACCCTCCACCAGGCCCCCACTCATGTCTCCCATCACCCCCACCCACCAGCAGTGCAGGGGCAGCCCCCACCAGGCTCCCACTCATGTCTCCCATCACCCCCACCCCACAGCAGTGCAGGGCACCCTCCACCAGGCCCCCACTCATGTCCCCCTGCACCCCCAACCTCCCAGCAGTGCAGGGCACCCTCCACCAGGCCCCCACACATGTCTCCCACCACCCCCACCCCCCAGCAGTGCTGGGGCAGCATCCACCAGGCCCCACTCATGTCTCCCATCACCCCCACCCCCCAGCAGTGCAGGGGCAGCCTCTACCAGGCCCCCACTCATGTCTCCCATCAACCCCTCCCCCAGCAGTGCAGGGCCAGCCTCCACCAGGCCCCCACTCATGTCTCCCATCACCCCACCCCACAGCAGTGCAGGGCTCCCTCCACCAGGTCCCCACTCATGTCCCCCTGCACCCCCACCCCCCATCAGTGCAGGTGCACCCTCCACCAGGTCACCACTCATGTCCCCCTGCACCCCCACCCTCCAGAATACAGGGACACCCTCCACCAGGCCCCCACTCATGTCCCCCTGCACCCCCACCCCCCAGCATCCAGGGGCACCCTCCACCAGGCCCCCACACATGTCCCCCTGCACCCCCACCCCACAGCATCCAGGGCAGCCTCCACCAGGCTCCCACTCATGTCTCCCACCACCCCCACCAACCCAGCATCCAGGGGCACCCTCCACCAGGCCCCCACTCATGTCCAACTCATGTCTCCCACCACCCCCACCCCCCAGCAGTGCAGGGGCAGCCTCCACCAGGCCCCCACTCATGTCTCCCATCACCCCCACCTCCCAGCAGTGCAGGGCACCCTCCACCAGGCCCCCACACATGTCTCCCACCACCCCCACCCCCCAGCAGTGCAGGGGCAGCCTCCACCAGGCCCCCACACATGTCTCCCACCACCCCCACCCCCCACCATCCAGGGGCACCCTCCACCAGGCCCCCACTCATGTCTCCCATCACCCCCACCCCCCAGCAGTGCAGGGGCAGCCTCCACCAGGCCCCCACTCATGTCTCCCACCACCCCCAACCCCCAGCATCCAAGGGCACCCTCCACCAGGCCCCCACTCATGTCCCCCTGCACCCCCACCCCCCAGCATCCAGGGGCACCCTCCACCAGGCCCCCACTCATGTCTCCCATCACCCCCACCCCCCAGCAGTGCAGGGGCAGCCTCCACCAGGCCCCCACTCATGTCTCCCACCACCACCACCCCCAGCATCCAGGGGCACCCTCCACCAGGCCGCCACTCATGTCCCCCTGCACCCCCACCCCCCAGCATTCAGGGGCATCCTCCACCAGGCCCCCACACATGTCCCCCTGCACCCACACCCCACAGCATCCAGGGGCAGCCTCCACCAGGCCCCCACTCATGTCTCCCACCACCCCCACCCCCCAGCATCCAGGGGCACCCTCCACCAGGCTCCCACTCATGTCCAACTCATGTCTCCCACCACCCCCACCCCCCAGCAGTGCAGGGCACCCTCCACCAGGCCCCCACACATGTCTCCCACCACCCCCACCCCCCAGCATCCAGGGGCACCCTCCACCAGGCCCCCACTCATGTCCAACCCATGTCTCCCACCACCACCACCCCCAGCAGTGCAGGGCACCCTCCACCAGGCCCCCACACATGTCTCCCACCACCCCCACCCCCCAGCATCCAGGGGCACCCTCCACCAGGCCCCCACTCATGTCCAAATCATGTCTCCCACCACCCCCACCCCCCAGCAGTGCAGGGCACCCTCCACCAGGCCCCCACACATGTCTCCCACCACCCACACCCCCTAGCAGTGCAGGGGCAGCCTCCACCAGGCCCCCACTCATGTCTCCCACCACCCCCACCCCCCAGCATCCAGGGGCACCCTCCACCAGGCCCCAACTCATGTCCCCCTGCACCCCCACCCCCCTGCATCCAGGGGCACCCTCCACCAGGCCCCCACTCATGTCTCCCATCACCCCCACCCCCCAGCAGTGCAGGGGCAGCCTCCACCAGGCCCCCACTCATGTCTCCCACCACCCCCACCCCCCAGCATCCAGGGTCACCCTCCACCAGGCCCCCACTCATGTCCCCCTGCACCCACACCCCCCAGCATCCTGGGGCACCCTCCAGCAGGCCCCCACTCATGTCTCCCATCACCCCCACCCCCCAGCAGTGCAGGGCACCCTCCACCAGGCTCCCACTCATGTCCCCCTGCACCCCCACCCCCCAGCAGTGCAGGGCACCCTCCACCAGGCCCCCACTCATGTCTCCCATCACCCCGACCCCCAGCAGTGCAGGGGCAGCCTCCACCAGGCCCCCACTCATGTCTCCCATCACCCCCACCCCCCAGCAGTGCAGGGCACCCTCCACCAGGCCCCCACTCAAGTCTCCCTGAACCCCCACCCCCCAGCAGTGCAGGGCACCCTCCACCAGGCCCCCACTCATGTCTCCCATCACCCGACCCCCAGCAGTGCAGGGGCAGCCTCCACCAGGCCCCCACTCATGTCTCCCATCACCCCCACCCCCCAGCAGTGCAGGGGCAGCCTCCACCAGGCCCCCACTCATGTCTCCCACCACCCCCAACCCCCAGCATCCAAGGGCACCCTCCACCAGGCCCCCACTCATGTCCCCCTGCACCCCCACCCCCCAGCATACAGGGGCACCCTCCACCAGGCCCCCACTCATGTCTCCCATCACCCCCACCCCCAGCAGTGCAGGGGCAGCCTCCACCAGGCCCCCACTCATGTCTCCCACCACCACCACCCCCAGCATCCAGGGGCACCCTCCACCAGGCCGCCACTCATGTCCCCCTGCACCCCCACCCCCCCAGCATTCAGGGGCATCGTCCACCAGGCCCCCACACATGCCCCCCTGCACCCCCACCCCACAGCATCCAGGGGCAGCCTCCACCAGGCCCCCACTCATGTCTCCCACCCCCCACCCCCCAGCATCCAGGGGCACCCTCCACCAGGCTCCCACTCATGTCCAACTCATGTCTCCCACCACCCCCACCCCCAGCAGTGCAGGGCACCCTCCACCAGGCCCCCACACATGTCTCCCACCACCCCCACCCCCCAGCATCCAGGGGCACCCTCCACCAGGCCCCCACTCATGTCCAACCCATGTCTCCCACCACCACCACCCCCAGCAGTGCAGGGCACCCTCCACCAGGCCCCCACACATGTCTCCCACCACCCCCACCCCCCAGCATCCAGGGGCAGCCTCCACCAGGCCCCCACTCATGTCTCCCACCACCCCCATCCCCCAGCATCCAGGGGCACCCTCCACCAGGCCCCCACACATGTCTCCCACCACCCCCACCCCCCAGCATCCAGGGGCACCCTCCACCAGGCCCCCACTCATGTCTCCCTGCACCCCCAACCTCCCAGCAGTGCAGGGCACCCTCCACCAGGCCCCCACACATGTCTCCCACCACCCCCACCCCCCAGCAGTGCAGGGGCAGCATCCACCAGCCCCCCACTCATGTCTCCCATCACCCACACCCCCCAGCAGTGCAGGGGCAGCCTCCAACAAGCCCCCACTCATGTCTCCCATCAACCACTCCCCCAGCAGTGCAGGGCCAGCCTCCACCAGGCCCCCACTCATGTCTCCCATCACCCCACCCCACAGCAGTGCAGGGCTCCCTCCACCAGGTCCCCACTCATGTCCCCCTGCACCCCCACCCCCCATCAGTGCAGGTGCACCCTCCACCAGGCCACCACTCATGTCCCCCTGCACCCCCACCCCCCAGAATACAGGGGTACCCTCCACCAGGCCCCCACTCATGTCCCCCTGCACCCCCACCCCCCAGCATCCAGGGGCACCCTCCACCAGGCCCCCACACATGTCCCCCTGCACCCCCACCCCACAGCATCCAGGGCAGCCTCCACCAGGCCCCCACTCATGTCTCCCACCACCCCCACCAACCCAGCATCCAGGGGCACCCTCCACCAGGCCCCCACTCATGTCCAACTCATGTCTCCCACCACCCCCACCCCCCAGCAGTGCAGGGGCAGCCTCCACCAGGCCCCCACTCATGTCTCCCATCACCCCCACCTCCCAGCAGTGCAGGGCACCCTCCACCAGGCCCCCACACATGTCTCCCACCACCCCCACCCCTCAGCAGTGCAGGGGCAGCCTCCACCAGGCCCCCACACATGTCTCCCACCACCCCCACCCCCCAGCATCCAGGGGCACCCTCCACCAGGCCCCCACTCATGTCTCCCATCACCCCCACCCCCCAGCAGTGCAGGGGCAGCCTCAACCAGGCCCCCACTCATGTCTCCCACCACCCCCAACCCCCAGCATCCAAGGACACCCTCCACCAGGCCCCCACTCATGTCCCCCTGCACCCCCACCCCCCAGCATCCAGGGGCACCCTCCACCAGGCCCCCACTCATGTCTCCCATCACCCCCACCCCCCAGCAGTGCAGGGGCAGCCTCCACCAGGCCCCCACTCATGTCTCCCACCACCACCACCCCCAGCATCCAGGGGCACCCTCCACCAGGCCGCCACTCATCTCCCCCTGCACCCCCTCCCCCCAGCATTCAGGGGCATCCTCCACCAGGCCCCCACACATGTCCCCCTGCACCCCCACCCCCATAGCTCTCAACCATTTGTGTCACAAAGGCGGGTGAAAACACCCGTTTTTATTTTTGGCGGGTGAGAGGCCCATTGAAATGAATGGGCATGCAGGAGGCTTGGCGGGTGAGGCAGCTGTTTAGAAGGCGGGTGACACCCGCCAAAAGCGTGTGAGTTGAGAGCTATGCCCACCCCACAGCATCCAGGGGCAGCCTCCACCAGGCCCCCACTCATGTCTCCCACCACCCCCACCCCCCAGCATCCAGGGGCACCCTCCAACAGGCTCCCACTCATGTCCAACTCATGTCTCCCACCACCCCCACCCCCCAGCAGTGCAGGGCACCCTCCACCAGGCCCCACACATGTCTCCCACCACCCCCACCCCCCAGCATCCAGGGGCACCCTCCACCAGGCCCCCACTCATGTCCAACCCATGTCTCCCACCACCACCACCCCCAGCAGTGCAGGGCACCCTCCACCAGGCCCCCACTCATGTCTCCCACCACCACCACCCCCAGCATCCAGGGGCACCCTCCACCAGGCCCCCACTCATGTCTCCCATCACCCCCACCCCCCAGCAGTGCAGGGGCAGCCTCCACCAGGCCCCCACTCATGTCTCCCACCACCCCCAACCCCCAGCATCCAAGGGCACCCTCCACCAGGCCCCCACTCATGTCCCCCTGCACCCCCACCCCCCAGCATCCAGGGGCACCCTCCACCAGGCCCCCACTCATGTCTCCCATCACCCCCACCCCCCAGCAGTGCAGGGGCAGCCTCCACCAGGCCCCCACTCATGTCTCCCACCACCACCACCCCCAGCATCCAGGGGCACCCTCCACCAGGCCGCCACTCATGTCCCCCTGCACCCCCACCCCCCAGCATTCAGGGGCATCCTCCACCAGGCCCCCACACATGTCCCCCTGCACCCACACCCCACAGCATCCAGGGGCAGCCTCCACCAGGCCCCCACTCATGTCTCCCACCACCCCCACCCCCCAGCATCCAGGGGCACCCTCCACCAGGCTCCCACTCATGTCCAACTCATGTCTCCCACCACCCCCACCCCCCAGCAGTGCAGGGCACCCTCCACCAGGCCCCCACACATGTCTCCCACCACCCCCACCCCCCAGCATCCAGGGGCACCCTCCACCAGGCCCCCACTCATGTCCAACCCATGTCTCCCACCACCACCACCCCCAGCAGTGCAGGGCACCCTCCACCAGGCCCCCACACATGTCTCCCACCACCCCCACCCCCCAGCATCCAGGGGCACCCTCCACCAGGCCCCCACTCATGTCCAAATCATGTCTCCCACCACCCCCACCCCCCAGCAGTGCAGGGCACCCTCCACCAGGCCCCCACACATGTCTCCCACCACCCACACCCCCTAGCAGTGCAGGGGCAGCCTCCACCAGGCCCCCACTCATGTCTCCCACCACCCCCACCCCCCAGCATCCAGGGGCACCCTCCACCAGGCCCCAACTCATGTCCCCCTGCACCCCCACCCCCCTGCATCCAGGGGCACCCTCCACCAGGCCCCCACTCATGTCTCCCATCACCCCCACCCCCCAGCAGTGCAGGGGCAGCCTCCACCAGGCCCCCACTCATGTCTCCCACCACCCCCACCCCCCAGCATCCAGGGTCACCCTCCACCAGGCCCCCACTCATGTCCCCCTGCACCCACACCCCCCAGCATCCTGGGGCACCCTCCAGCAGGCCCCCACTCATGTCTCCCATCACCCCCACCCCCCAGCAGTGCAGGGCACCCTCCACCAGGCTCCCACTCATGTCCCCCTGCACCCCCACCCCCCAGCAGTGCAGGGCACCCTCCACCAGGCCCCCACTCATGTCTCCCATCACCCCGACCCCCAGCAGTGCAGGGGCAGCCTCCACCAGGCCCCCACTCATGTCTCCCATCACCCCCACCCCCCAGCAGTGCAGGGCACCCTCCACCAGGCCCCCACTCAAGTCTCCCTGAACCCCCACCCCCCAGCAGTGCAGGGCACCCTCCACCAGGCCCCCACTCATGTCTCCCATCACCCGACCCCCAGCAGTGCAGGGGCAGCCTCCACCAGGCCCCCACTCATGTCTCCCATCACCCCCACCCCCCAGCAGTGCAGGGGCAGCCTCCACCAGGCCCCCACTCATGTCTCCCACCACCCCCAACCCCCAGCATCCAAGGGCACCCTCCACCAGGCCCCCACTCATGTCCCCCTGCACCCCCACCCCCCAGCATACAGGGGCACCCTCCACCAGGCCCCCACTCATGTCTCCCATCACCCCCACCCCCAGCAGTGCAGGGGCAGCCTCCACCAGGCCCCCACTCATGTCTCCCACCACCACCACCCCCAGCATCCAGGGGCACCCTCCACCAGGCCGCCACTCATGTCCCCCTGCACCCCCACCCCCCCAGCATTCAGGGGCATCGTCCACCAGGCCCCCACACATGCCCCCCTGCACCCCCACCCCACAGCATCCAGGGGCAGCCTCCACCAGGCCCCCACTCATGTCTCCCACCCCCCACCCCCCAGCATCCAGGGGCACCCTCCACCAGGCTCCCACTCATGTCCAACTCATGTCTCCCACCACCCCCACCCCCAGCAGTGCAGGGCACCCTCCACCAGGCCCCCACACATGTCTCCCACCACCCCCACCCCCCAGCATCCAGGGGCACCCTCCACCAGGCCCCCACTCATGTCCAACCCATGTCTCCCACCACCACCACCCCCAGCAGTGCAGGGCACCCTCCACCAGGCCCCCACACATGTCTCCCACCACCCCCACCCCCCAGCATCCAGGGGCAGCCTCCACCAGGCCCCCACTCATGTCTCCCACCACCCCCATCCCCCAGCATCCAGGGGCACCCTCCACCAGGCCCCCACACATGTCTCCCACCACCCCCACCCCCCAGCATCCAGGGGCACCCTCCACCAGGCCCCCACTCATGTCTCCCTGCACCCCCAACCTCCCAGCAGTGCAGGGCACCCTCCACCAGGCCCCCACACATGTCTCCCACCACCCCCACCCCCCAGCAGTGCAGGGGCAGCATCCACCAGCCCCCCACTCATGTCTCCCATCACCCACACCCCCCAGCAGTGCAGGGGCAGCCTCCAACAAGCCCCCACTCATGTCTCCCATCAACCACTCCCCCAGCAGTGCAGGGCCAGCCTCCACCAGGCCCCCACTCATGTCTCCCATCACCCCACCCCACAGCAGTGCAGGGCTCCCTCCACCAGGTCCCCACTCATGTCCCCCTGCACCCCCACCCCCCATCAGTGCAGGTGCACCCTCCACCAGGCCACCACTCATGTCCCCCTGCACCCCCACCCCCCAGAATACAGGGGTACCCTCCACCAGGCCCCCACTCATGTCCCCCTGCACCCCCACCCCCCAGCATCCAGGGGCACCCTCCACCAGGCCCCCACACATGTCCCCCTGCACCCCCACCCCACAGCATCCAGGGCAGCCTCCACCAGGCCCCCACTCATGTCTCCCACCACCCCCACCAACCCAGCATCCAGGGGCACCCTCCACCAGGCCCCCACTCATGTCCAACTCATGTCTCCCACCACCCCCACCCCCCAGCAGTGCAGGGGCAGCCTCCACCAGGCCCCCACTCATGTCTCCCATCACCCCCACCTCCCAGCAGTGCAGGGCACCCTCCACCAGGCCCCCACACATGTCTCCCACCACCCCCACCCCTCAGCAGTGCAGGGGCAGCCTCCACCAGGCCCCCACACATGTCTCCCACCACCCCCACCCCCCAGCATCCAGGGGCACCCTCCACCAGGCCCCCACTCATGTCTCCCATCACCCCCACCCCCCAGCAGTGCAGGGGCAGCCTCAACCAGGCCCCCACTCATGTCTCCCACCACCCCCAACCCCCAGCATCCAAGGACACCCTCCACCAGGCCCCCACTCATGTCCCCCTGCACCCCCACCCCCCAGCATCCAGGGGCACCCTCCACCAGGCCCCCACTCATGTCTCCCATCACCCCCACCCCCCAGCAGTGCAGGGGCAGCCTCCACCAGGCCCCCACTCATGTCTCCCACCACCACCACCCCCAGCATCCAGGGGCACCCTCCACCAGGCCGCCACTCATCTCCCCCTGCACCCCCTCCCCCCAGCATTCAGGGGCATCCTCCACCAGGCCCCCACACATGTCCCCCTGCACCCCCACCCCCATAGCTCTCAACCATTTGTGTCACAAAGGCGGGTGAAAACACCCGTTTTTATTTTTGGCGGGTGAGAGGCCCATTGAAATGAATGGGCATGCAGGAGGCTTGGCGGGTGAGGCAGCTGTTTAGAAGGCGGGTGACACCCGCCAAAAGCGTGTGAGTTGAGAGCTATGCCCACCCCACAGCATCCAGGGGCAGCCTCCACCAGGCCCCCACTCATGTCTCCCACCACCCCCACCCCCCAGCATCCAGGGGCACCCTCCAACAGGCTCCCACTCATGTCCAACTCATGTCTCCCACCACCCCCACCCCCCAGCAGTGCAGGGCACCCTCCACCAGGCCCCACACATGTCTCCCACCACCCCCACCCCCCAGCATCCAGGGGCACCCTCCACCAGGCCCCCACTCATGTCCAACCCATGTCTCCCACCACCACCACCCCCAGCAGTGCAGGGCACCCTCCACCAGGCCCCCACACATGTCTCCCACCACCCCCACCCCCCAGCATTCAGGGGCAGCCTCCACCAGGCCCCCACTCATGTCTCCCACCACCCCCATCCCCCAGCACCCAGGGGCACCCTCCACCAGGCCCCCACACATGTCTCCCACCACCCCCCAGCATCCAGGGGCACCCTCCACCAGGCCCCCACTCATGTCCAAATCATGTCTCCCACCACCCCCACCCCCCAGCAGTGCAGGACACCCTCCACCAGGCCCCCACACATGTCTCCCACCGCCCACACCCCCTAGCAGTGCAGGGGCAGCCTCCACCAAGCCCCCACTCATGTCTCCCACCACCCCCACCCCCCAGCATCCAGGGGCACCCTCCACCAGGCCCCAACTCATGTCCCCCTGCACCCCCACCCCCCCAGCATCCAGGGGCACCCTCCACCAGGCCCCCACTCATGTCTCCCATCACCCCCGCCCCTCAGCAGTGCAGGGGCAGCCTCCACCAGGCCCCCACTCATGTCTCCCACCACCCCCACCCCCCAGCATCCAGGGTCACCCTCCACCAGGCCCCCACTCATGTCCCCCTGCACCCCCACCCCCCCAGCATCCTGGGGCACCCTCCAGCAGGCCCCCACTCATGTCTCCCATCACCCCCACCCCCCAGCAGTGCAGGGCACCCTCCACCAGGCTCCCACTCATGTCCCCCTGCACCCCCACCCCCCAGCAGTGCAGGGCACCCTCCACCAGGCCCCCACACATGTCTCCCACCACCCCCACCCCCCAGCAGTGCAGGGCACCCTCCACCAGGCCCCCACTCATGTCTCCCATCACCCCGACCCCCAGCAGTGCAGGGGCAGCCTCCACCAGGCCCCCACTCATGTCTCCCATCACCCCCACCCCCCAGCAGTGCAGGGCACCCTCCACCAGGCCCCCACTCAAGTCTCCCTGCACCCCCACCCCCCAGCAGTGCAGGGCACCCTCCACCAGGGCCCCACTCATGTCTCCCATCACCCCGACCCCCAGCAGTGCAGGAGCAGCCTCCACCAGGCCCCCACTTATGTCTCCCACCACCCCCAACCCCCACCATCCAAGGGCACCCTCCACCAGGCCCCCACTCATGTCCCCCTGCACCCCCACCCCCCAGCATCCAGGGGCACCCTCCACCAGGCCCCCACTCATGTCTCCCATCACCCCCACCCCCCAGCAGTGCAGGGGCAGCCTCCACCAGGCCCCCACTCATGTCTCCCACCACCACCACCCCCAGCATCCAGGGGCACCCTCCACCAGGCCGCCACTCATGTCCCCCTGCACCCCCACCCCCCAGCATTCAGGGGCATCCTCCACCAGGCCCCCACACATGTCCCCCTGCACCCCCACCCCACAGCATCCAGGGGCAGCCTCCACCAGGCCCCCACTCATGTCTCCCACCACCCCCACCCCCCAGCATCCAGGGGCACCCTCCACCAGGCTCCCACTCATGTCCAACTCATGTCTCCCACCACCCCCACCCCCCAGCAGTGCAGGGCACCCTCCACCAGGCCCCCACACATGTCTCCCACCACCCCCACCCCCCAGCATCCAGGGGCACACTCCACCAGGCCCCCACTCATGTCCAACCCATGTCTCCCACCACCACCACCCCCAGCAGTGGAGGGCACCCTCCACCAGGCCCCCACACATGTCTCCCACCACCCCCACACCCCAGCATCCAGGGGCAGCCTCCACCAGGCCCCCACTCATGTCTCCCACCACCCCCATCCCCCAGCATCCAGGGGCAGCCTCCACCAGGCCCCCACACATGTCTCCCACAACCCCCACCCCCCAGCATCCAGGGGCACCCTCCACCAGGCCCCCACTCATGTCCAAATCATGTCTCCCACCACCCCCACCCCCCAGCAGTGCAGGGCACCCTCCACCAGGCCCCCACACATGTCTCCCACCACCCACACCCCCTAGCAGTGCAGGGGCAGCCTCCACCAGGCCCCCACTCATGTCTCCCACCACCCCCACCCCCCAGCATCCAGGGGCACACTCCACCAGGCCCCCACTCATGTCCCCCTGCACCCCCACCCCCCAGCATCCAGGGGCACCCTCCACCAGGCCCCCACTCATGTCTCCCATCACCCCCACCCCCCAGCAGTGCAGGGGCAGCCTCCACCAGGCCCCCACTCATGTCTCCCACCACCCCCACCCCCCAGCATCCAGGGTCACCCTCCACCAGGACCCCACTCATGTCCCCCTGCACCCCCACCCCCCACCATCCTGGGGCACCCTCCAGCAGGCCCCCACTCATGTCTCCCATCACCCCCACCCCCCAGCAGTGCAGGGCACCCTCCACCAGGCTCCCACTCATGTCCCCCTGCACCCCCACCCCCCAGCAGTGCAGGGCACCCTCCACCAGGCCCCCACACATGTCTCCCACCACCCCCACCCCCCAGCAGTGCAGGGCACCCTCCACCAGGCCCCCACTCATGTCTCCCATCACCCCGACCCCCAGCAGTGCAGGGGCAGCCTCCACCAGGCCCCCACTCATGTCTCCCATCACCCCCACCCCCCAGCAGTGCAGGGCACCCTCCACCAGGCCCCCACTCAAGTCTCCCTGCACCCCCACCCCCCAGCAGTGCAGGGCACCCTCCACCAGGCCCCCACACATGTCTCCCACCACCCCTACCCCCGGCAGTGCAGGGGCAGCCTCCACCAGGCCCCCACTCATGTCTCCCATCACCCCCACCCCCCAGCAGTGCAGGGCACCCTCCAGCAGGCCCCCACACATGTCTCCCACCACCCTCACCCCCCAGCAGTGCAGGGGCAGCCTCCACCAGGCCCCCACTCATGTCTCCCACCACCCCCACCCCCCAGCATCCAGGGGCACCCTCCACCAGGCCCCCACTCATGTCCCCCTGCACCCCCACCCCCCAGCATCCAGGGGCACCCTCCACCAGGCCCCCACTCATGTCTCCCATCACCCCCACCCCCCAGCAGTGCAGGGGCAGCCTCCACCAGGCCCCCACTCATGTCTCCCACCACCCCCACCCCCCAGCATCCAGGGTCACCCTCTACCAGGACCCCACTCATGTCCCCCTGCACCCCCCCCCCAGCATCCTGGGGCACCCTCCAGCAGGCCCCCACTCATGTCTCCCATCACCCCCACCCCCCAGCAGTGCAGGGCACCCTCCACCAGGCTCCCACTCATGTCCCCCTGCACCCCCACCCACCAGCAGTGCAGGGCACCCTCCACCAGGCCCCCACACATGTCTCCCACCACCCCCACCCCCCAGCAGTGCAGGGCACCCTCCACCAGGCCCCCACTCATGTCTCCCATCACCCCGACCCCCAGCAGTGCAGGGGCAGCCTCCACCAGGCCCCCACTCATGTCTCCCATCACCCCCACCCCCCAGCAGTGCAGGGCACCCTCCACCAGGCCCCCACTCAAGTCTCCCTGCACCCCCACCCCCCAGCAGTGCAGGGCACCCTCCACCAGGCCCCCACACATGTCTCCCACCACCCCTACCCCCGGCAGTGCAGGGGCAGCCTCCACCAGGCCCCCACTCATGTCTCCCATCACCCCCACCCCCCAGCAGTGCAGGGCACCCTCCAGCAGGCCCCCACACATGTCTCCCACCACCCTCACCCCCCAGCAGTGCAGGGGCAGCCTCCACCAGGCCCCCACTCATGTCTCCCATCACCCCCACCCCCCAGCAGTGCAGGAAACCCTCCACCAGGCCCCCACTCATGTTCCCCTATACCCCAACCCCCCAGCAGTGCAGGGCACCCTCCACTAGGCCCCCACACATGTCTCCCACCACCCCCACCTTCCAGCAGTGCAGGGGCAGCCTCCACCAGGCCCACACTCATGTCTCCCATCACCCCCACCCCCAGCAGTGCAGGGGCAGCCTCCACCAGGCCCCCACTCATGTCTCCCATCACCCCCACTCCCCAGCAGTGCAGGGCACCCTCCACCATGCCCCCACTCATGTCCCCCTTCACCCCCACCCCCCGGCAGTGCAGGGCTCCCTCCACCAGGCCCCCACACATGTCTCCCACCACCCCCACCCCCAGCAGTGCAGGAGCAGCCTCCACCAGGCCCCCACTCATGTCTCCCATCACCCCCACCCCCCAGCAGTGCAGGGCACCCTCCACCAGGCCCCCACACATGTCTCCCACCACCCCCACCCCCCAGCAGTGCAGGGCACCCTCCACCAGGCCCCCACTCATGTCTCCCATCACCCCCACCCCCAGCAGTGCAGGGGCAGCCTCCACCAGGCCCCCACTCAAGTCTCCCACCACCCCTACCCCCCGGCAGTGCAGGGCACCCTCCACCAGGCCCCCACACATGTCTCCCACCACCCTCACCCCCCAGCAGTGCAGGACACCCTCCACCAGGCCCCCACTCATGTCCCCCTGCACCCCCACCCCCCAGCAGTGCAGGGCACCCTCCACTAGGCCCCCACACATGTCTCCCACCACCCCCACCCCCCAGCAGTGCAGGGGCAGCCTCCACCAGGCCCCCACTCATGTCTCCCATCACCCCCACCCCCAGCAGTGCATGGGCAGCCTCCACCAGGCCCCCACTCATGTCTCCCATCACCCCCACTCCCCAGCAGTGCAGGGCACCCTCCACCATGCCCCCACTCATGTCCCCCTTCACCCCCACCCCCCGGCAGTGCAGGGCACCCTCCACCAGGCCCCCACACATGTCTCCCACCACCCCCACCCCCCAGCAGTGCGGGGCAGCCTCCACCAGGCCCCCACTCATGTCTCCCATCACCCCCACCCCCAGCAGTGCAGGGGCAGCCTCCACCAGGCCCCCACACATGTCTCCCATCACCCCCACCCCCCAGCACTGCAGGGCACCCTCCACCAGGCCCCACACATGTCTCCCACCACCCCCACCCCCCAGCCGTGCGATTTGCCTGGGTACATGTATTCCTGGGGTGCGTGGGTAGTCTCCCATGTGATACCATCAGAGTACGTGTATTATGGGTCCACTTGAGCTTCCACACGCGATACTAGCAGGCTACGTGTATTACGGGGTTCGCGGGAAGTTCCACACGCGATTGCCCTGAGTACGTGTATTTTGGGGTGCGCGTGAACTTCCACACGCAACTGGGCCTGTGAGAGTGGGGTACGTGTATTCCAGGGGTGGGCGGGAATATTTACTCGCGACTGGGCCTGGGAGAGCGTGTTACGTGTATTCCTGGGGTGGGCGGGAAGATTCACATGTTCGCCTACAACGCGCCGAAAAATAAATGGTACAATCCTGAAACACGTACGCCAGCATGAAGCAGGCGTACGTCGACCCGCGCAGCATAAAAGTGCGCGCAAGCAACAAACAAGCTCAGACGCCAGGATGAATATACCGTTCCTAGCAGCAGTGGCCGTGGGTTACCAAAGGAGGAGGAGGATAATTTTCACTCCCAGAACCAGCCTTTTTGGGATGCCTGATGACCAGGTGTATGGGAGGTACAGGTTTCCACCACACATAACACTGGACCTGGTCAGTGAGTGAGAGGATGACCTCGCATCACCCACCCTGTGCTCCCTAGCACTCAGCCCCCTGGAGAAGGTCCTCAATGTACTGCACTTCTTGGCCACAGGATCATTTCAGCGGACAAGTGCCATAGTGGGTGGGGTGTCACAGGCCACGCAATCACACTGCCTACACCAGGTCTTGAACATCATCACTGCATGCCCATCAGTCAGTAGGCACATATACCTGCCCAGGACACCTGCAGAAAGGCAGGCTGCCGCCCTCGATTTCTACAGTGTGGCACAATTCCCCAAAGTGCTAGGTGCCATTGTCTGCACCCATGTGGCACTACGTCCCCCCAGGGCATCTGAGCACATCTATAGGAACCGCAAGCACTGGCATTCCATCAACGTGCAGGTAGTATGTAATGCCAAGGGAATCATCACCTCAGTATATGCCAACTATCCAGGGCCCACCCACGACAGCTTCATTTACCGAATGTCTACCCTAAGTCGGGACCTAGAAGCTGGGCGGCATGGCGATACATGGCTGCTTGGTGAGTATGAATGCCACTGCACATGCATGCATGTCAGATGCAGAGTTATGTCACTACCCCACTAATGATACCCATCACCTCCTCACCAGGGGACAGTGCCTACCCTCTGAGCACCCACATGATGACGCCAATTCAGAACCCCATCACGCCTCCTGAGGTAAGATACAACACAGCCCATATTGCAACCCGGGGCATAGTGGAGCGCACATTCGGAGTGCTCAAGTCACGCTTTCGCTCCCTTGACCGTTCTGGCGGGCAGCTGTTATATGCGCCCCCAGTAGTGTGCAGGATCATAGTGGCAGCATGTGTCCTGCACAATTTTGCAACACGCCGGGGCCTGGCTGTGGACATGGTGGTGCCCCCACATCCGCAACCACATGCACGCCCACTGCGCATGGGAGGGGAAAGGGCACGGGGTGAGGCAGCCCGTACGCAGGTGGTGGCTAATTAATTCACATAGAAATCAAACCCCTGTGGAGTGCACACAGCCCTGGCACATACCATCTGATAAGCAATGATGACTCGACCTGACAATTATGACGAACAAAGGGACAGTCAACTGTCAGAACCATAGCAGCCTGAGATTGTTCATGTGGAAGTGTCACAATGTGTGCATCCCTACCTACACAAACACCACCAATGCAGTGTCATCAAAAGACACACTTCCATGCTGCAGAAATGAATACCCACTTGCAAAATACTACATGAGAACAGTGCCATGTCACCCAACCCCTCCCCGGCACAGCCACACAACACACCATGGTATGTCATGCAATGTGAGAGCAAAGAAATGAATCCCCATAACATGCCCCAAGTGTCACCAACTACAGTGTCCCTAATGAAAACATGGCCACACATTAAATGCTCACAGCAATGCAGGACCTACAACACACATTACCAAATACTTACCAAGAATACCAATCACCTACACAACCTCCAACCTACCTTAAACATGACATTACAGACTTAAAAAATTGGTAGCCTCACTACCTGATGATGCCAGCACTTCGAACACTTCCAAGTATACAGTGTTAGCGCCACACAAGAGTGTAGGTGCACTGCTTGCAACATGGACTCCAGTTCCAAGGTGGCCCGCCTTGTGAAGACATGAGAAATGGACCTGCAAATTAGGAGGATGAGATGGATGCAGAGGCACATATCAATACACCATGCAGTGTACAATACAACAACAATATGCACTATGAATGTATACACAGTATTGACTACAGACTGCCCACACATCGAATGGGAGTCCAACATCACCATGTACGTCAATGTCACTTGGGCATACCCTTTGCAAGCACATGGAAACGGGAAGCAGGAGGGGTGTGTGTCACACAAACCCAAGCATCTGAACCAAATTCATGACAAGCCTGCATGTGCCCAGCCACAATACAGCGTATGCCCACGGGAGCCACATAAGGCAACACACTGTCCAAAAAAGTAAATAAATAAATAAAAAAATAAAAAATAAAAAATGGCCATTAATGGGCCCGGGGGGGGGGGGGGGGGGGTGGTGGAGGCCACCCAGGAGGTCCGAGGACAGGGTGCACGCCAAAACCCACCTGTGTGGATCTTGCGAAAAAAAAACACCTCCATGGGCTCATGGCCTACACGGCTACCCTATTGTGAGAGAATAAGTGCTGTCGCTCTCCTCACCCTCTGCAGCTGCATCAGGAGGTGGTGGCACTATGGGAGGCAGCCCACGCAAAGCCCTAGTCTGTTCCTCCATGGCAGCAAGCATGCGGGTGTGGTAGGTCTCGTTCTGGAGGATAATTGTGCGTAGGTCCCCATGCAACAACTCACAGGATGCCCGGACCTCCGCCCTAGTTGCCTGCATCTCACCTGAGAGTGTACGTGTGAGACGCTCCAGCTGCTGTTCTGTCTTTCTGTTTGTTGAAGCCTCAAGCTCAACAAGAGTCGTCCACCCTCTTGTCGTCCACCCTCAGGGCTTCCCTGTGGCCATGGGACTCTATGGAAATGGCTTCCCGCAGAGTCGCCAGTGCCGCCCGCCTGTCCCTGTCGGACGCCAACATGTCCTCCCTGTGTGACTGGCAGATGGCGTCTGTTGCCTGCTGTAATCGCTCCATCAGCCTTTCGGGGGGGACAATGGAAGTGGCCACCCTATCCATGCACTGAGCCATCATCTCTGATGATGCTGCCTGTTGGGTTGCCATACCGTATATGGATTGCTCCCATGCAGTATTGCCAGGTGGCGTATGGCCACCACGTCGGCGGGCACCACACCTGTCTGGGGCAATGCGAACTGCGCCTTGCTGTGCCGGCACTGCCTGAGGCTGCAGGACTGCATCCCCCTCTGATCTGCTGGCCCAGGAACAGGATCAGATGTTGCTGAGTGTGACCCTGCATCCGTAACCACCAAAGCCATACCTGCCAACACTGACATCCCCATTGAGGGTTCTAACCCTGGTGCAGGTGGGTCGGACAGAACAGAATCCCTCCCAGGAACACTCACCTGCGACGGCACATAGGTCTCATCATCCGAATCGACACCTGAATACAGCTCGGGGGAGGTGCAGCCAGAGACACCCCTTGAGAGCACGACCTGCAGCAGTTGTGGGTTCTCACCCACCACCACACCACATCCCTCACTGATGGTCGGTCAGGCCTCAGACCCCCTCCTGGGTCTGCACCATCTCCACAACCCCAGCAGTATCAAGTGCGTCATCCCCTGCAAAGACATAAAAGAAAACAAATGGAAACAGGATTTGGCACTATGGCACACAATTAGGGCTGAGAGGCTACAGAAACAGTACTTCATTGACACATGTCCCACATGACTAAAACCCTCCCATGCATGCACCGTCACTGCGTGTGAAGGGTAGGCAGATGGCACACATTGATGACACCAAGATTGAAGATGAACACATTTGCTGCATGCTGCCTAGCAGTGGCATCACACATTGGCCAGTGATTGGCAGGTCAAATACACACACCATCACACAGATTGCATGTACCCTAGCCATAAAGTGAAGAGGGAGAGGAGGGCTACAATTGTTCATTCAGTCCAGTTTGCTCATGAAATTGATTTTTTCATTGAAATGGTTGAAATGTTTAACCTGGAGCTGCCAGTCCAAAATGGTCCTATAGCACAGGAACATGTCTAAACAAATCATGTCCAGGAAACAAAGCCAGTCCACTGTACCATGGCCATGTTAGACATGTGACAATAGGACTGAGAAATGCCGAGTAAAAGTGGTGGTATGCAAACAATCTGCCTGAATAAACAGAGGAAAATAAGCAACAATGTTGTGGCAAGATGACACTTCAAGGGCAACTGGTGTGGTGTTGGGCTGGATGTCTAATGTTGGCAGAAGGGATACTGCTATATCCAAATGCTGGTGTGCAGAATGTATTGGATGAGGCACATGGGTGACCCAAACTACTCAGGCACACACACCCTCACCTGGCACCCAAACAGAAGCCCTCCCACACACACCATGCACATGGATGACACACACATGCATGTGCACTCACCGGACAATGCCTCGTAATCTGCCAGTTCTCCCACGCCTTGGATCTGTTCCTCCGTGATCTATGTCCCAGCAACCTGCTCATGTGGAGTGAGTTCTATGTCCTCTGCTGGAGACCCACCTCCAGTCACTAGAGTTGCAGCATGACTTGAGGCCAGCTTATTCTTTGACCTGCGCTTCAGATCATTCCAGTGCTTGTAGCAATCAGTAGCTGTGCGCCTCACGATTCCAAGGGCACTTATGATGTCCGCGATGGTCTGCCAGTGTGCCTGACGTTGTGCAGGTGTGGTCTTGGATCCTGCAACAATCACCATTTAGTGGTCATGTGCGGACACATACTCTACAAGTGCATTCAGTTCGGCCTAATTGAAGCTGGGCTTCCTTGACGGGCTGGACTGTGTAGCCGTGTCTGGGGCATCAGCCTCTACTGGACGAGCACTCTTTCTCTTCTGCTTGGAAGGTGGTGGGGATCCTGAGTGTCCTGCGCCGCTCTGGACACTAGGGGCAGGAGCCCCGGTGAACTCTGTACTAGGAGTGTGGGATTGCACACTCAGCATGGGAGTTGGTGCAGGCATTAACTCAAGTGTGATGGTGTCAGGGGGAATGTCAGCATGATGGACTTGGACCGACACTGTCCTGGCTGGGTGTGTGAGAGGTGGGGTGGATGGAGCCGCAGCTGCCCCTGCAGCCTCCCCAGCCTGCCTACGCGGGGCAGCAGATGACCTAGCTGCCCCTGATCCACGTAGCCTGATGACACCAACGTGCACCGGCGCACGTGGCCTAGACCTGCTGACCTGGAAGTCAGCCATGAAATCACCCTGTGCCAGGTCTGGTTCCACAGTGGGCTGGTCCAACAAGGGCTGAGCATGGATGGTGTCAGCCACGTTACCCTCAACCGGGGGGGGCATGGGTGTCCCTGACTGCTCCTCCACACATGGGGGGCTGTGGGCACCCTGCAAGTCACGGCCACGTCCCCTACCAGATCCACCACGGCCACCACTTGGGGCTCGGCCACCTTTGCCACCCTTACAGCTTGTTCGCCTCCCAGCCATGGCACTGATGTTATTGTGCGTATGGGAGTCGATGTGAACTATTGTCCTGGGCAATTGGGGGTCAAAGGGGTTGGGTACCAGATGGTAATCGTACCCTAGTGATCTAGCAAGGCTGTATGTCACCCCTGGAGAAATATGACGGGTCACGCAACGCACAGGCACCCCAAAAAAGGGAAGTAAGGTGCACGCAACCCCTCCTAGACCACGTGTGTGGAAAAATAAACCTGCACTACGCTGTGGCACCCAGAAACACAAGAATGAACGTATGCGTGTCACACGCAGCCTAGAATGACCTCTGAAGGGGTATGCGACACACGGGGCAAGCACAGATGTTAAATGCGTGAATGACTCACCGTCTGCCAGGAACAAAAGCGTGAAAAATATGCACGTGTGCGCGTTGGCAACACCCCCGCCAAAAGAAGAATTGTACGCTGTCTGAGGAGACAGGACAACAGTAGAAGGGAACGCTGTTTGAGGAAACAGGCCCAGGAAAAAGAGGAAAAGAGAAAAAGCTGTCAGAGGTAACAGGGAGTACGAACTTGAAACGCCGTGGAGTAAATCGCGTGTGAACTGACAAGAAGTACAGATTTCACCCACTCGCTCTCCACGAAAAGCACGTACAAGGAAATGGCGTTCTACACGTACCTTTTATACACACGTCACAGACGCGCATACGCGATGAGGCCATTTCCACCAATTACACGCTTTGACACTCGGACGTGTATCTTTTTTTTTACATGCGCCATTCTCTACGGCCATGCGCGTGACATCATAGCTGCGAATGGGGGCCTTTGGGCCAATGAAATCGCGTATGCATGCAGATGCGCTTACGCGCTAAGGGCCTTTCCTCGAATTACACGCAGACATGCAGGATTTTCACGTGCCAAATCACTCCGCATCAAGCTGGCCACGCGTAAGCACACGGAAGACCACGCTCCTGCCCAGAAAGCCGATTTACTGCCCCCCAGAGCCACGAGCACGCTCCCACCTGCCATCTGCTGCTGCCTGACTGCCTGCTGCCAACGTGCCCTGCCATTTGCTGCCTGCACATCAGCCAGGGGTGCTGTTGCTGTGACCAACCCTGCTGGAACCGAAGACTCCCAACTGGGATTCCATCGCTCCACAGCCCAACCCCAGGACCTAGTTGCCCACCCACTCCTGCCTCTGGGGTTGTCATGTCGGGCACTGCAACATCTGGCACCACTGACAACCCCCAGCCAGAGAGGCAGAGGGGCACCAGCTTCAGTGACAGGGAAGTTGGTGTCCTGGTGGAGCAAGTCCTGGGGCAGTATGATGCCCCCTTCGGAAGTGTGCACGCCGACAAGGAAGGACGGACTCAGATCTGGACGGACATCGTGACTGCCATCAACGCAGAGGGGGTGGCAGTCTGCAACTTCCAACATGTCAAGAAGCGCTGGGAGGACTTCAGGTCCAGGACCCTGAACAAGGCCCGGCGCCTCTTGAAGGCAGCGGATGCTAAGGGGCGCCGGGGCCACTTGTCGGAAGATCAGATGAGGGTCCTGGAACGCATATCCCCAGCGCTCCACGTCCAGGTCCTTGAGAGGCAGACCCGTCTGGAGTCGAGCGGTAAGTGTACATGCATCATGATTGTAAGCTGTGCGTGTGGTGATGTGCCAGTAGTGTGCCGGTTGCACATCTGTTTGTATGGGGCCGAGTATGGGTGGGGGTGTACAGGGCCATGAGGCTAACACATGCGAGGGCTGTCATGTGTGAGACATGGATGGTGCTTGTGTGTGTAGGCTTGCATGCCAAATGCAGTTGTGTGGGCACACATGTTTGGATGAATGTGTATGTATTTAGGCAGGTTTGTGATGTCATCCATGTATGTTGTTTTCAGCTGCATGTATCAGCACTGTGTACATGTGCATGTGTGTGTATTTGACAAGGGTGCAACAGTGATGCAACATGGATGCATGTGACAGCGAGATGTGGAAGCCTGATTAGCAGATGTGACATGGATGCCCATCTGAACACTGCGACAGTTGGCTGAGGTGTACACATGCATGCAAGTGTGGTGGTGTGTGTGCATGTGTAGTGCACTCCCTGTGTTGCATGTGATGTCTGGTTCACCTTTGCCTGCTCATGCTGTTGTATGTGTATGGATGGTGCTGGCAGTTGCGATGTGGCTGTGGTATGGCTCATGTGTGCAAGTTGAAATCACATGTGTGTTGCCAATTGTGATGCCATGTCTGAGGTTTGCCAATAACACTCATGTGCAACTGTCATGTGTGTATGTGTCCATTGTACAGTGCCCTGATGCCTGTGTTTTATTTCTCCCTGTCTGCAGCGTCAACTGATGAAGAGGGCGGAGAAGGTGCTGTGGAGCACAGCGGCGGGGATCGCACCGCCAGCCGGAGAAGTAAGGCCCGGCTCCCCTCCCAGGTTGTGATCTCGTCGGGGAGTGAGGAGTCTGGTGCCGCATCCCAGTCCCCAGCTGCCGGGGGGAGGTCCAAGAGGCGGATGTCGGAGTTGGACTCCTCGGCAGCAGAAGGGGCAGCTGGGACCCCACAGGGCCCAACGGGGGAAGATGGCACAGAGTCATCCAGGTTGGTGGGGGGTTTGGTGGAGGAGGAGGCCGTGCAAGCAACAGAGACATGGTCTGGAGGTGGGGATTCCACTGGTGCTAGTGGTGCAGTGCAGGACCAGTGACAGGAGGCAGCACTGGTCGCTTACGAGGTGCCTGTGTGCAATCCTGTCCCTGATCCTGTCACTGCATCATCTTGCACCAGCAGGGATGCCTACGTCCAGACCCGTTTTCAGGCAGGGGATGAGCTCAGGACATCTGGCCTTTCTCTGCCTGCGGACGTGGCTATCCGGGCCTGGGTTGAGCCTGTCCTGACTGGTGTGGCGTTGCGTCAACGGGCCATGCGAGGTGACCTGCAGTCTTTTCATGAGGAGACTGCACATCATCTCGAATGGCTCGTTGACTGCGTTGGCCTACTGGGACAGGTCACCCAGGCCGGATTCCTCCGTTTGATGGTGCTTGCTACGACCCCCTCCTCAACTGAACCCCCTATGCGCCAGTCGTCCTCCATGCCATCTTCCCACCCATCAGTCACCTGGGTGCCCTGTAGAGCTGCCTCTGACGGTGCGGCCAGGCTGGTGGAGGAGGCATCCCTGCCACAGTCGGGAGTCGGACGTCCAGCAGGGGTGGCCACATCAACGACTGCACCCCAGCCAGCGGAGGATGTGCAAGCAGCAGGAGGCAGTGCATGGGCAGAGGCACAGCAGCAGCAGCAACGTGGTGGGAGCCATGATGGCTTGGGGCCTTCGACATCGGAGGGGCAGGCATCGGCCGGAGGGCAGGAGGACCCAGGACTGGAAGTATCTTCCGTGTGGCAGCGGTTGGGCCACGCCATAGATGCGGAGCGGCAGCGGGCGGAAGAGGCACGGCTCATGATGGTCAGGGCGGAGAACTCCATGCAGAGGGCCCTGAGGCGGGCCGAGTGCCTCGAGGCAATCTGCAGGGAGTTTGGGGTGAACATGTGGACGGCCCTGCGGACCCTCGGGGCCATGGAGGAGGACCGCCTCCGGGACATTGAGCAGGAGTTTGATGATGCCCTGGCCCGGAACATCCCGAAGTGAGCCGTCGGACTAGCCCGCTGCCCTTGTAAATAGTTCTGTAGTTAGTTTTAGGTTTCCTTTGGTTTTGCATTTTTAATTGGACCTTTTGGACAATGGGCCACATTTTTGTATATCGTTTTTTTTTTAGGTAGTGTTATTAGATAGGTTTCATTTCTTCGGTTTGGATCATGGACCCTGGATTGTTTATCTGTATATAGTTGACTTTTGGATTTTCAATTTTTTTTATGATTTCCCCATGGAGCAATGGTTTTCGATTTTAATTTTCCATTGGATTTACTTTTGTGGACTGTGACTTTGGACACGTTTCCTTTGCATTATGATTTGTGGTTTTGCATTATTTCACGGACCTGCTGGTTTATTTTTTTTAAATTTCCATTATTGTTTGTTTATTGGCTGGGGGACATGAGTGTGGGCCTGGTGGAGGGTGCCCCTGGATGCTGGGGGGTGGGGGTGCTGGGAGACATGAGTGGGGGCCTGGTGGAGGGTGCAGGGAGACATGAGTTGGACATGAGTGGGGGCCTGGTGGAGGGTGCCCTGCACTGGTGGGGGGTTGGGGTGGTGGTAGACATGAGTGGGGGCCTGGTGGAGGGTGCCCCTGGATGCTGGGGGGTGGGGTCCTGGGAGACATGAGTGGGGGCCTGGTGGAGGCTGCCCCTGCACTGCTGGGGGGTGGGGGAAGTGGGAGACATGAGTGGGGGCCTGGTGGAGGGTGCCGCTGCACTGCGGGGGATGGGGGTGATGGGAGACATGTGTGGGGGCCTGGTGGAGGGTGCCCTGCACTGCTGGGGGGTAGGGGTGGTGGGAGACATGAGTGGGGGCCTGGTGGAGGGTGCCCCTGGATGCTGGGGGTGGGGGTGGTGGGAGACATGAGTGGGGGCCTGGTGGAGGCTGTCCCTGCACTGCTGGGGGTTGGGGGAGCAGGGAGACATGAGTGGGGGCCTGGTGGAGGCTGCCCCTGGATGCTGGGGGATGGGGGTGCAGGGAGACATGAGTTTGACATGAGTGGGGGCCTGGTGGAGGGTGCCCTGCACTGCTGGAGGTGGGGGTGGTGGGAGACATGAGTGGGGGCCTAGGAGAGGGTGCCCCTGGATGCTGGGGGGTAGGGGTGGGGGGAGACATGAGTGGGGGCCTGGTGGAGGCTGCCCCTGCACTGCTTGGGGGTGGGGGTGGTGGGAGACATGAGTGGGGGCCTGGTGGAGGCTGCCCCTGCACTGCTGCGGGGTGGGGGTGGTGGGAGACATGAGTGGGGGCCTGGTGGAGGGTTCCCCTGCACTGCTGGGGGGTGGGGGTGATGGGAGACATGAGTGGGGGCCTGGTGGAGGGTGCCCCTGGATGCTGGGGGGTGGGGGTGCTGGAAGACATGAGTGGGGGCCTGGTGGAGGGTGCCCTGCACTGCTGGGGGGTGGGGGTGATGGGAGACATGAGTGGGGGCCTGGTGGAGGGTGCCCCTGCACTGTTGGGGAGTGGGGGTGGCGGGATACATGAGTGGGGGCCTGGTGGAGGGTGCCCCTGGATGCTGGGGGGTTGGGGTGCTGGGAGACATGAGTGGGGGCCTGGTGGAGGCTGCCCCTGCACTGCTGGGAGGTGGGGGTGGTGGGATACATGAGTGGGGGCCTGGTGGGGGGTGCCCCTGCACTGCTGGGGGGTGGGGGTGATGGGAGACATGTGTGGGGGCCTGGTGGAGGGGGCCCTGCACTGCTGGGGGTTGGGGGTGGTGGGAGGCATGAGTGGGGGCCTGGTGGAGGGTGCCCCTGGATGCTGGGGGGTGGGGGTGGTGGTAGACATGAGTGGGGGCCTGGTGGAGGCTGCCCCTGCACTGCTGGGGGTTGGGGGTGCAGGGAGACATGAGTGGGGGCCTGGTGGAGGTTGCCCCTGGATGCTGCGGGTGCAGGGAGACATGAGTTGGACATGAGTGGGGGCCTGGTGGAGGGTGCCCTGCACTGCTGGGGGGTGGGGGTGGTGGTAGACATGAGTGGGGGCCTGGTGGAGGGTGCCCCTGGATGCTGTGGGGTGGGGGTGCTGGGAGACATGAGTGGGGGCCTGGTGGAGGGTGCCCTTGCACTGCTGGGGGGTGAGGGTGGTGGGAGACATGAGTGGGGGCCTGGTGGAGGGTGCCCCTGCACTGCTGGGGGGTGGGGGTGCAGGGAGACATGAGTGGGGGCCTGGTGGAGGCTGCCCCTGGATGCTGGGGGGTGGGGGTGCAGGGAGACATGAGTTGGACATGAGTGGGGGCCTGGTGGAGGGTGCCCCTGGATGCTGGGGGGTGGGGGTGCTGGGAGACATGAGTGGGGGCCTGGTGGAGGGTGCCCCTGGATGCTGGGGGGTGGGGGTGCAGGGAGACATGAGTTGGACATGAGTGGGGGCCTGGTGGAGGGTGCCCTGCACTGCTGGGGGGTGGGGGGGTGGTAGACATGAGTGGGGGGCTGGTGGAGGGTGCCCCTGGATGCTGGGGGGTGGGGTGCTGGGAGACATGAGTGGGGGCCTGGTGGAGGCTGCCCCTGCACTGCTGGGGGGTGGGGGTGGTGGGAGACATGAGTGGGGGCCTGGTGGAGGGTGCCCCTGCACTGCTGGGGGGTGGGGGTGATGTGAGACATGTGTGGGGGCCTGGTGGAGGGTGCCCTGCACTGCTGGGGGGTGGGGGTGGTGGGAGACATGAGTGGGGGCCTGGTGGAGGGTGCCCCTGGATGCTGGGGTGTGGGGGTAGTGGGAGACATGAGTGGGGGCCTGGTGGAGGCTGCCCCTGCACTGCTGGGGGTTGGGGGTGCAGGGAGACATGAGTGGGGGCCTGGTGGAGGGTGCCCCTGGATGCTGGGGGGTGGGGGTGCAGGGAGACATGAGTTGGACATGAGTGGGGGCCTGGTGGAGGGTGCCCCTGGGGGCTCGGGGTGCATGGGGACATGCGTTGGTGGGCAGTAGTGCAAGGTGACATGTGGGTTGGCTGGGGGGCATGGGCATGGTGGATGGGCTGCCTGCGGGACATGGGCAGGGTAGGCCCCTGTGGTGTGGGCCGCCTGCAGGGGCCATGGATGGTGTAGAGGGAACACCTGGGAGGACCTACACGTGCAATTCACGTGTGGTGCTCCCCGCGCACCCCTGGAATACACGTACCCTGATGGAATTGCGTGTGATACTTCCTGCGCACCCCTGAAATACACGTACCCTGCTGCTTTTGCGTGTGATACTTACCACGCACCCTTGGAATACACGTACCCTGCTGCCACGTACCCTGATGGAATCGCGTGTGATACTTCCCGCGCACCCCTGAAATGCATGTACCCTGCTGTTTTTGCGTGAGATACTTCCTGCGCACCCCTGGAATACACGTGCCATGATGGAATCGCGTGTGTTACTTCCCACGCACCCCTGATGTACACGTACCCAGGACAATTGCGTGTGAAACTTCCCGTGAACCACTGAAATACACGTTCCCCGCTTGGCGTTTGCTGTTTGGCAGCCCTGTGGACTGGTCCAGGGTTAGCGCAGCCCTTTGCGATGATTTGTGATTTTGAAGGCTTTTCCTTGCGCGAGGGCGTTCTTGGGGGCGTAACTGGCGCTGCTGCAGGGTCGCTGCGCCACTCTGCGCCACGGCTGGTTTCGGAGGCTAAAATCCATCAATACACTGTGCGATGAAAAGGATTTTTTCGCACGCGGCTGGTGCAGTGTATCGCACGGGGACACTGTGCGCCAGCCGCTTGCGCCACTTTTGTGCGAATTTCTATGAATTACCCTCAAAGTCCCTTGAACATAAAAAGGTGGAGTGAATATGTCTAGCCAGGAGGAAGTGGTTAAAAAAAAAGATGGTTGAAATGGTACATAAACACTGTAATATATGTAAATATATATAAAATATAGATAATATAAAAAATATATAAATAAAAAAATAAAAATAATAATGGAAGCTCATGGTTGGTGTGCAGAATGAAAATGCATTAAATATTGAATGTTGTTTTATGTATGCTTGTTCTCTATAACCTGTGCTCAATTTCAGAAGGCGAAAGAAAAAGGGCAAAATGTTTTACAAAGCATGTTTTATTTTTGTCAAAAGGGTGAAGTTAGTATTGTGCTATATACTTAATCTGTTTCTTTTCTATTTGATTTAGAATATTAACATATTTGTACCGGAGGTCACGGGAGACGATGGAGTCCTGGAGTCCCCTGGATGAAGACCAAAAGATGCCTGCGTGCGGGTGGAGGTGAAGACAAAATAACCGGAATGCCAAAGAAAAGATGACTTCTGTAGAAAAGGATCCAAGAGCACCAAGATGAAAGAGTACCCGAATGAACCAAAAGAGGCAGACAAGTGTCCTGGCATATGGAGTTCCACGTATTTATTATTTTAATTAATTGATTTAATCTGTTATGTTAATTATTTGTTTTAGTTAGTTGTTTTATTTTATTGTTTTCAATTGACTTCAAGTATAAAATTGAAACACTGGACTATGGACACTTCCATTGGGAAGGCAAATGTAGAACATTTTATAAGAATTGATGAATTCAGATGAATTTTAATATTATGTTGATTGAACAGTGGTTTTTCAAATTTTTCATTTTGCACGTGAATATTCATTTTATTGGATTGACACATTTTGAAAAGAAGAAAAGAAGCAAATTGTTTTTTTTCCAATTGGCTTGGATCGTAGCCAAGTTAAAAAAAAGGAGGGGATATGTAGGATTGTTTAGCGTGTTTTGGGAGCACAGAGCACAGCACCACTGCACAGGATCAATGTATAGCATGTTTTTTGAAGTGCAGCGCCACTGCATGGGTTTGGTGCATTGCTATAAGGTGGTACAGCGAGGCATGTGTTGCCAGTGCAACCTATGGACATGTAAATGAAAACAGGCTATGCAGTCAAAAACGATTTCTACATATAAAATGCAAATAATTTGTTTTCACAGTCAAAAGCATATATTTTTTTTTACCTGAAATTCCTCTGTTGCAGGAGACACATTTGAGGATTAATGAACTAACCTCATTAACAAAAAACTAACATGCTAACTCATTCATAAAATAATGTGTTCTCCACTGCAAAATGAGGCAGACTCTGAAAGTCATTTTAAACGCGCATCCAGATTTTTTTTTTCTGTGCTGCTTTGTCCACAGTATTTGCAGGAAGCAAAGATTCAAATAAGCACGAAATCAGTTTTGTTACAGTTGCTTACTGTAAAAGATTTCTATTGTGTGCAGGAGGAGGATAAAACATGAGGGATTCTTATTGGACAAGCATCATATTAGAGGCTGTAACCAAGTTTTCTTGTAGAATCTGGGGGAAGGAGAGAGGGAGAATACATTTTAGAGAGCTCGGAGAAAGACCTGGCTGGTGACTGCCTGACTGAAAAAGCAGATCCCGGTGCACTGCTGCAGAGACTGGGAACTCCCAGACAATAATCCCTGGCTTGAGTAACTGCAGATGCACGTTCTCGCTGGGGGTGCTTTAAGTGGGAGTATTGCCACTTCCAGAAGGCGACCAACCGAAGAATCTCACATGCTGAACAAACTAGGTAATTATATATTGCAGAGTGTGGGGGCAGTGTGCATGTGTGCAAAACTATTCAGTCAGAGGAGAAGAAAGAATTCCAGTGTCTTATCATCAGGTTTAATGTTGCGACTTCTAGTCGCCCTCTTCTCATTTTGTTACAGATAATGTTGACTGTGCTATTTCATTTATTTCAGTAGAAAGAGTGAGATCGTGTTTAAATGCAACTTTTATAATACACAAAAATATCTGAAAGCAGACGGGTAGTGTGTTTTATTTTCTCTTTCCTTTGTGCATTTACCAATACAGTGCTGATGATTTGGGGAGATGTTTACACAGTGCAATTGTCATTTTTAAGGTAGCTAAAAAAAGACTTGGCTGCAGCTGTGTGCACGATTTCATTCAGTATGAGCAATTATATATAACTGTGTTTGTTATAGCCTGCTGGAGGTACATGAGTCAGCAGAAAGAGAGGCCCTGGACATAGTTCACCGATGTAGATAAGTTGGTGATAGATACCGCATGTTAGCTCGCTGCCGTAGATAAGACAGCAAGGGCAGCCCATGGTGGCAGACTAAAAAATGAAAATGTGGTATTTCTGAAATGTAGGCCTGAGGTCTCTCTAGTGATCACACGAACAAACTAAGCAAAAATAAGGGGTTCTGGATATTGGGGCCATATATAAAACAAAGGAATTATGCTCACCAGAAATACCACCAATAACGCATACCAACATAATGTATACCACTAAATGTATCAGTGTGCTGAAATAATGTATGTATACTATAGTACTATATACCAAATCTAATCTGAATGCAAAGAGGGATTATTACTGAATTATTTTCATTTTGGCGGTAAGAAAATACCGCTAGGCCCCAAATCTATACAAAATACCGAACAGACATCAGCCCCAGAGCAAATACCAACTCATGAGAGGGCGGTCTTGCAGGCATAACCACCGCTGATGTGGGGCACGCCACTGACTGGCCATTTTATGCCTGCAATGCAGACTCAACGTCCCCATCTAGTCTGCCCATTGTGGAACTTACCTTCTCCCTTTGCAAGTCATCCACTTCTGGTTCTGCATCCAAATCACCAGAGTCAGAACAGTCCAAAGAGGCAGGAGCATGATTGATAATCGCCTGTAGCACCTGTGGATTTTCATGGCGAAGGATACCACGCCCTCCACTGGTGTAGTAGTGTACCAGCTCCTCTTCTTCCTCCTCTGTAACTGCTGCATCATCACCTGCACATGGACAGATAACGACAGTTTTAGTCATGTGTTTCCTGACAAACATGTACATGTACATCAAAGTACAGACAGACACAAAATGGCTGGGCACCCATACATCTGACATTGTGATTTAGCACACTGTGAACTGTAAACCACGGATTGTCGCATTTTCTGACATGTAACACCCTGCCCCCCAGTCCTGTCCCTGCCGTTAGTGAACACCTAGATGTACAAAGTGGCATACACAATGACTGATGGGCCATGCAACAAGCATATCTTCACACAACCCAGGGACAAGTACTGCACATGGGGCATTTTAATGCTGAGGGCCAGCACATCGACTCAGTTAGCCAGACAAATCCTCAGATACTACCAACATCGAAATATCTTGGACAATACATGATTACAAATTTGCACTTGATAACCATGTTATGGCAAAATACACATGTAGACTATTCATTAATTTCTCACAAATTCTACATATGCTGCATGCCTGAGATGCCAAACAGTGATGTCCTCGGAGTGCTCCCATGGATGCATCGGAACATGTTCTACATGCATTTCCTCACCATAAACATGGTCAACATCCACCCTACAAGCCGACCACTGCCACATTACACCTACATGTGACACTACACCATGATCAGAACAGCATGGTCCATTGCATCAATTACATGATATGTGTGCAGCAATGATGTGGGTATTGACCAATTCACAAGCCTCTCAGTAATAGCCTCCCTGTGCTTTTCCAAAATGTGACTAGACATATGACTTTTTTCATCTGGTGAGTCACAACAATGAAGACACCAGGTTTACAAGCACCCTGTGTGTGGATTCACGTTGTCGTGAGTTTGTTGCTGTATTCCTAGCACAATGCTTGCCTATGCATTGGCAAATCACATTTTGTGTGATGACAATGCCATTGACATGACATAGTCATTTGAAGTGTCAGGAGATAACTGACCATGAGTGAGTGATTGTCAGTCAATTACTGTCTCTTTGTATGACACTGTCATTTTACCCAATGCTAACTGGAACTGCACACTGTGTGTGTTTGCTGTGTACTATATTCATCCTTGCCATGTGTGACCGCACAACGTGGTAGTCCGTTGTGACAGCTCTCTGCACCATGTACATTCATTAGTGCACTGAGAACATTAACATATGCCTTGACTACGAGTGTGCCATACTGAACCCACACTTGATCACATTGATCAATCACAGAATTCTCCTCAAATTCCACACTCCACTGTACAAATTCCCCTTGCCATACCACCACAAATTGGTATTCACTGGCTGCAGGCCAGAACTGAGTAGAGACGCTAATTACAGGACTGTTAGTCGAAGCTTGGCCCTGCTCTTTTGTGCACGATTCACCCATTAGTCATGCCTGATGGTGAGGAGACTATGGCTCTGTGATTCTGGACCCCATACAACATATCATTAGCTGCCTTTGTCATGCATACTGGTAAATGTAATTTGTGGTCTGGCGGTAGTACGTAGGTGCAACAATCCATTTCTACATTTATGAATCCTGTAGAGGTGAATTTGTTGGGGCGTCAGTTCCTTTCTATGAGCATCATCCTACAATGATGTCAGTATTCATGACCGAGTATGCTGGGACTGAGAACCAGCACCTTCTCATCTACAGCTCCCATGACACAAGGAGCAACAGAGCCTGCATGTCACATCTCAGTGGGTGATGTAGCTGCCATGTCATTACATTTGACACAGATTACACATGTCTGGACAAGTAAGCATGTCTCAAGTACACAGAAAGGTAAATGTTCGTGTGAGTGTAATCCATAATGATGCATGGAAGTATGCATGTGTCGTTGATGCGTCAACTGATGAGCACATACAGCCCTTTTACGTCAGACTGGTGACTCTAATATGAACTAAATTCACATTTTGAAATTCAACCATGCACATACATAACATGCAACACAGACAGCACATTTATTGACATTATTCATCCCCATAACCTTTTGCATGGTCTGTCTACAGTCTTTTCATTTGGGGAGTACCAGACTGGAACATTGGCATGATGACCCACCGTCACCTGTTTTAAACAATATTGCATCTAGTGTTGCCCCATGCAATATACAAGTTGATTTGTATCTACAGAACACCTGCTACACAGGGCAGTGGTCTGTGGGCACTGATGCCCCACAGGCTGGTCACACTACAGTGTGACATGGAAAACAGCTTTAATATGCATTCTGAAAAGGCATCCCGTAAGAGCAGGTGACAGTACAAACATGCAACTCAGCTGCAAATGATGTGTGTGTTCGAAATAGATCACATGTATTTGATGTACAAGGCAAAGAGACAGGCCACACGAATGTTTCAAAGATCAATACTTGTCTCTGTTGCATTTTTTGGTGTGAAACAGAGGTGCGTCCTGTTGGTGATGTGTGCCTGCCAGGGGTGTATGTTATGGGATCTTGCAATTTGCACATAATTCAGACATTAAAACCCTGCATGCAAGTACTGGCACAGCTGTATCAGCCAGCAGACAGTAATGTGCACTGTCAAACTGACATGTGCCACACATGTGAACCACACAGCAACGTTGCAGAATGCAGGACATGTGACAGAATTCTACACGGTAGCAAACATGCATTGGCCAGGGATGGCTGACAACTGCAGCCAGCTGTACTGCAACACATGTATGGGTAGGTCAACCATGATTGTCCACACATGCGATGCACACAAATGCCAAATTGTGTAGACAGATACCAAAGCAGGTTTCGGCATGGTCATTCAGTACATAGTACAATCATGATTGTCTACATGTGAATGTGTCGTGGCTGTGATCATCATTGACCCTGGAGTGGTGTGTCTGTTTTTATGGGACCTGCATATGTGTGTGTGTGTGTGGCTGTTGCTGGTTGACCCATGGAAAAATCATGTTGCTATGAATATTGTGTATGCCACACATGCCTTGACACAGTAGACTGATGTCAATGTTCTATGTCTCCTTTCCCACAGCTGGAGAAGAGGGCCGAAGCGCTGCTGTGGAGTGTGGAAGCTGGAACTGAGCCACCAAACAAATACACACACCCCAAACCACTCTCTGCGACAGCTTCTTTTCGGGGAGAGATGTTGCTGAGGGAGTGCCTGGACCATCGTGCGTGGCTGCTGGGGGTCCCAGGAGGTGAAGGAGGCAGGGGAATCATCAGCAGTGGTGGGACACAGTGATGCCACACATGCCATCCACGAGGGAAGACATCCTGTAGTCATCCAGTTTGATGGAGGTGGAGGGGGAGGAGGTGGTCGTTGCAGCCCAGCCCATGGAATCAGGGGGGGGGTGTTGAGAAGAGTGTGTATGCTGCAACCTTACAACCCTGTCCTATGGGCATGAAGCTGTGAAGCCCACCATGGAGGTGCCGGCACAAAATCCTGCCTTGGGCCATTGGATGCAGCAGTGCCCACCTTCCGGGATGCCTCAAGTCAGAACAGAAACCCCATGCCAGCCGATGTGTCCCTCCCAGATCATGTGCTGATCCTGCTAGCTGGTCTCACGAAGCAGACCGCAGTCATCCGTAATGATGTACAAAATACTCGTAGTACACTTGTGCATCATCACAATGAGCTGTGTCACCTCATGGCTTTGCTGGCAACAGCACTGTTCTCAGGTGAGCTCTGAGAACTGTTCCCTGTCATGAGCCCCCCTCTGCTTCCACCTCTGTGCACCAGTCCCTCCAGGGTCCCTTCAGGCAACATTCGTGGACGGCTGCCTGTGCACCAGTTCCACCCCGTGTTTTGGAGCAAACATCCCTGCCGGAGGTGGGAGTCGCTTCAACGACTTATGAGGTGGTCACCGTGCCTACAAACACATCAACACAGCCACACGCAGTGGAGGGCCAGCAGGCACCTCAGAGCAGTGTAGGTGCCATACACCCCAACAACAGTCAACAGGTTGGAGGGCATACCTACACAGCTTGGACTTGGCACAGCGACAGAAGATGGCAACTATAAGAAGGCAGACACCTACCATCCTGAGGAGGCAAGTGGCACATATGAGGCAAGAGGATCCTAGGGGGGCCATGCAAACGTTGTCTTCTGTGTTCTGGCAATACCAGAGGCAGCAGGCCCGGGAGACGCAAAAATGGTGGCCAGGGCTGTGTTTGCATTGCGACTGGCTGCCATCCTGGCAGCAACTTACAGGTTGGCAGAGGAGGCAGAACAACACATGGTGGCCCCCCTGCAAACCCTCCAGGCAACAACGGAGGCTCGCCTGATGAAGAAAGGTTGCCAGAAATTGGAGAGGACTAGCCCGCTACCTTTGTAAATAGTTATTTAGGATTAGGCTTCATTTGTGATTTTTATTTTATTCCCCAAACTTGAAAGACATTCCTTCCTTTTTAAATGTATATAGTTCGATTTCCATACAGGTTTCCTATCACTTCATCTATTTAGGATTAGGTTTCATTTGTGACTTTCTTTTCTTATTTTTATTCCCCAGACTTTAAAGATATTCCTTCCCTGATTTTCATGTTTATAGTTATATTTCAATACAGATTTTCTTTGACTTCATTCCATGCTTCATGCAGTCCATTTGTCTTTCTACACATTTGATTTTGTAAAGTTCTTCCAGTGCATCTGTTCATTCTTGGGCATATGTATTGTGCCGCATTATGAGTGTAATGTTGATGCTAAGATGTTATATGCCTGACTTGCAGGTTGTGGCCATCAGGTAGCTTGAGGGTGCACTGGATGATGTTCATATTCCATTCCACGTGCAGGGGCACTGGGTGTTTTGCATCAGTTTATCAGTGTGATTGGTTTGGGGGCTTCTGTGTTGTGTGTGATGGTGTACCTATTGGTATGGTTGTGGTGATGTGTGGATGTCTTCTGGTGGTTTTCGTTGACCCGCATTGGGGATGGATTGCCATCTGTTCATGTGTACTTCCACAAATTCAACATGTTTGTGTTGTGTGTAGTATCTGATGCCATCTGTATTGCCTCTGCACATTTGATACTGGTGGTGGCATTTCTTTTGGGTCTGTTTTTCAGGTGTCCCCTTGGCACATGCTTGGGATTGTGTATGTGCCCACACTCTATTCACTGTAGTGTGTATTTGGCATTGTGGATACTGGGGTGGGACGTGGGCTCACTGTGGATGGATAGCCTGGACACATCACCTGTGCATTTGATGTTTCATTGCTGTGTCACTCTCATGTCATGCTGAACCACCCATCCACATCTGCAGTCACACACTGCCTGCCTCATGTCATGCACCACTTCTGCCACTGGAATGCAGATGTGCCTCATGATTCGTGTTTCTGTGTGGTGGAACACATTTCCTGTCTCACTGAGTCACACACAATCTGGCTGGCTTCCCATCACCTATCCAAAGGCCTGTCATGTCTTTGTCCCTGACAGGGACTTTGTCACCCCTACCACCTGGGATACTTTTGCATGGGCTGTAAGGTGACCAGTTATTCTCTGTGGATATGCCCAATCTATGATTTTGGGTATGTCTGTCCTCCACAGGCATTCAGTTGCTGTGCTTTTAGGCCTTTGCAATGACGCATGCGCAATATGCACTTGCCACTTTGCATTGCATTGACATGTCAAATATAGAAGGGGTGGTCACAGTGTAGGAGGTACAACAGTGTGCTGTCCAGTGGAGATGCTGCAGATTTAGGTCTGCCAGGGAGTGCTGGGAGATGCTTCATTCTGGATTCAACAACAGTGCTACCAGTTGATCGTGTTGGTGGTGGACATGTGGCAGGTCTGCTTGATGGTGGAGGCAGACCACAGAGGTTGAGGTAAGTTGCAGCTCCACATTGGACTGGTGGGTGGGTGGCAGACTGTCAGGGTGTTGCCTGGGGGTAGTGTCAGAGGTGAGGGGGCTGGTGTGTGGTATGAGTGCTGCCTGCGGTAATGTCAGAGGTGAGGGGAGGCTGGTGGGTGGTGTCAGGACTTGAGGGGCTGCCTGAGTTAGTGTTGGAGGTGAAAGGGGCTGGTGAGTGCTGTCAGGAATTGAGGGGGCTGTTGGGGGTTAGTGTCCCTAGGCAAGGGGATCTGGTAAGGGGGGCTGGTGGGCAGTGTGAGGGATGCCTGGGGTAGTGTCAGAGGTGAGGGGTCATGCTGGGTGGTGTCAGGATTTGAGGAAGCTGCCTAAGGGTAGTCTTTGAGGTGAGTGGGACTGCTCGGTGGTGACAGGACTTGAGGAGGATGACTGGGGTTGTGTTGGAGGTCAGAGGGGCTGCTTGGTGGTATCTGAACTTGAGGGTGCTGCCTGGAGTAGTGTCAGAGGTGAGGGGGTTGGTGGGTGGTGAAAGGACTTGAGTTGTCCTCATGGGGCAGTGTCATTGGTGGGGGGGCTGGTGGGTGGTCTCAGGACTTTGCTGGGCTGCCCGGGGCTTGTGTTGGCAGTGAGAGGGGCTCGTGGAGGTGGCAGGACTTGAGGGGGCTGCCTGGGGTTGTGTCGGAGTTGAGGGGGGGCTGGTGGGTGGTGTGAGGGCTGCATGGGGTAGTGTTGGAGGTGAGGGGAACTGGTGGGTGGTGTCAGTACTTGAGGAGGATGACTCTGGATAGTTTGGGATGTGAGGGGGGCTGATGAATGGTGCCATGACTAGACGTGGCAGCCTGGGCTTCTGTCGGAGGTGATGGCATCTTGTGGTTGATGTGAGGGCTGCCTAGGGTAGTGTTGGAGGTGGGGTGGCTCTTGGGTGGTGTCAGAATGTGAGGGGGATGATTCAGGGTAGTTCCAGAGGTCTGGGGGCTGGTGGGTGGTGACAGGGCACGAGGGGGCTGCCTGGGGTTAGTGTCAGATGTGATGCGGCTGGTGGGTGGTGTCAGAACTTGAGGGGGCTGCCTTGGGTAGTGTCAGAGTTGAGGGGGATGGTGGGTGGTGTCAGGACATGAGAGGGCTGGCTGGGACAGTGTTGGGGGTGAGGGGGCTGGTGGGTAGTGTCAGGACTTGGCAGGGCTGTCTGCGGTTAGTGTCAGATGTAAGGGGGGCTGGTGTGTGGTGTCAGGTCTTGAGGTTGCTGCTTGGGGTTGTCTCAGAAGTGAGGGGGCTGGTGAGTGGTGTGAGGGCTGCCTGAAGTAGTGTTGGAGGTGAGGGGTCTGGTGGGTGGTGTCAGGACTTGAGATGGCTGCCTGGGGTTAGTTTTCGAAGTGAGTGGGGCTGGTGGGTGTTGTCAAGACTTGAGGGGGCTGCCTGGTGTTGTATCAGAGGTGAGGGGGTTGGTGGGTGCTGTGAGGGCTGCCTGGGGTAGTGTTGGAGGTGGGGGACTGGTGGGTGGTGCCAGGAGTTGAGGGGGTTACCTCAGGGTAGTTTCCAAGTTTCGGGGGGCTGGTGGGTGATGTCAGGAGTTGAGCCGGGTGCCTTAGGGTAGTGTTGGAGATGAGGGCATGGTGGGTGGTTTCAGAACTTGAGAGGGCTGTCTGGGGTAGAGTTGGAGGTAAGGGGGGGCTGGTCGGTGGAGAGAGGGCTGCCTGGGGTATTGGCAGAGATGAGGTGGCCTGGTCTAAGGTGTCAGGACTTGAGGGGGCTGCTGTGCAATAGGGATCTATGTCAGCAGTTTGGGTGCCTTAGGAATGGGGGGCAGTTCACAGTTTTATCAGGGTGCAGCCGTTACTCACAAGGGACTGCATGCCGTTTCATAGGGGTACAGCCATTACTTATGGGGTACTGCCAGTAGTTTCCCAGGGGTGCATCCATTACTTACTAGGGACCACACACATTTTCGCAGGGTTGCAGCCTTGACTTGTGGGAGTCTGTGTGCAGTTTTGCAGGGGTGCAGCCATTACTTACGGGGAACCTCACTCGGGTTTGCAGGGGTACAGCCACTACTTACGGGGGACCTCGCAGAGTTTGACATGGGTGCAGCCTTGATTTACGGGGTGGCGCTCATACTATAGCTGGGGTGCTACCGTTGCTTACAGAGGACAGCATGCAGTTTTTCTGGGGTGAAGCCGTTATTTACCGGATTCGCTCACAGTTTCGCTGGGGTGCAGCCCTGAATTAAATGGGACTGCGTGCAGTTTTGCAGGAGTGCTGGATTGTAGGCCAGACATGGACATGAAGGTTTGCGCATAGTCTGGTCTTTGGCAATTGTTCTGGTTTGCGTGGGGGCATGTTATGGGCATTCCTCACGCAGCTTGGTTTTCTTTGCTGATCGGTTTACTTTGCATTTTGGATTCCATAAATACACGGTATGTGCAAAGGGACTTCGCCTACTTTTGAGTGCAAAGTTTTTGTACACGCAGGGTACTTTGTGGGGTCTATGCTCCTATTCAATACATTGGGCCCTTAGACTCCTTTTCTAACATCGCTGATATTCTGGAATTCTAAATGAATTCACTCGCCAGCACAGTGACACCGGATTTTTACCAACAGGGCCAATGTTTGAATCCTCAGTAGGGGAGAGTTTAGAAAAAAGGTGACCTTCTCTACAATCCTGGAATGGTACACCAGAACACAAAAAGTTAAGGGAACAATGCACTTGTGTAACAGGGGCCCCTCCACCACATGTCCTGTGAGGGGGCCCCTTGAACTTTAAAACATTACTTATTGTTTTTTTAGTCACTGCCTTTATAAAGAAATCATTTATGTAACAGAAATAATGTCTTTATGAAGGCAGATTGATTACAAAAAGAAACAATTTCTTTTTGAAGTCTGAGGGCTTCACCCACCCCATGACATGGAAGTCTCTAAGCTGGAAGCCTCAGTGTCATGGGATTGGAGGAGTTCTATGACTTCAAAAAGAAATGGTTTCTTTTTGAAATCACTCTGCCTTCATAAATAAATTATTTCCATTATGGTTCAGTCCTTAACGTAAATCATTTCTTCATGAAGTCGGAGTGACTTGAAAAAGAAACAATTTCTTTTTGAAGTAATAGGGCTCCCCTCAACCTCATGATGTGTGTGTGTGAGTACATGGTGAAAGCGTGCACACTTAAATGTATATGTGGCTGCCTGTGTGAGTGTATGGTGAAAGGGTGCACAGTTAAATGTGTGGTCGGCTGGGTGTGTGTGTCGAGTGTATGGTGAATGGATGCACACTTAAATGTATGGGTGGCTGCCTGGGTGTGCCTGTATAGTGAAAGGGTGCAGACTTAAATGTATTGTTGGCTGCCTGTGTGCGTGTATGGTGAAAGGGTGCACACTTAAATGTATAGGTGGCTGCCTGTGTGAGTGTATGGTGAAAGGGTGCAATTAAATGTATAGGTGGCTGGGGGTGCATGTCTAGTGTATGGTGAAAGGGTGAACATTTACATGTATGGGTAACTGCCTGAGTGTGTTCACACAATAGATGGGCAATATACATCTGTGTTGTTCGCAGCCAAGTAAGAACCAAGGGAAGTCCAGTCAGCACAACCCAAACGACTGTGGTAGGGACTACAATTTCAACTAATATCTAGCTCGAGATCGAGAAAGATGTAAAGACAAGGCTGTGGCAGAAGACAGAAGGATAGAACAAGAAATATACTATCCCTGCCTAACGTGCGTTCTCAACTAGGTTGCGGTGTTACAACGCATGTCTACAAAGTGACAGAATAAGAGTCAAATTACCAACTTCTATGGTATGTAATACATCCAGCCTTGTAGGTCCTTATAGGTCCTATACCACTTTCTTCCAGATCTGTTACAGATTGGGAGAAACTGTAATTTAAAAGAACAGGCGCAACAGGGCTATTGAAGAGGATATATATCCCTCCAAGAACTCGTGTGGCAGCTGATGGGGTAAACAGTCCTTTAATAGCCCACAGATTTGTCACACTGACCCTGGATTGCTAGGGTTAAAAAGACACAAAAACAATTGAAGAAGGAGAAAATCCTTATTCTTTAAACACAAAGACAATACAGTCAAAACTTCATTTCCAAGGCTCGTTTTCATTAGAGGGGAGTTGGACAATGTAAAAAGGTTTGCTCAAACAATCACAAATAGGCTAACTGGTGCCTTTTTTAGATGTAGCAAACACCGTCGACCGGTTTCAGTGGCATGACTTCATTACAACCACATTCATCAGGACAGTCTTAGCTTCCTCAGAACTGGTGTATTTTGTGATTTAACAGCCAGTTAATGAGGAACAAAAATACGGAAGATGGAATTGTACATTACCACCTTGCCATAGGTGTCAATGGACTGGAACAGTCTAGGAGGGAGCCTGTAGGATAAAAAGAAAATAATCCACAGTCACAACGCGGCTGCTAGGTTCCATGCATTAGATTATGAATAGACCACAAACTAAGTGTCATTCATCTATGCAAACAAAGTCTGTTAAAACCACACTACATCATTCAATCTTAGTATATATCTCTCAATCTCCTTCGTATGTAGCCATCATGGCATCTAGGGCCAGAGTGTGGGCTACAGTTTTGGGATGTTTTTACCCATGCATCCAAGACCTACCACAAAACTGTGCATTACTGGCAGTGAAAACATCATGATGGCCAGAACTCCCCAGAAAGTGCACAGGGAAACATGAAGAATAGGCTGCCACCCATTTTTGCCTATGTTTGTGAGCACAGGAGGGCACTGCCTAAAACCACCATTGGGTTACACACACAGTAGCCTGAAACCATTGGGAATGGCAATGCTGATTGCCAAAAACAACCCAGAGCTGTTGGGAATTCATTTTCTTGATGTCAAAAATTTGCTAAAATCATGGCTCACAAGACCACTCTAAAGATTCAACCTTCTTGTGGGGTGTTGCACATCACCACTCTACTGTAAGGATTCCCATCAAAAACAATGTTAAGCAATGATCATATACTATCAAGTAAAATCCCCTTTTTGAAATGGAATTAATTCAAGACAACTCCTAAAAAAATAGGTGCAGTACCGGCATTGGACACTAACCGGCGTTAGCTGTCTAAACTCTGACAGGAGAGCTGTCTTGCAGAACTGTGCATTGATCAGAAGGAGTCTTATTTAATTAAAAGTTCAAAAGACATGACTTTCCTGAGAACTCTTAACACCCCAGAGACCCACACCAGGAGGCAGGATATCACATGGCCCTGTTGATTGAGAGGGAGGGGACTTCCCTGCAGCCTGCTGGACCCAACACAATAGACCCTTTCAATTGAATGTAGTATGCTGATTTGGGTGTGGGCTGTAAACAGTGCCGTGCCAGCAAAGAAGGCCATTTGACCATCTGACTCCCCAAGCTTCTGGGGGCGGACCCAGACACTTTGTGAATTGAATTGAAGGCAAATATATGTTTTATAAAAATACTGATAACTAATTGTAACCAGATGACAGAAATGTACAACTTTGAGATTCTTAAAATGACAATTTTACTCACGGTTCAAGGCTCAGCTGGTCGCTCTGTGATGTTCTGAGGCAAAACCCCGCTAATTATTAATACTAGTTTATGCTAGAGACACAGTAAATTACTGGAATATGTGTAGAGAGATGGTGTACATCTGTGTAAATTTTGAGGAAAAACCAATATGGCGAAAGTCACTAAAAAGCACAAAATGTTGCCATTTGTGAACCCAGGCGCTGAGGGGGATCAGAGTTGGGCGAGAGTGTATCTAAATTAGTCTGTGAAATGTGTATGTAATTTCAACGGCGTGTGTACCTGGGAAACCTATTAGTTATGAAAAATTGATTTTCTAAGTAAAAGCAAAGGGGCATTTCTTCAATAGACTGTAAGACTCTGACTCACTCTGACACACTATCCCTTCTCAAATCAGGTCACAGAGAATCCTTGACCTATCGAATCATGAGAGGGTTGGGCATGCAGAATGAGCCGACCCACCCACTTTCTAAAGACATAAAAAGAGCCACTGGAAGCCAGACAGGGACTTTTCATTTTCCAACCTTCAATTAAATTCCTGTGCAGCACGCTGACGGAGAACTCCAGAATCCAGAACTCCAGAGGTCCAGACTAACTCCAGAACAAAAACTCCAAAGAGCTGAACTCTTCAGCAGGCCTCAAAATCTTTTGCAAACTATTCAACCGCCGCGCTGTGCGGTTTGCTGTTTGCTAAGAGTCCTGTGTATCCAGAACAGAACCAGTACCCAGAAAGCAATGCGGTATCCAGAATCCACTTGATCCAGACCAGCAGAACCAGAGACCCAGACCAGACCACTGTGAACAGAACCGGTGCCTGATTGACCCGCCGAGCAGAGAGAACCGCAGCTAAACTTGTTGACCAGATGCGTGACGAGGCCATTCCTTTCAAATTTATAGTGTGAGTACCCAGCTAGAACTGTGCAGAACCCATCTCTTAGCTTAAAATAATCTGATTCAAAACATTTGAACCTGTTTAGAACTGCATCATAAGAAATTGTGTGTTTCTCCTGTTGATTTAAACCTTTCAAAGCGCATCTGTCATTCCGAAACTGTCATTTCATTTCTGAAAAACTACCTTTACAAAATCATCTGTATCTTTGGAACCGTGCATCGTAGGAACGAAATTTAACTTTTATTGTAAAGCTAAGATTACCAGCTTTTAACACTTGCTACTCCTTATAGTGCCTCCGTAATTGCGCTCGACGCATTTGAAAAAAAGTGCTGCGATTTGACATTTTGCTTCATTTCAACCACGTGTAGAAAGATCTGTCCTTTGCTTCCATTACTGAAATCCGTTTTCAACCTGATAATCCCTCATTAATCATTGTTAGTGTGGACCTGAACTGATTTAAAGTATCTCTCACTCACCCTGAACCTCTAGAAGGAATTAAAATCAATTTTAGCATATTTCACTCCCTTGCAAATCACCTGAAAGTCTTTCGCCTGTGTTTCAAAATCATCCCTGGTGCTATAAGCTTGCTAGGGGGGAACTGAATTCGTATTGTACTGTGATTGTATTCCTGAAGACTGTGTGTGTTACTTCCATCTCCTTACATTGCATAGGGGGGGAGTGAATTGTCAGAGAAAAAGTGATCATATTATCTTTTGCTGAAATCATATCAAGTTTATTTCTGTACTGCCTTTTATTCATCTTTGCATCTCCTTGAAACCATAAAGCATTCTCAGTTACCTTATCCTCTATACTACTCCTAAGTTATTAAACCAGTGTGCTAGTATAACATCATCCATTGTTGATCACTGTCATATGTCTAAGTGTGATATATAACTATTATTTAATTTTTCAAATAAACCTTTTTAAAATGCAAAACAAACCTACTTTTTGGCTCAGTGGGGTCAGGGGGATTCTAAGAGAGGGGCTTTATACAAGGGTTCATCATCCAGATTATAACTTGTCATAAAAATATATAAATAAGGGCTTCCCTTGAGCAAACCCAGACAAGGCACTGACTTAGTGGGAATGCTTGATTGGAGTCATTAACAGATTGGGGGCTCGAGCCGGGGCATCTGGATTAGAGCTACCATTGTGCAGCTTAATACAGTGTGGCAACTGACAGGATAAATATACCCGGTTAGATCACCACGCTGTTTTACACTGTGAAAGCACCCCCCAAAGGAACGCTCTAAGGAAACGGTCTGTTTTGCAAAATAAAATACAAACTTCTGTAAGTCAGAAAGGAAATCAACTTCCAGAATGACGACACTGGTAGACATCAAAATAGCCAGAGAGCACTTCTTACATAAGCTTTTTGTGAGAGGTGAGTGGGCTCATCAGACCAGGTGGTCTGGTTGCAGGCAATCGCACCCCAGATCACTGAAACAGGGTCAGACACATGGAGAGATCGGGGTCCATTACATGTGGCCCTGAGTGAACTATATATGGCTCCTAAAGCTAAAGATGAACACAACAAGATTGTCAGGATAGCAGAATATTTGTATCTATATATGGGAGCCATACAGGACAAATCTGCTGAAGGCCAAGATCTGGCAAATAGGCAACAGATGGCATTAGAAAAGGCCCAATCTGACCGGGTCTCTTCCGAGCAGAGGCTGCACAGGAGCCAGGAGTCAGAAAATGATAGTAGACAGTACATAATTAAAATAAAGGAGGATATGGATATCCTGCAACAGGAAAAGGCTGATACCAGAATTCTGGCTTTGCAGAAGGAGCACCAAGACAGTTTGGACTCCTTACTGCAGTGCCAGAAAAAGCTGGAGCAACAGATCAATTTCAACAGGGCATGCACAGAGCAGGTAGCCATCCTGCAAATCCAACTAGACAGAGAGAAAGAGGAAAGCAATAAATTGATTTTGAACGACCTGGATACCCAGGCAGAGTTTGATGAAGAGCGCCAGAAAGCTGGTGCCCTTCAACGGCAGAGGGACGACCTGGCGGCACAGATGCAGGCTCTTGCTCAGGAAAGAGACACCTTAGGCCAGGAAGTCTGCCACTTAAAAAGAAAAATTCAAGAAAATCACTTGGCCCTCCAGGGACTGGGTGACCTCCAAAAAGAGCATCAGAACTTGTTAGAGCACACCAGGAGGGTGGAAGATGTCCTGACAAGAAAGAAGCAGGCCAGTAGGGACGGTGCCCAGGAGGTAACCACCCTGCAGCAAAGACTGACCCAGTGCTCCAGGGCCAATCAGGAAGCACAGAGGGAAAATGAGGCTCTCTGTCAACACAATGATAGGCTCCAGCAACAGGTAGCCATGCAGGAGAGACTGATAGAGTCTAGTAAGGCCTTGGTTGAGGAACTGAAAGCCCAGGCTCTTGCATTGCAACAGGGAGCAGGGGCTGATAGAAATGATGTTCGCTGGGAAAGGGAAACACCTGATCATAACCTCAGGAGCGCTAGTACCAGAGGCCTTCATCTCTCCCAGTCCCTGGACTCTGCCACCCCCATGTTCCCCGGCGCACATGAGCACAGGGCCACAGGGATGGCAGATTACTATCCAGCCAAAAGTATGGGGCTCATAGGCCAGTACCACCCAGGAATGGAGGGGCGGGCATCCGGGTATGGGCACCAAGCACAGTGCAATTTAGTGGGGAACCCCAAGAGAGTAGGCCCACTAAGGGCATCCTGAAAACCTCTTCCCAGTTAGGTCAGTGGGGGGTACCCATCAAATCCTGGTAGCAAGGAGGCATCTGAAGACTCCTCTGAGCGTCACAGGACACAGGAAACTAGGTCCCCACATTCTGCCAGCCATTCCCAGGCTCTCAGAATCCGGGAAAACCTGGAAGATCAGACGGGCACCTCTGGGAGCAGTGCTTCTGAGTCAGAGGATGAACGGACCAGGGTTACCCGAACCAAAAAGGCCAACAAGGCAAAAAGGGCCTTGCTTAAGGACCCCTTAAAACAGATTAAGGCAATCAGGAGTGTCATCACGCCTTATCACAAAAGTTCTAAGTATTCTGTTTGGGAACATTTGCAGCTCTTTGAGCAAATGGTGGAGACTTTCCATTTGAAGGACAGCAGTAGCTGCATCCAGTACGTCAAATGGACATTCTCCCCAGAATACTCCAGTTTCTTCACATGGCTGGAGGACCAAAATCATTCAAGATGGTCCACCTATAGGGCGGCCATCTTGAAACATTTTTCTGTTCATAGAAATCCTCAAGAGGCTCACAAGGCAGCCTACAATTTGCAATGTGGGGAGGATCATGCCCCACAAGAATTTGTGCAGGAGTTAAAGCGTGCTTTTGAGCAGACTACAAAAAGGGTGCGCACGGATAGCAAAGAATTTGTTAATACGTTTTTCCATGCCTTACCCAAATACATAATGACCCAGCTCGTGAGAGATTTTCACGAGAAGAGATCTTTAGACTGGGACATTGAGCAAGCCACCCGCATCTATGAGGTGCAGAAACCGGTGGAAAAAAAGAATCAGCCCAAAAACCCCAAAACCAACAGCACCCCTGCTGCTGCCAAGGTGGCAGAGGTAAAGGTTGCCCCCATTTTAGATTTGGAGATGGGGGGCCTAAAAACCTGCCTGCACCAAAAAATTCTAAGCCAGAAGGCCTTTGGGCCAGTCACAGACAGGGAGTTAAGGAGGTAGTCCCATAAATGGGGTCCCTCACTCCCCTGATTATGTAAGTCCCCATCACAGGGGAAACCGACCCATCCTGGGTTATGTGTGGACTCCTCCAGCCCAAGGGGGGGGTCCAACCAAGCACCTGACCCAGGGAACTTCCCTCCTAACTTCCCACAGGTCGGCAGAAATTCCCCAAACACTGGGCAGAGCTTTTTTCCCAGGTATCCACCCAATTTCCAACCCCAAAACCATCCATCCTTCTTTCCCCAATTCCCTGAGCCCAGACAACCTAATCCGGGAGAGGGGAGGCCAAAGGTGGAGAGGTACCCAAATCTTACCAACCCGGGGTATTACCAGAGAAGGGATAGCTAACCTTCCCGGGATCAGCCCAGGGAAGAAAATAGAACCCCGTATCAGCCTGAGCGGGTTTCACAACTTGAGCGCCAGGTTCAGAATCTGGCACAGGAGCTGGGTCACGTGCTGAGGGCTCAGAAGAACCCTCAGATTAGCATGCCGGCGCAGAATGCCCCAAACTCTGGGCCTGGTGCTCCAGAACAATGATGGGGGCAGCACCCCGATAACCCACCGTTCCCAGGGAGGAGGCACAAGGGGATGGAGGGTGTATAGCCTTGGAGGAAGCTTCCTCCCCACTTGTAAACAGCCACAGGAAACCCAGGAACCAGAAACATAATCTCCTACCCCTGAAAGTCTGCCACCCAAGGAGCAGAGAGGAGGTAGGAGAAACAAAGGACCAAAACACACCCATTTTGTGGAGGAGGTACAGGTTTTCCAATTTGAGGGAGAGGGATCCTCAGAGGATCCTGGGAAAAGGATCTTCTCCTTCAGAGATGGGGGAACTCCTCCCAAGGAAAAATGGGGCCCAAGGGATTCCAAACTAGACTCTGTAGATGTGGGGATTGAGCTGTGCCGCCCATCATTCTATCCCAGAACCAACAAGACCGAAAACCCCTGGTTCAAACCCATCCTGGTGACTGCCTCCAAAAAGGGGGGGGCGGCCCAGAACCAGAACCAGGGGAACCTAAAACCGAATCAACAGACTGGGTAGATGTGGGGATTGAGCGTCACCGCCCATCATTCTATCCCAGAACCAACAATGCCGAAAACCCCTGGTTCAAACCCATCCTGGTGACTGCCTCCAAAAAGGGGGGGGCGGCCCAGAACCGGAACCAGGGGAACCCAAAACCGCATCAATAGACTGGGTAGATGTGGGGATTGAGCTGTCGCCGCCCATCATCCTATCCCAGAACCAACAGTATCAAAATCCCTGGGTTCAAACCCATTCTGGTGACTGCCTCCAAAAAGGGGGGGGCGGCCCAGGACCGGAACCAGGGGAACTCGAATATCCTCTTTCAAGTTGCCAACTTTTTCTTGCAGATTCCCATGACTCTCCACAGAATTCTGCCCAAATCTCTTCTCTCCCAATGTACAAAACCAGAAAATTAGCACACCAGTTGTCCAAAAATGTGCATTAGTGCATTATCTGTGCCCCCTTGAGGAGAAGGAGGGAAGATACTATGCCCTGGTACATGAACAGGGGCAGGGTACAATTTTGGCACTGGTGGACACTGGATCCCAAGCTACCCTTCTGTCCAAAAGGGCCTTTGATGAACTAAATGCAGGAAGGGGGGGATAATTACCGTATTCCTCTCACCTCTCTTCCTGGACAACTGAAGAACTTTGACAGGAAGGAAATTCCCGTCGAGGGGACTGCAGATTTGGACATTAAAATTGGGCGACACAAGGTGAAACACCCGGTCATAGTAGTGACTCCAGAGGGCACCCCTTGTTTACTAGGGAATTACCTCCTGAGAAGGTTGTCACCCCTAATCGATTGCGTAAACAAGGTCCTCTGGACTCAGACTAGCCGACCAATAAAATTAAAGCAGAGTGTCAACAATGTTAGTTTAAACGGCACGTGCCACATGGTTGAACAAAAATCTGACCAAGTAGAATTTCACTTCCAGAACAACCAAATTCCAGATGTGACAGTAATAGCAGTAGGACAACAGACTGGTGATGGGGGGTCTTCTCTATTACTGTAAATCAACCTTCTCTCCAGTTTAAGGTGGTATTCCACACTGGAAGGAAATACTCTGAAATTCTTTACTTATCCACAATCAGACATTCCCACTCCGATAGTCCAGAAAGATGTGAAATCAGCACAGAGCCTGGCTGATATTCAGCAAATTGGAGAGCAGTTGTTCATCCGTGTTCAGTTAAATGATGGGAAGGACTCTGTTCTCGCCCGAGTGTGTGTGAACAATGGTAAGAGCTTCATCAGAGAAGCCATGTTCCGCCAACTCCCAAAAGATCCAGCCATTCCCGCATTCAAACTGATAGACAAATGGGAAATGGACCTGGAAGCACCTAATTCCAAACATCTCCTGCCAAGCAGGTGTATGCTCAAAATCTCCATTGGCAACAAGAGCATAGTCCATAATTGTTGGTTCGTGCGAGACGTCACTGCCGCCTTTTACTAAGGCAGTGATATTCTCAATCACTTCGCCATTAGTTTGGACCTAATAAACTTCAAAGCTTGGTCCCGATTAGTGGATAATACCATGGGCTTTGATGATCCAGAAAAAGCATTTAGGTCAGCCCAATTGCTACCTTATGCAGTTGAAATTCAAGTTAAAGAGGAAGTCACCATCCCAGAAAGGACTCGACAATTCTCCCTGGAAGTGCAAGTTAAAAGAGGATAAAAATTGAAAAGCCCTGATGCTAATATGCATCTAAATGCTTTTCTCCAACAGCAAGGGTTGGTGGTAAACCCAACTCCACTAGTCAATCTAGAACATGACACCATTCCAATAGAGGTGGATAACAGTGACTTAAAGAGTATTACTCTAGCCGCGGGCACCATTATTGGAATGGCGGTTGATGACCGACATTTCTCCATTGATTTAGGGAATGAACTGTTAGGACCGATCCCCAAGCACTGTTTTGACAGTGACATTGAGGACAATACAACACCAGACAGGATCTTTACCCAGCATGGGGGGAACTTCCTGGTGTACACTCCCTGCCCTTATGGTAAGGAAGATGTGACTTGTGACTTCAGAAGGGATGATATGATTTTCCAGGTCCATGAGGGCTGCCTTTCCCACCTGAAGCCTCCAGTTCAAATCAGCACTCTGACCAGGGACTTCTCCACCCAGATGGAGGAGGCCACTGAGATAGCAAAACCAGAAGTTTTTCCAGGCTTCAGGCAGATGGTGGAAGAGAGAGTCAACCTAGCTGAGGCCTGTGTGACTCTGGAACAGAAGCAAAAGTTGAAACAAGTTTTCTTGGATTTCCAAGATCTCTTTTCGGTAGACTCATATGACTGTGGTCGCACCGACATCCACACAACAACAATTCCCACGGACCCTGGCATGACTCCAGTGTTTGTGAAGCAATATTGCTTGCCTCTCGCATACATGGAGTCCCTTACTGAAATAATTAAGAACCTTGAGTCCGGGGAATAATCTGTCCAGTACACAGCACCTTCAATAATCCGGTGCTGGGAATATTGATGCCAAACGGCCAGTGGAGACTCTGCGCCGACCTTAGGGAGCTCAACAAATGGGTCCATACTTCCCGATGGCCTCTTCCCTACATTGACCAAGGGCTGGCCCAGATTCAGGGGTCACAGGTATTCACTGCAATAGACCTGACCAATGGATACTGGACTGTGCCTGTCAGTAGGGAGGACCAATACAAGCTGGCTTTTACCTTCGGGAGCCAGCAGTACACATGGACCCGGACTCCCTTCGGATACCTCAACTCCGGAAATGAATTCAACATTTTCCTACACAAGGCCATGCCCGACCTGGGTGCGAGGGGTAACCTGGCTTATGTAGATGATGTCCTCATCAAAGGTCAACTGTGGAGGAACACATAGCGGAAATCCGTCATGTTCTGAACCAGTTGAGGGCCGCCGGAGCAAAACTTTCCTTCCAAAGAGCACAGTGGTGTAGAACACGTGTACATTTCTTGTGGCATGAGATTACTCCTCAGGGTCTCTGTCCCCAAGAAAAGAAGGTGGAAGCTCTCCAGAAACTAAAGGATCTCACAACTCTGCGGGAACTAAGGAGCCTCCTTGGACTGACTAATTACAGCAGAAAGTTCATTGAGGGCTATGCAGAGATCACCAGACCCCTGATTCATCTTTTGAAGGGGGGGTCAAGTGGGAATGGGGTCCAGAACAATCCGAGGCAGTAAGACAACTCAAAAGAAGCCTCTCACAAGCGCCTTGCCTAGCTTACCCTGTCAGAAACAAGGAGTTCTTCCTGGAGACAGGGTTCTCTAATACGTGCTTGACGGCAGTATTATACCAAAAGCATGACAAGGTCAATAAAGTAATCTACTATGCGAGCAAAACTTTATCCTCTGTGGAGGAAAAATTCAACAATTGTGAGAAGGCACTCCTGGCAACGGTGTGGGCATTGAAGAATTACCACCCATTCATTAGGGGGAACACATCATAGTGGAGACTGCACACCAGCCTCTGCAATACCTCCAAAGTGACAGAATCCGGGCCGGAAATGTGAGTAATTCCCGAATTACTTCCTGGATTCTGTCAATGCAAGGCTTTCCTGGGGAGGTCAGATATGGCCAAAACAAGAATAGTCCCCTCGCGCAAGGTCTGGCTGACTTGCATGATTGTGCCAGGGAAAACTGTCTCGAGGACGAAAGTCTAAAAATCAAGGACAACATGGAGGCCTACCTTAATTCCCCACACAAAGTCTTTGATGAGGACAAGTGTGAGGGAATGCCCACTGTCTATGTGGATGGATGCTCTTACCATGTTGACAACAATGGGGAAAAAGAACTGGTGGCCGGCGTAGGGAATGCATGGGTGAAGGAGTCCCCAGAACCCTCCGCTGGGTACAAAATTGGTCCCCGAAGTAGCCAGGTGGCAGAGTTCATGGCTGTGCCATCCTCACTGCCATCCTCACTGCCATCCTCACTGCTGTCCAACATCAACTCATCAACTCCACCTGGTTAATTGGAAAACCCGAGGCATGTTATGTGCTAATAACAAACCCCTGAAACATGGGAAGTTAATCCAAAATATTGATGATCTGGTCACATCGAATGGGATGACCATCTACTGGAAAAAGATCAAGGGTCATTCCAAAGTAGAGGGACCAGACAAAACTGGAAAAGACTTAGCTGATCAGCTGGCCAAAACTGGGGCCATCCAAGGGGATCTAATAGAAATAGAGTCCCTGTTGGGGGAAATCCAGGTCACTGCTATCACTAGGTCCAAGACAAATGCTCACAATGATCTTTCAACTGCACAATGGACTAAGGAGACCCCAGATGCTGATTTAATTACGGCTCAGAAGGGGGATCCAATAATTGGTAAGTTTTACCAACACATTGAGGACCCAGAGAACTTTCCCCTGACGGATACCGACTACATTGCGAAAGAGGACCTAAGAGTGTTGATGAAATGTCCAAAAATGTTCCGAATCCAAGACGGTTTGTTGGTGAGGAAATCCCAAGCTGGCCATGAGCAGTGGGTGGTTCCTACCTCATTCCGAAGCCTGATGTTAAGTCACGCCCATGATGCGGCCACCGCCGGTCATTGGGGGTTTCAGACAACACTGGAAATCTTAAGAGAGGTTGCATACTGGCCACACATGGGGCAGGACCTCAACCAATACCTGAAGGGGTGTCTTGTGTGTGCACAATTTCAGCCGACATCCCTCACACACCGTGCACCTCTCCAAAAGAGGGGGATGACACTGCCATGGTCAGATTTACAAATCGACTTCATAGGGCCCGTGATTCGCTCCTCTCGGGGGAATAAGTACATGTTGACGGTCACATGCTTGTTTACCAAGTGGGTGGAATGTCTCCCAGCCCCAAATTGCAAGGCAGAAACCTTAGCTGCCCTGATGATAAACCATATCTTCTCCCGGTTTGGACTGCCCCAGCGGATCGAGTCGGACCGAGGTAGTCACTTCACTAGTGAAGTGATGACAAAGATGTGGGAGATACTGGGGGTCAAAAGGAAGCTGCATATTGCTTACCGGCCAGCTCCTTCTGGGGCAGTAGAACGCTACAACCAGACCGTTGTGAGCATATTAAAAAAGTTTGTGGCAGATTCTGGGCCAAGTTGGGATATCCGATTACCTCTGGTCCTAATGGCCATCAGATCAACCCCTTCATCTGCAACTACAATGTCACCATTTGAGCTGATGACTGCACGCAAGATGGTGCTTCCTCAGCATTTGCTCTACAGGACCCAAGAGCAGACTTTGATAAATGCCACCACAACTCATGAGTATGTGGAGAATTTAAGGAAACACCTCCAACATGCTTTTGCCTATGCTCAGCGAAATCTAGAAAGATCAGCTGATAGCATGATGACCCATTACGATTTGAAACTTCGAGGAAAGTATATAATGTGGGAGAGCAGGTCTATCTATACAATTTCCAAAGAAACCAGGCCAAACAGCGAAAATGTTTACCTACATAGAAGGGACCTTTTGAAATTATAGACAAGATCTCCCCAGTTGCCTACAAGATCCGCATCCCCAAAGGTAGTGTGGCAGAAGGGGAAGACAAGTGGGTCCATATAAATCAGTTAAAGTGTTGCCATCCCAGGCACACTCTGCAGCAACTGGACGAGTCCTCTGCAATACCAGAGGGGTCGCTCCAGAGTAATTCAGTTCCAACCCTAAAATATCCCACATATAGTCTCTAAAATATTCTGATTCTTGAACGAAAATGTCTTATAATTATATCTTGTTTTTTTTTATATAAGAATGTAAATGTCTATTGTTTTATAAAATGTATATGTCGCCCCACTATATGAATATTGGGGGAGAAATGTCTACGAATAGGTATTGCCGCTTTGCTTTGTCATCCTAGGAGAAAGAAAACCTGGAGACTGACCACGGAAGATGACCTGGGGACCGGGAGCAAAGATCCGAGGGTCCCAGGGTACCGCCCAAAACTCCCATCAGGACCGGCGAGGAGAACTGATCGATCCACCCTGATGGAGGAAAAGATGCTGAACTTTGTCATTTGCAGAATCGGAAAAAGTTGAGGCAAACATCCCAGATCTTGCGAGTTCCATCAGTGAAAGTTCAGAATGGCCATCGCAAGAGGGGGGGCTTGTGGGATGTTTTTACCCATGCATCCAAGCCCTACCACATAACTGTGCATTACTGGCAGTGAAAACATCATGATGGCCAGAACTCCCCAGAAAGTGCACAGGGAAACATGAAGAATAGGCTGCCACCCATTTTTGCCTATGTTTGTGAGCACAGGAGGGCACTGCCTAAAACCACCATTGGGCTACACACACAGTAGCCTGAAACCATTGGGAATGGCAATGCTGATTGCCAAAAACAACCCAGAGCTGTTGGGAATTCATTTTCTTGATTTCAAAAATTTGCTAAAATCATGGCTCACAAGACCACTCTAAAGATCCAACCTTCTTGTGGGGTGTTCCACATCACCACTCTACTGTAAGGATTCCCATCAAAACAATGTTAAACAAGGATCATATACTATCAAGTAAAATCCCCTTTTTGAAATGGAATTAATTCAAGAAAACTCCTAAGAAAAATAGGTGCAGTACCGGCATTGGACACTAACCGGCGCTAGCTGTCTAAACTCTGACAGGAGAGCTGTCTTGCAGAACTGTGCATTGATCAGAAGGAGTCTTATTTAATTAAAAGTTCAAAAGACATGCCTTTCCTGAGAACTCTTAACACCCCAGAGACCCACACCAGGAGGCAGGATATCACATGGCCCTGTTGATTGAGAGGGAGGGGACTTCCCTGCAGCCTGCTGGACCCAACTCAATAGACTCTTTCAATTGAATGGAGTATGCTGATTTGGGTGTGGGCTGTGAACAGTGCCCTGCCAGCAAAGAAGGCCATGTGACCATCTGACTCCCCAAGCTTCTGGGGGCGGACCCAGACACTTTGTGAATTGAATTGAAGGCAAATATATGTTTTATAAAAATACTGATAACTAATTGTAACCAGATGACAGAAATGTACAACTTTGAGATTCTTAAAATGACAATTTTATGGTTCAAGGCTCAGCTGGTCGCTCTGTGATGTTCTGAGGCAAAACCCTGCTAATTATTAATACTACAGACACTGTGTTTATGCTAGAGACATAGTAAATTATTGGAATATGTGTAGAGAGATGGTATACATCTGTGTACATTTTGAGGAAAAACCAATATGGTGAAAGTCACTAAAAAGCACAAAATGTTGCCATTTGTGAACCCGGGCTCTGAGGGGGATCAGAGTTGGGCGAGAGTGTATCTAAATTGATCTGTGAAATGTGTATGTAATTTCAACGACGTGTGTACCTGGGAAACCTGTTAGTTATGAAAAATTGATTTTCTAAGTAAAAGCAAAGGGGCGTTTCTTCAATAGACTGTAAGACTCTGACTCACTCTGACACACTATCCCTTCTCAAATCAGGTCACAAAGAATCCTTGACCTATCAAATCATGAGAGGGTTGGGCATACAGAATGAGCCGACCCACCCACTTTCTAAAGACATAAAAAGACCCACTGGAAGCCAGACAGGGACTTTTCATTTTCCAACCTTCAACTGAATTCCTGCGCAGCACGCTGACGGAGAACTCCAGGTACCAGAACTCCAGAGATCCAGACTAACTCCAGAACAAAAACTCCAAAGAGCTGAACTCTTCAGCAGGCCTCAAAATCTTTTGCAAACTATCCAACCGTCGTGCTGTGCGGTTTGCTGCTTGCTAAGAGTCCTGTGTATCCAGAACAGAACCAATACCCAGAAAGCAGTGTGGTATCCAGAATCCACTTGATCCAGATCAGCAGAACCAGAGACCCATACCAGACCACTGTGAACAGAACCAGTGCCTGATTGACCCGCCGAGCAGAGAGAACCGCAGCTAAACTTGTTGACCAGATGCGTGACGAGGCCATTCCTTTCAAATTTATAGTGTGAGTACCCAGCTAGAACTGTGCAGAACCCATCTCTTAGCTTAAAATAATCTGATTCAAAACATTTGAACCTGTTTAGAACTGCATCACAAGAAATTGTGTGTTCCTCCTGTTGATTCAAACCTTTCAAAGCGCATCTGTCATTCCGAAACTGTAATTTCATTTCTGAAAAACTACCTTTACAAAATCGTCTGTATCTTTGGAACCGTGCATCGTAGGAACAAAATTGAACTTTTATTGTAAAGCTAAGATTCCCAGCTTTCCAACACTTGCTACTCCTTATAGCGCCTCCGTAATTGCGCTCCACGCACTCTAAAAAAAGTGCCGCGATTTGAAATTTTGCTTCATTTCAACCACGTGTAGAAAGATCTGTCCTTTGCTTCCATTACTGAAATCTGTTTTCAACCTGATAATCCCTCATTAATCATTGTTAGTGTGGACCTGAACTGATTTAAAGTATCTCTCACTCACCCTGAACGTCTAGAGGGAATTAAAATCAATTTTAGCATATTTCACTCCCTTGCAAATCACCTGAAAGTCTTTCGCCTGTGTTTCAGAATCATCCCAGGAGCTATAAGCTTGCTAGGGGGGAACTGAATTCATATAGTACTGTGATTGTATTCCTGAAGACTGTGTGTGTTACTTCCATCTCCTTACATTGCATAGGGGGGGAGTGAATTGTCAGAGAAAAAGTGATCATATTATCTTTTGCTGAAATCATATCAAGTTTATTTCTGTACTGCCTTTTATTCATCTTTGCATCTCCTTGAAACCATAAAGCATTCTCAGCTACCTTATCCTCTATACTACTCCTAAGTAATTAAACCAGTGTGCTAGTATAACATCATCCATTGTTGATCACTGTCATATGTCTAAGTGTGATATATATCTATTGTTTAATTTTTCAATAAACCTTTTTAATTTACAAAACAAACCTACTTCTTGGCTCAGTGGGGTCAGGGGGATTCTAAGAGAGGGGCGTTATACAAGGGTTCATCATCCAGATTATAACTTGTCCTAAAAATATATAAATAAGGGCTTCCCTTGAGCAATCCCAGACAAGGCACTGACTTAGTGGGAATGTTTGATTGGAGTCATTAACACAGTATTCAAGGTATTAAATCAATAATCATAGGTACATATGAATCATTCATAGACACGTCTTGAACAAGTGTGTTTTTAGGTCAATGGAGATCGAACATTGTAAATATGCATATATAGGGTTGAGAATATACACATAAAGGAAGGACTCACCCTCTGTTTGCTTCCCTCGAGAGTCGAAGAAAAAAGATGATTATGCCTTGGAGGCACAGCTCGACTACCCAGTCCCATGCTGTTAATCTGTGGGGTATAGAAAATTATGGAAAACGTATAAAGGGGAGGGCCAGGAGTTACTGCTCCTGAACGGGGGTGAGTACTCCCTATCCAGCGTGACATAATCCCATGGCTCTAGGAAACTTAAGTCAAGATTACATGAAACCTCAGAGGAGGTCCCAAAAGCTTACCAGCATACATCTTCCTCGGTGTGTGGTACGGCTGTAATGTCTGATGCGAGTGCGACCGCAAATCTATCGTGTTCGCTGTTTTAAAAAGGGAGAGCGATGAGCCTTCCGTTCACTTCCGTGTCACGTGATAGTTGCAAATGAGTCACGTGCACGCATTTTAATTGATCGCATAGGCAGCCCGAACGTCAGGTGAATCACGCTAAACCTATTCAGGCGATGGGAAGAGAAGTCCAACTTTCACATGACATGCCGTTGTATGTCACGTGTTCTCACTCGTGTTGGCGTAATCGGCCCGGAAGTCAGGCTGATCGACTGGGACTAGGTCAGGCACTATGTATCAGTGTGGATCAACGTGAATATCCACCAATCCCAAACGGATCGAGGTCCCATTTTCTAATGTAGGGCCAATAGATGTTACTGTCTAATTAGTAGCCATAGTGTTTTTGCTAGGATATTTATTTCGCAGGACTGAATGGTAGATTAGTTAATCATCACTAAGGAATGCCAGGGTATGTTTTCATTCAGACCAACCTTGTCGCTTTTTAAGCGGAACACCCATTTTTGTTCACGTTTCAGTAGGAGGTGGCTCATGTCTCCTCTTCTTGTGCATCTGACTTTTTCTATGATTGTCCACTCAATCTCAGTGACCAGGTGATTCAACCCAATGAAATGGTCTACCATTGGTGCATTTTCCCAGTGGGTCCTAATGCATGATAGATGCTCTTGGATCCGTTTTTTGATTGGCCTAGTAGTCATGCCTATGTATTTTATATCACAGGGGCACTTTATCAAGGCTGGATGTATTACATACCATAGAAGTTGGTAATTTGACTCTTATTCTGTCACTTTTTAGACAAGCGTTGTAACACCGCAACCTAGTTGAGAACGCATGTTAGGCAGGGATAGTATATTTCTTGTTCTATCCTTCTGTCTTCTGCCACAGCCTTGTCTTTACATCTTTCTCGATCTCGAGCTAGATATTAGCTGAAATTGTAGTCCCTACCACAGTCGTTTGGGTTGTGCCGACTGGACCTCCCTTGGTTCTTACTTGGCTGCGAACAACACAGATGTATATTGCCCATCTATTGTGTGAACATAATCTACTAAGGGTAATATCCTGTTAATTTTGTGGAATTTGCCCTCTTGTCTATTAAACTGCCTGAGTGTGCCTGAATGATGAAAGGGTGCATACGTAAATGTATAGGTGGCTGCCTGTGTGAGTGCATGGTGAAATGGTCCACACGTAAATGTATAAGTGGCTGTTAGGGTGTGTGTGTGCCTGTATTATGAAAGGGTGCACACTAAAATGTATAGTTGGCTGCCTGGGTGTGCCTGTATGGTGAATGGGTGCACACTTAAATGTGTAAGTGGCTGCCTGGTTGTGCCTGTATGGTGAAAGGGTACACATTTAAATGTATGGGTGGCTGGGTGTACGTGTGTTTTTATGGGGAATGGCGTGTGTGCTTGTGTTCAGGGTTGCAAAAAAACCTACATTTCAGGGAGGGGGTGCTAACCCTTCAAGTGTTTGGAGAGGTGCTAAGTTCACAGGTGGTGGGGGAGGTGCAAACATATTTGTGTGGGGGCATCTAACTTCTTTTTGCATTCTAATGAGACTATTCTACTGCTGCTCCAATGTTCCAAGCAATTAACTCTCTCCTTTAAGTCTGAAAGCACCCACTTATGGACTGCTTTGAGAATAAGCAGTCTCATGTCCCCTCTCTACCCTTCCAATCACTTCCCGGGCATGCAAGTACAAAAGCCACATCAAGATTTCAATTGCCAAAACAATTATGCATTTGAATGCAGGTACTAACAGTGAAATGCTTTATGTTAGTAATTGCCAGGCCTTTGTTAACATCGAAACCCAGGTCCTGTTTAACATCTGTGTCCTGTTCTGTCCGGCAACTGTTCTGTAGGTCAGCCAGGTCGAGTCAACATAGCCCAAAATTTCATGGGATCGGTGGGGGAGATCTGAAGCCCCGTAAGCTCAATGGTGTTTCACCACTACTTGTATTTAATCCTGTGGTTACTTATTGGTAATCTTCATTACTCATAGCCCCATTATTCCTCATCCCAGTACTTTTGTATGAGGAACTTTGCCTCATACACAAGTGCTGGGATGAGGTAGAGGGACATAGAGGTAAAGCCTGGTTTAGTTACCTGTACTCTTCATTACTCCTAGTCCCACTCTTCCTCGCCCCAGTACTTACCTATGAGGCAAGGAGCCTCATACATAAGCACTGGAACAAGAAAAAGGGACGTGGAGGTAATTCAGGGCTTGAAAAGCTGATTTTGGGGTTTGGGGTAGGGGGTAAGAAGGTGAGGGGATTTGTGCGGGGGTGGGGCAGGTATTGTGCGATAAATGTAATGGTCATCCATGTCCAGGATAAGCAGCCATCATATGTGGTATTAGTGGCTAGAGAGGCTTTCTGGTGCAGCCAGTCTATCATTTCTTTATTTGGCTTGACTTTTTTTAAACTGGGCCTCTCTGATAAAGCAGTCCTGCTAAGTGTAATTACCTGGCTAGACTAACATTTGGGTGCTACCAGTCTAGCGCTTTCTTACTGCAGCTTTGTATATTTTTCTGGAATCTGTGATAAAATAACCATGATAAGTGTTATTGCTTCCACTGGCATTTTGGTGCAACCAGTCTAGGTATGTCTAAATGTGGTCTGGCATGCTTTACTGTATATTACGTGTTTAGACTGGGCTACATTGTGCAGCAAGTTGGACATGTTTTCACTGTGGGATGGCATTTTTAATAGCAAAACATTATATTAATTAAAGCATGAATGCTCCTGTGCACTGTTAGTGACTTGCATGTTTTGGATTTTTGGATTGGGGTGGCCCTTCAAAACAATTGCAAACGATCTGGCCATTTAGCCAATTATTCTCAGAAATTGTGCTGTAGAATGCATTAAAACACATATTTATATCAGTGTGTGGCGTACCCCTGCAGCAGCACGTTCATACGTATTGTGCAAGTGTGGTGATCTAGATCGGCCCAGAGTGTGATGTACTCATGATTTGTTGCTGAGTTTGGGGCCCCCTCAGCATGGCTCACAGGGGGATCCCCACATTTTGTGTTACCCCACTGCAACAATGACAGATTTCCTTGAACTGTAAGAGAACATCATACCCTTTAGTTCCTGCACAGTTTGACCTCTAACCAAAGCACCATATATATCACAAGCTATTACCCCGTCGTTAGTCAATCATTTAATTCTGAAAATAATCGTATAGTGATATTGTCAAGATCGCCTTATTTTGGAATTACACATGCAAGATTGTTGTGTTCATTCATTGATTGTTCATTATTTCTATATGTGTCTCCTTGTGCCTGGCTGTTAACTGCCTTCTCAGAAGAAACCCCTTTCTTCTACTAACGCGCTTTTATACGTCTGGCGCCAGGCTGCAGCTTCCTTCTTTGCTGATGCAGACTTCTAAATCATACGCAAGTTTGCATCAGCAAAGGCTCGTGTGGACCTCCTATAGATTACAGTCCAGGTACTGCTTTAGTTCTGACAGAATACCGCAGACTCAATTACTTGCTGACTCATATTCGATTTCATTTACAGCAGGAAGCCACGTTCACAACCTCAGATGAAAACTGCGTCATCCAAAACCGAAACAGGATCATAATTTGCCCAAAATGGTGATGGGATTATCCCGAGTGTATCCTTTTAAGAGGTGCACCTTTAAGGAAAAGTTACACGCAGGGGGCAATGGGAAAATTGAGGCATGGTGGGATCACGTGGCCGTCTTCCCGAATTCTGATACAGGGGAAACACGGGCACTTCTCCTTTATTGCAGCATTCCCTTTGGAAGTCTAGCGGTTCCACCATTGCACGTTTCTGTTTTTTACTCGCGTGTTCTCTTTGTTTCTCCGCTCAATTGCCTATCATCGCAGAGCAGATGGAGGTATTCATGTCTGAGGAATTAGAAACGAGGCATCGAGGGAGGCTTATGAACACATTAACTGCACGCTTAATGTAGATAAACTGTTATAAACAGTTAATGAAGTAGAAGCCGAATGGATTGCAAATATCGGTGCTCTCAAAATGCAACACTTGTGTGTAGGCGCGTTACAAATGCCATATCATATCAACCACAGGCTTGCCAACTCGTTGGAAGATGTCAATTTCTAGCTGCTTCATATGCTGGGGCGATGTGTTTCTTCGATGTGCAAATGTGTTTTACATTTGCTTAGAGAAAGTCCAGCATTGGAAACAAGCTTGGACATCGTGGAAGCATCTTTTAAACCGGATATTTGGAAAATGTATGTAATATTTGCAACATATAAAATGCGTATACATATACGTATCATGGCTATTGCACCCCAAAGAATGCAGTATACCAAAGTATTCATAGTACGCAACTGACGATCATATGTGCCGGAACTTGTATCAATATTGAAAGCCCCTGCTGTGGGGAGCCCCAGCAAAGCTTTTTTAACTGGCATACGTCTGAGATAACTAATGATTAATTAGTGCGAATCATAATGGGAGGCAAATGTCACCCTGGCTTCCTGGGGTGGCTGCCTTTTGAGGGTGGAAGTATTCTGCGTCGAGCACCGATCGCTGGGTAAAAGAAACGAATGATGGCCTGCCATCTTGCGGGAGAAGAAAGCCAGTGCGTGAAATTAGACAGTGCTAAAAGACGTATTTACTGCAGGGGCAGGTGATTCAAATTAAATCCAAACGTATATAAATCTGGTGCGCTTCCTCCAATTCGTTTTAAAACAGTGAATGTGCTGATGAGAGACCGCTATTAAAATACAAGCCTCTTTGTCAAACCCCACCGTATCCCGGAAATAAATGTGACCTCCAGTTTTACTGTGCCACATGTTCATAGTTTTGACATTTGGACTGACTTTCCTGTAACTGCTTTTGATTGGCTACGCAAAGGAAATGCTGTTCAGCGGTCAGTCAGACAGTTTATTATTGTGATTTAATACAATACTCCTTCATTAGTTATAAGGTTAAACGCGTTGCCAAAGCTCAATTCACGACCATTCGTTTTTTTTTGTTTATGTTAATGTGAGTTTTTGAGTCATTGGTGATTACACACGTATATATGTATTCAGCCACCTTTACTGCCAGCTCTCGAATTTCTTGAGGATTTTCTGTTCATCACCGAGCTCTGTAAGGGTAGCAATGTGCCATGACAATCCTTCATAGTATAAGCATCTGGGGCATCTTCGCTAACCAATCAGGGTCTTTGGAATTTTGTGCTGTATTCAATGATGCAAGCCTCAACCGCAGGTCTTCATCAGGTATATAATTTCCCCAAAATATCAGGGGTAGCTGAAGTGACATCACACGACCCTTGACCTCTGATGACACCACCGGAAGTGATGTAATTTAACCCCACCCACATGTGACATCACACGGAGTGATGGTACATGAAAGAAACCTAAAGAAGGGATGAACTGTGTCCTGTTGCACTCGAAAGAAAAAAGTATTGTGTGCCAGCTGCATGGTGAGTAGTATGTGGTTTACCCTGATACCATTACATATACTAGTCTAAGGTGAAAACCCACTCGTGCTCTGCACTTGGCCAATACAGTTTGTGATAATAGTCCAGATATAAAGTAGTCTTCAACTGATTAGACACGCAGAGCATCTGTGAAGTGACTCCATACAGGACAACTCACCCTAAATCTTTGACTCCAAGCGGGACAGCTTGCTTTAGCATTATGTACAATATCTAACTCTTATCTCAAAAGGACACTCCAATCTACTTATTTGATAATCTATAGATAAAATCCCATCTGGGTAATGGATAGAAATACCCATTTGCCTTGAAAAAGACATTTAAGTCGAAAAACGTGTTGGCTGTTGCTGCTAACCTAATGCCAGAAAAAAAACTGGAATACTAATCAGTTGAAGACTTTTTGATACTTTATATCTGGACTATTATCGCAAACTGTATTGGCCAAGCGCGGAGCGCAAGTGGTTTTTCACCTTAGACTAGTGATGGTCCATGACCTGCAGATGTGTCTAACATTCAAACACACACTATCACATTCCTACTCATTCATCCACTAGTCACTCACTCATGCACCTTCTCTTACATCCACTCATTTCATTCTCCACACAGACACACCCACCCAGAACATTCAAACACACACTATCACATTCCTACTCATTCATCCACTAGTCACTCACTCATACACCTTCTCTTACATCCACTCTCACTGCATTCTCCACACAGACACACCCACCCAGAACATTCAAAAGCACACTATCACATTCCTACTCATTAACCACTAGTCACTCACTCATGCGCCTTCTCTTACATCCACTCATTGCATTCTCCACACAGACACACCCACCCAGAACATTCAAACACACACTATCACATTCCTACTCATTCATCCACTAGTCACTCACTCATACACCTTCTCTAACATCCACTCTCACTGCATTCTCCACACAGACACACCCACCCAGAACATTCAAACACACAAACTAGCACATGTCTTCTAATTTCCCCACCACTCACTGACACATAGCACAGCAAAGTACACCTCACATAAAAGGAAGCCTTCTTACCTGTTTTTCCAGATTTGTTCTGTCACGCCAGGACACCCGTGGCTCCTGCGTGTTGCTCAGAAACATGAACCAGGAAGCTGGAAGGGCTTCCTGGTCCCTGTATATGAGTCACAAGAAAACTGGAGGTGAATGGGTTGGAGCTGAACGTGGCATGTGGCAAGTGCCACATGTCATGCATGGTCATGGTCTACCGAGCGCTTCCTTCTCGCACTGCAACCACCGGCCCAGTCTTCACCCTGATGGGTGACCTCCACCCCAATCTTTTCTTTTTTTACCGGGGTAGAAACAGAGACCACAGAGGTAACAAGGGGGACCTCAGCCCTGGCACATCCCTGGTCTTCATGTTTCGCACTGCCCCTCATCGCCGCTGTAATGAAGGCTCATTCCTGCAGACACCTAACTATCTCCAACCCCACTTACATATGTACTTACATATGTTCCTCTACCCAGGCTGCCTCATGAGCTTCTAGAAACCCTGTAGCTTTCCACCATGAAAATGTTTGTTTGTGGTGGGGAAACTTGAATTAAACAATTGGTGTGTGCGGTGGTCATGGCTTTAATATCTAAACCTTTCAGCTATTTTTTTATTTTACATTTATAAAGAGCTCACGCTGTTACAGAATTTTTTGTTTTTCTTAGTTGCGTAATTGTGTTTTTTTTGTGTCTTAGTTACGTATTTATAACGCACTTAAACACCCAGAGGTTTCTAAGCGTGGACCCGGCGATCGAACCTGTTGTTGCTTCATGTCGTCTTGCTTCCAAGACGCGCACGCTGCCGCTGAGCTACCCTCCCTGATTTAAAGGCCATCACTTTGCTCCAGCTGATGAATTTTAGCTGTGACCATTTCCACCCAGTAAGGCTCCTGAAAAACAGCATTATTGCCAAAATAATGCCTTGTTTCTCTTAATATGAGCTGAGTATTAGGAAGTGCATTTCATACTTGACGGCACCCATGTAAAATATTTGACAGATTGTGCCTTTTTCTGATTGTTCAGTGCCATTCCCTTTCTCTCTCCAGTCTGTAAAAAACTCTGGTACTAGGCCATCAGTTTCCTAAATATGGGGGGTCTTCAATTTTGAAAAACATTCTCTTACGTTATATTTTGTTTGAAGTAGGTTGAAAGAGGCATTAACACCCGGAGAGGGGGCTGCAGCCAATTAGGTTCCTTGGTTCGCAGGCCGATATTCCCGGTGTCAGCCTGTGTTCCATGGAACCCATTGGCTGCCTCCCCTGCCCCGCCCTGGCATCTTCTTGGCAGTAAGCCTTGCCTTTAAAAAAAAAAAAAGAATCCAAACCTCCCTCCGCAAACCCACTTACCTATTTGTGGCGGCTGTTCCACCCAACGCTGCAGTAGCAGCTTCATTCCTTCCTGCTTTTCCGGCTGCTATGATAACAGAAGCGGGGCTCTGTACCGTACAGAGCCCTGTCTTCTACAACCATGGTAGCAATCTTGACGTATTTTCATTCATTGAACGGGACTCATGCGGCGTCCCGTTCACTGAATGAAAATATATTTTTTTTTAGCACCTCTGGTTACCGCTTTGGTAACTCGGGGTACTAATGGCATTGTTAACCCATTCCACAGGCCACACCGGGAGGGAGTGGGTAATGTACCAGAGCCCTTGTTAACCACCCTCGTTTTGCTCGAACCATTAACTCAGACTCCTGGGCCTTTACACCCCGGTGTAGCGAGTGGAATGGGTTAATAACACCATAATGTGTTGTGCAGGACTCACTGAGACATCACATGTAGAAGAGGTGATATAGGTGTGATCCAGGTAGGAGACATTATGTGCATGTGTGCATTTTCAGCAATTAGAGAGGGTTTTTTACAGGGGACCCTGAGAAGAGGGAAGATTCAACTGCTCTCTGTCTACAGTGTGGCTGGTGATTTTTCATTTATTTCAGGTGAGAAAACGTGCCCCACAAATACGTCATTGTGACCAAGCAAAGCAAGGGATCCCGAACCAAACAAGTTTGAACCAAGGGGCTTCCCCACCTGAGAAAATATTTAAAATAATGAGTTAAAATTGTGCATTTTACAGCAGACTTTCCTGTGAAAAAATGGGTAAAGAGCCACACAGTTTGCAATCGTGCAATTGGTTTTGTGGCATAACACATGAAGTAATCCAATGGATGCCAAGATACCAAGAGAGCATATTTTCATGTTCCCTTTGCCCAAAATGTATCCCAGTATAAAACACATGTTCATGCTTGCTGGGCTGAATTACCAGTATATACCATATACCATATAAGAACGTGGTCATGTTGTTTGTGTCCATAACAGCAGCAATGGCATTCTAAGAACACATGTAGATGGTGGCTCTGTTAATGTAGGCCAGTATCCCCAGATAATGTAATCCTGTTGGTGCGTGAAGTCTTAGTGACACGTAGCTGTGGTTATTTGACCCGCCAATGGGACATCACCTCGCATAGCCATTGTTGTGTGCAGTGGAAACCGAAACAAAAAGAAAGAAATGTAAAAATCTTTTAAATGGTTAAAGTGGGTTGGTAATGTTGGCGAGTATTGTTTTAAAGTCTGTTTCAGATCAGCCGAGTAGCCAAAACTATACCAACACCCAACATAGCCATGGTTATGGGTGAACCAATGAACGTCGTGCATTCTTTTGAATAACCTCACCACAAATTCAGTCTAAGTAAAGAAACCCTCCTGATGAGCCAAATGTTTTGGTGAAACACGTGTTGAGGGCATTATTATGCATTAAATCTTTCACAAAAATGAATCTAGCATTATGAACATTCTTTATCTTTCATGAACAAATTTCAGAAGGTGCGCTCATAGGTGACTGGTAAATCTTAATTTTTACAAATCATGACACACCCAGCAGTCTGAGTGTTATTAGTCATCTCCAAGCAGCACCTTAACTTACACCTAAGGTAACACATATCCATTGAAGATCAATTTGCCAACAACTGTATCAGAGACTGCAAATGACTTAAACTTTAGTTGATCAAATAAATGTTCAATGCTAATTGGACCACTATGTTGGAGACAGTGCAGGCAGTGGCATCTCAGGAAACTGACCAATGATATTATGTGTGGAAATCATCCAGGGCAAAACTATTTTACAGACACTGGAAAACACAATCCCCTTCTCCTGATTGGATCCCCTCGTCCCTCGCCCCCTGAACCTGCTCGCTCTGTACCCCTTGTGTAGATACATGTGCTAATTCTGGGCCTAACCTTCTAATTATCTTCTGAACATGGGCTGCTGCTTGAAAATACGTGTGTGCAGCACTGTTGATGGAAATTAATTCCTTCTATTCATTCATTCTACCAAGCCCTTTTATTCCTGATCCAGATGACCTGCTGGTCAATGGGGATGCTGTTGCTCCCTCCTAATGCTATATTTTGGCATGGCTGCAATTTGAGCTCCCTCATTTGTCATGTTGTGTCCTTAACAATTACTGTGTAGTCTTTAGTTTATCATCTGGAAAGACATGTGATACCTGGAGAGCAACTTCATACCCATGAGTAAAATACTCGCTTGCAGCAATTATTTGGACACTGTTTGGCATCTCCTTCCACTCTGACCTTCGCTCCATGAGCTCCTCTGTCCAGCAGTGAAAATAAAAATCCATTAAACAGATACTGCAGCCTTTAGCTAAATCACAGTACTCAGCTGTTTTCAACACTAACAGGTTCCCATATGTCCAATGGAAAAATTAACTGCCAGCCTTCAAAAACTTCCACACTGAAAATGGGCCTAGTAATTCAGACTGTGTGTTTTTCTGCAAATAAGCAATGAAGACTTGTGATCAAATGGAAATGCTATGCAAATGGCCAAGTCCTGTAAATCAAAAAGCCTATCTTTCTTTACAAGTGGAAAGGTTGAACTGAAAAAGCAGCCTTTAATTCACATGTGCAAGAGAAAATCAAAGGCCCCTTCAAAATGAAAAGCAGGGTTTTCAAATATTGAAACTAAGATTGCCTTGCATGAGCGTTTTGCAGCTTTAAGTCAGGATATGAGAAAAATGCTCACCCACTAAAATAAATATTGCAGGAAAAAGACATCAGGCCTCATTCCAGGTATGATGGTCCAGAAATAAGGGTGCCGGTAGCAGTCTCGGGAGGATAGCTCAGGGGCAGCATGCTCGTCTTGGAAGCAAGACGACGCGGAGCAACACAAGTTCAATCCCTGTGTGCACACCTAGAAACGTCTGGTTATTAAGGCCATTATAAATAACCATTTACAATTACAATGTACCGGCACCCTTTCCGAACTACCATACTATGAGAATGCCTGTAGGGAAATGGATCCCCGGCAGACCTGACCTGCTGGGTTTTCAGGCCCCTAGCGGCATATCTCTCACTCAAGCACCAGCATTGTTAGCAACAGTACTAGTGCTTCAGTGTCCCCATTCCCATGGAGTCCTACAGTCCTACAGGACTCCATGGGAATGGGGATTTACTGTTCTGCCACCACTTGTGATATGCGGTGGCACTGCGATATCAGGTAGAGGAATTGGTGTTTCTGGGTTGGCGTCAACCTGCCAGCAGCACCAGCGGGTTACCGCTAACCTCCTAATGATGCCTATCGTGTGTGGTGCAATGTATTAAAAGGTATAATAGACATCACATGCAAAATACCACCAACAATTGAAAAAGGCTATTTTGTTTCCATAGGTCACATGTAAATTTAATTTAGGCCATGTTTCTTATTGTTGGCCAGATGCTCAAGGCCTGCCTGTCTCCTTATCTGGAAGATAAATCTCTGTGAAGCTGATGCACACCAAAGTATTTATGACAGGGTCAGATCAACACAGACTCAACCATGGATGGGGAAAATGTTTAGAAATGCAGATGTCAGCATGGCCTCATGGCATCATAGGGCAGAGGTAAACTGTCTGCTGCATGATAAGGATCTCCTCAGCCTATCGACTTTCAAAGAACAAAAGGCTAATGGCTTTTACCCGTATTTATGTGATCACAGCGCCAATGAAAATGTCGACGTCAATTATGGTGCAGTGCAGTAAAAAATAGATCACTTTCCCCAGGTCCTCCAGCCAACATTCCCCTACCCGACCGCCCCCACCCGACTTCCCTTTACGGCGACACACTTCTGTGTGCGCCGCCGACTCCATGCTATCCCTGTGATAGCAGTTCCTCCCACTTAGTTGGGTCGGAGCTGACGCTGTAGGGTGCTTTTTAACTTTCTTGTCCCCAGCAAACCCTGACTTCTGTTACTGCACCCAAGGAGAGCAGGCAACACCCCTGCAACCCCTTGTTCTGTTTGGACACAGTAATGGGAGTCGGTAAATGGAAATGTACCAAAGTCGCTGCAGCTGTGTAGTCGCAGTTACGAGGTCAACATTTTGGTGCATTACCCTTGTACCCCAGCCTTGCACCAACATTCAGCCCAAAAGGCTGCAGCAGTTCAAGAGAAATTAAACTTATATGGGGAAGTGGGTGTTAAGATTTGCATACATGCTGAATATTTCCGTTAGTTTAAATGGACTATCATTACTAATGACTTTCTCGGCAACAATAAGTCACACTGCGTCTTTTCATATGTCTTTTTAAAGATAATTGCAAGGTGCCTTTGTTGTTTATCCACGTGTGACTTATGGAATTGCAATAACAAGCTAGAATGTGTTTCTGGCAGCCCAGAACATTTCCTGAATTTAAGAATTGGTGTACTGATGGGTAATACAAATTAACAAACACTGTGAGGACTAACACAATAGGATGCACTAGTCTTCCAGACTTTCAATGAAGGTCATATGCAGCAGAAGCAGCATGGGAGGTCCCACTGACCCACCAGTATAAACAGACATGAAAAGTGAATGCTGCTGATCCGCACTAGGACCCTAATTCTCTTGTTCTATCATCAATAAATAAAGTTCATGAGTCCTTATTCAATATGCTAATCACATGGATCTCGTGTTATAGTTCTGATTTATTTTGCAGAGCTGACACATCTTTCGACCAGTCGGTCGGTTGTCCTCAAGGCTATTTCTTCAATAGTGCGCAGATTGGGAGATGACGCGGGATTAAGCCTGCTCTGCATTTGCAAATATTGTTATTTGAACCAGATAATAGATGACAGTTGAGTCACCACTCTGGTGAGTGCCGAAATCTTTGCATTAGTTGAATTATGTCCCAATTGGAATACCTAAAGTGCAGATACTTTAAAGAGGGAAGTTACGAAGATTTAGAAACTATTGATGCTATGTAAGTGTATTGCAAATACATTTTGAATATTGGTACACCCCAAGCAAATCCTGGTAACGTGTTTAGTTATCTCAAAACCAGGAACCTCACTATTGAAGAAATCACCTTGAGGACGACCGACTGGTTGAAACATGTGTCGGCTGTGCCAAATAAATCAGAACTATAACATGAGATCTGTGTGATGGATAATACAATTAGCTATCTGGAGACTACATTCCATGTTCATAACTAGTATACTTTTTGTGAAATGGCAAAAAATGCTGAAATTTAAGTAAGCCTCACTGCTCCGTCATGAGGAGGGGAATATTATCATCTTTATATGATGCCATTTATTGGCCAATTACACAATTTTGCCAAGTAAGGATTTTTTGGGTAAAATTGGGCATGAAAAAAAAAGATTACTCTCAAAGGGGAGTTGCAGGATTACTGTTCTGGACTCCTGATCTAATCCTTAGAGAGGGGTTGGACATTGGGGGTGGAGAGAAATGTAACTTTCTAATCGTGGTCGTGATATTGTAAGGTAGGACCGCCTAGTGTTAATTTTCCATGGGAGGGGCTTGCACTATGGAAAAAGGGGCAGCTGCCTAAACACATCAACGAAGAAGAGCTGCTGAAACATCACCTGGGTGGAAATATTGGAAGAGGGCTGGAGATTACCATTGCTGGAGAGACCAGAAAACAGATGCTCTTATACTTAGATGGAGCCATAGAGGGAGGATTGCTTTGGGATCCCACTGACTGAAGTGCTGGGAAGAGCGAAATCCTTCTCAGTCTCTATGAGTGCCATGCCCAGAGATTTCCAAAAGAAAGTAGATTGTCCAACAAAATGTCAGTGTGGGGATCTATTTATTCAACCTATTCCCTTTTCATTATTGGGTTCCCTTCCATTAGTGGTTAGAGGGTACAATTATGTAGACCCTCAGCATGTTTCACTGTATATTAATTGAATCAGCTCCCACATAGATTTAAGCAGGGGGGAGTTTGGAAGAATTTTAAACGTTTACCTTCTCTCTTAGCAGGAATAACGTTTAAGCCACCTTAAGTAATTGGGGTATCCTTGCCAACAAAATGAAATTGATAATTGTCACCATCCCAAATCTTGCCTTTAAAACGAAAAGGTCTTTCTTCCATTCCCAAACCTTGCCTTTGAAACCAAAAGATATGTGTTTTTAAACAAAAGGTATACTTATGTTAAAACGAAATTTCCAATTGTCACCACTCTTTCCACATTTTATTTAACAAAGGGGTACACTTGGCCCCACAAACTAAATTCATAATTGTCAACATACCACAACATAGCCATTAGATGAATGGGGTCTAAAAACCAAAATTCTAAATGTCCCCAAACCCTAGACCTGGCCTTTGAACAGAAGATGGCTGCATGTAATTGTTGCTTGGGTTTTTGGGGCTGGGGGAGAAGTGCTCTGCAAAAATGTGTCTTGTTTTAATTCAAACCTGTGTTTACTTCCAAGCTAACGTTAAGTAACATTTGCCTGTGTTTTGCAGAAAAAAGTCATTGTGTGCGAAGCTTTGTTTTGTGCCACAAAGAAGGTGGCGTGTGTGATTAAATAAACATATTATTCATCGAGCTCATAATTTAAAATAATCTATATTCTTTCTATACCCCTGCCTGGTTCTTAGCTCACTGTTGGCACAGGGCGGGAGATTTATGTGGCTCTGTATGAATCATCAATAGGGCCAATGCTAAAAACGTAAGCACATTGTTCTGGGGCTCCTTGATTTGGGGGGAACTATAATGCTACAAATTGGGGTTTATGTGCCAGGATCATGACAAGTGCATTGGTGACAGGATATTCATTTTGGTGCAAGTGCATTGAGGTAGATAGAAGGTCACAGTGCCTTGTTAAAGGACCACTGTAACTTGACCATTGAGATCCAGGGAGTTGTATAGGTATAGGACAATAAGATTGTGTAGAGTACTAAGGCAAGAAGTAGATTGATTAGAATTGACTTTGATTTGGCATTGTGTGTGAAAATCAAGCAGGAACAGGGTGATTTTGCCCCTGTGCAAAGATGTTTTACAAAAGTTACAAAAAGGCATTTTGAAATGAATTTGATAGAAGTGTGTGATGTCAGGAAGCATCCCCTGGATAAGCTATTCATTCGAGGAGAATGGAGTGAAAGCGAAGCCAGGAGCTGGTACATCAGAATGGTGCAGGAGGTGACCTCAGTGAGCACTGTCATTTGACTTGAAGGTGAGATTTTGCACAAAGCATTAGAGGCATTTTACAGGACCAGGAATGCCTGTGAAGAACTGATCCACATGGCTCAACCCACAGTTCATTTTTCATGTGCAATTACTTGAAGAATGATTGCAGAATAAGGAGGCTGAAGTGGTGAAGCAGAGTGAGGCCTGGAAGCAATCTCAGAAAGAACTCACGTGGCTTGGAGATAAAGCGCAGCAGAACAAACGTTTTGAATTACAACAAGAAAGACTCTTTGAGAAAATACAGCATGAGCAGAATACACAGCAGCAAGCCAGTACCAAGAGAGAAAGATATAGTTAGATGGTGCAGACACTCTAAGTTGTCTGCATTCCCAATTGGATGACCAGACTGGTCATAAAAGAGGGTTGTTAGATGAGAGTGTGGCCCTCATGCAACAAATGAAGACATTGGAAAGGGAATATAGTCAGTTCATCATCAAAGAGATGGACTCCAAAGGAGTTTGATGAAATGCGGCAGAATTTAAATATTCTGAAACAACGGAATTTACAACTGGTCAAAGATGTATTCAGGTTGAAAATGGATGCAGAAAATGAACAGTCATGTTCTCAGGAACTGACCGGAACTGACCAGAATTGGTGATGAAAAGAATGAGCTTGTAGCGCATGTGAGTCAAATAGAAGCTGAACTATCAGAGGCAGCGAATTATAGGGATGTGCAAGAGAATGAGATTAGTGCCCTCAAGGAAAATTGCCTTGAATATCCATGCAGCATACAAAGCTCACAAAGGGAGGAATAATCACTTCAACATGAGGTATAGCAAATAAAAGATTGGTTGGGACTTCAGAGCAGGGTGCTATAAACCAATCAAGCCTTGGTGTAATAATTAAAAATTCATCTCTCTGAGTACCAACAGGACATTAGGGAAGGGAGACACAGGTGTGAGAGTTTAATAAACAAATTTGAACAATATAAATAGGCTCTGAGGCACCCTGACCGATCTGGATACTGGACAAGGCCCACTAATCAACATGAGATGCCCCTCCCATCAGAGTTCTCAGGCCGGTCATCTACAGCCTCCCTGGTACAAATGGGAACTGGCCTCATGCATGCCAGTGAAAAAAGAACAGAGGAACATGAGGCAGTTGCCCTTACACAGATTTAGTCAAACTAATCCATAAGGCCAGTCCTTGTCCAATCCTGATGAATATTTGATGACAAATCTGATGAAAACTGTACTTTAATATTTTTTCCAAATTTGTCATGTTCAGCTCAAAAAATGTTTGTCAAATAATGTCTCTTCCCATATATTACGGTCATTTCCCATAACCTAATTACTGTGTTTGGTCCAAGTACAATCTATAAGCACATTGGCCTGCTTATTGCTGTATTTTGCACACAAAAACACAATTTGAATCTCAGCTACACCTGTGCTATGGGACACATTTTTCCTATATATTTCCAAATAACCTCAAAGCTTGCAGACATAATATATATCACTGGGAACATCTCTCCCTCACTTGACACCTATCTTCGGTGCAAATTCATTTGGTGCACCAAATGTTTTAAACTCACATGCATGCTACTATTGTAGTGCAATATTTCTCTGTTTTCAACTCCTAGCCACGGCGCAGAAGAAAACCCATTTCACTTAAACAAAATAAAATGACTCATTCTCTTCTTATTTGCAAACATTATTTGCTACACATAAAACCCAAATATCCTAAGGGCATTTATCAAAAATGCACCTAATCAAAAGGACATTAATTGCCAGCCAGTTTTAACATGACCACCACACTGCTCTCCCAATGAGACACAGTTTATGCAACAAGTGTTCAAACAATATGAGACTTACATAATTGTTTCACCACATAATTTAGTGAACCTCTTATACATTAAAAAAACGGCTTCTTTAATTGTTTAAACACTGTCTCAGCATGGCTTTCAACTTCAACTAGCCACTTTTCCTTAATTTCCAAAAACATCAATTCTTTCAAATATTGAATCATTAAAGATCATTTTGCATACACAGTTCTGACCAACATTCCATTTAGAAGACGGCTGCAAACATAGCTTATCTCATCTAACTGTGTAGGTTATAAAACAAAGACTATTAATTTCTTCAGCAGTGCACGGCTACCTTGGCACTCTGCAAACTACACACTTCTAAAATAAATCTCTTTTCTCTGCCCATGAATCCTGTAAAACAAGTGTGCTTCTGTACCGTGCAAAGTTAATCAGCTTCTTAAAGGTGTTGACCCCATAAATACAAGAGATTAACCTTCTGTCTCCTTGTGTTTTTCTATTGCAGAGCTTTTTCAAAGTGCCTATGCATTTTTGAAAGACACAAATCATTCTTAATAAAGCATCCTTTCTCTGTCCTTCGTTTCTGACAAGCCAAATGCGAAACTTTATAATGTAAAGTTATTTTGACAGCCCAGCTGGTCTATTTTTGGCAAATACAAGAATTAACTGCGTACAGGCTGGATTTTGGTTTCTAAAGGGGTTGAAAGTGAACTACTTTTTTCAACCTTTTCTTCATTTTTTAACTGTCTCAATAATTCAATTTCTTGGCCTCTCAAGTCAATTGCTCAATATATACAATGCTCATATTCTCAAATTACATTTACCCCACCTTCCTGATACATTCTAAGCTGCTAAAAACATTGATTTTTACCCAAACTACTTGAGGGGCACCCCCACAAGAAATAAAACATTTTTTTAAAAGCTGTTCAAACATTAACTCAAAACGTATTTCTTGTAAAAGTGGTCCAAATAGAATTTTTTTATTTTTTTTATTTTTCCCCAAAATGTGTCTCTCAAAAATGGAAAAAATATGTATTACATTTTCTTGAAGACCGCCGAATAATTTCTAATTTAAAAGCTTTTTTTGAAGTTTTCCAAAAATAACTTTGAAATAATTTTTCTTGGAAAATTGGCCAAAATAATATTGCCTTCTCCAACCCCCAAGTGCCAAGCCCCCCCAATGCTACCAGGTCTGAGAGATCCCATCCGTTAATGAGGTATAAGCATCTGCAGTTTGCCCCCACCATCCCCCTCTTTTTTCCCAGATCACAATAGCATGCATGTACCTGATTCTTTAGGCTTGAAGAATTATCATCCTAAGCCTCCTGGCATTGGCTCACCAATTGTAGAGGAGGGTCGCATCACCCTCTCTCCTAGGCATTGGCACCTCTGGGCAAAGAAGACACTCTGAAGCAAAGCAGGACACTCAGACTGGTTTCAAAAAATCATCAGGTTTATTTCTTCCAGCAGGCACATCATACAGCTTACAGGACATCTCTGGGACTCTGCTAACATCTCTGAGTAAGACCCTGCCTTTTATACACTTCTAGGTTGGCTCAGTTCCCTATTTATGATGCAGAACAGTCTCATTGTTTCAGGCAATCCAAGACAAGCCCCTTCCTCCTCTAGGATCGGCTGACTGGGCTGCCAATTCACAAAATCTCCCATGTCATGCTTACATCTGTAACTGATTAAAATTGTGTGTGCTGTGCTTGACCTTTGAAATGGAAACATTTCTGACGTCAGTCCTAAGATACTTATAGCAACTGCATCATGCTTTCCTGTCCCAGAGGCACAAATATGGGCATCAGATGCCTCCTCTCTGCTAAATTAACCAGCTGAATGCAACACCCACTATCTTCCCTTGACTGCTACCTCATTCCCACGGCTCATCATTGTCAAGATTAGCGATAGGAAACGCAGACACCATGTCCTTGACTGCTGAACTCTCACTGAACTGCCATGACGTCATTCTTTTATCCTTTCAGCATGGTTTCACAGAAATGTACTTATTTGTATGCCCAGCATCCATCTTAGAGTGCCTGACCCTGTCTCAAACCCAAAATGGCTGCCCACATTACAAAATGCCTGACCAACCTATGTTTACTTAAAACTTGGTACCTGCTCCAATTTGAATCAAATGTCTTTGATAATGTATCATAACATGTACTACCTGACACATTCTCTATTGAACGTGACATTTTGACTCCAAAAAATATATGGTCTTCCAAAGCGCTTCCGACAATTCTGATTTATGTAACATTTAAAGTCAGTGATCAACCCAATAGTTTATTATCATTTTGTTTGAGGTAAAGGGGGTCTATCTCCACTACATTCAGTTTGAGAGGGAGGGGGTACTCATCCCTCTACACTAGCATACTGCAGTACTGATATTTGAGCATTGGCCGAACAATGGTTGTCCAAATGTCCACCGGAGGACAAAGTTAGTGCCCCTTATATCAGTTGGACAGATGTTGGGTGAAGCAGAAATTCTTTGTCCTCTATCCTCCAATAGTTCCAACTCAGGAGTCTGCCGAGTAGCCAAATTGCCCTCAACCCCCTTTGTGTGGCCTTGTTGTTCTCTGAGACCCAGAATCTGTTTGTGTTGGTCATAGAGGCAAGGGACTCCCTAGGAGAGTAGCACAAGTCCGACAATGAATGGTTTTTATCCATTGCAGAGAGTGAGCTATCAAAATGGAAGGAGTTATTTGTGCTGCTAGGTAGGTCATCATTAGGTAGTATTTGGGAGGGTACAGTCATTGTTGCTAAAGGTAAATTGATCAGTTATACCTTCTCTGTTCAATTTTCCTATAGGTGAGCTGGTAGTATGTGCTCTGGAGGTATTTACATTGGTTCCTTTCGCTCGAATGTGTGCTGCAGAGCCTAACAACGTTTTGTGATTAGAAGCATTTTTCTTCTGTTTGTGATTATTAGATCTCAGTCCCATCTTCCCAAGCATTCACAAAACGAGGGTCATTGCAGGGTATCAGGTTCCATGGGTTTAAATGTGTGAGACGCTCACACCAACACTAATATTAGAGCAGTTCAGTGAGTTTCACTCCACTAAGAGTACAGTTAATACCCAAAGGACCACAATGAGGCAGTTAATGATAGATGTGTGTCAAAATTGGGTAGGGCAGTGGTGTGAGCAAGTTGTGCACTCCAGGCTCTTAAATAGCCATTCCAGTTAAAGTATGCAGTTGTGATATGCAGTCACTGCAGAATAACAATAAAAAATGATAGGCTGTACCATACTATGGCTCTCAGTAAAAGCCTAGAGAGCCACACTTCCGAAATGCACTCATGCTTAGTAAAGAATAAAGAGATTGAACAAAAAACGTACTTGCAGGGGATTCTATAGTTCTGGGCCATCTCCCGGTTCAGCTCCATCAGTATGTCCAGGAGGTTATAGATCAGCACTTGCTCCAAGTTTGTGATTTCAACCAAAGTCCCTCACCTCACCAGCGCTCCTGCACAGACTGTGGTGACTGCGAATTAACTCGCAACAACTCTGCTATTCTCCGCTTCGAGCCAGGTTTTTAAAACGGGCTGCTCCTCAGTAAGCAGGGCAGGCAAGGAATCAGAAAAAAATACTGGTGACTGCGGAGACTGTGAATTAACTCACAACAACTCCCAACAACAGGTATCTATTGTCAAAAAGACAATAGATCCCTGAACCCAGGAGAAGGTAAATTCAGGATGGAAAATTATGGAGGAAATTTCCAGCACTCAAGCTACTCTGCGACAAGGGAGTGATACCCTTTTTGGGAGCAACAGAGGTATGACTCGAGACCTTCCCCTGTTTCTACTTTACCTTTACTTCACCTGCTGAGCTAAACTACCACCAGCCAAAATGGCAGAGTATTTAGTATCAAGAGAAGATGACATTAAAGCACTTTTTTCACCGAAGGGAGTACTTTAAATGCTTTCAAAAATACCAAATCAAGTACAAAGACATTAAGGCAAAGGTTTGTGAGGTTGGAGACATTATCAAGACAAGAGATAAATAAGTTCTGGGAAATGACAACGATGAAGCAATATTTAGAACAGGAGAAAATACCTAGAGGGTTAAGAATATTAATTTTCCCAGACTTTAATAACGTAGAAGATACAGATCTGGCTGAAAAATGGCTTCAAAACCTCAATCAGGGACTGGTTGAACTACTAATAGAACATGCCAGTAGGAAGCAAAGCAGACAAATTACACAAATAGAATATTTATAAAAAGAAATAAAAGAGTTGAATACTATGCTATTGTAGAAAAGAATTACAAAAAGATGTATGAACTGTTACCTGATCATCAAAATGAGGTAACATTAAGGAAATGTCGAAAAAAAATTCGAGATGAGAAAGAATATCACGAAGACAGAGTTTACTTGTTTCAAATGAAGTATGATGATAATGCTATAGGACATTCAAGAAGAAACAGGCCACATTCATCACTGGCTAGCTCTGACCCAGACAGTGAGTCAGATGCTACTGTGCAGGGTGGTGAACCTTCTGGAAGTAAATTAAGTCTTTTAGATCAAATAAAATGTATTAAGACCTGGGATTTCAAGGCAATGAGCAAAAGGGTTAGTTTCCAAGACACAGTGGTCTCAAATATGTCAACAAGCCCAGCAACAGGCAGCGTACTAGGGGTGGGAAACTAACATGAGGGAGGGGATACAGACATAGGAAAAATGGTTACCAGATTGTGGACCCAAAACAACAGAATCGATGACAGAGAATCAAGTTCTGAATGTATCTACTAAACTATTGAGTGATACCTATATAACACCTTTGATATAGGAATGTCATTTGCTCCACCAGTCAGAAATGACTGGATAAATGCACAGGTAGACCTCTTTATATTCACAAGAACATTAAAACTAAAAATGTTTTTCAATAATAAGACAATGAAACAAGAAGTGGGACCTGATAGTGATTTAACGATTACAGATACTAGTAATATACAATTGCTAATGTCTCTAGAAAGAGATTATGAAACCAATGAAAATGCAGGTATCCTTCAGGATCTAAATATTATTCCCAAACTCTTGACAAATACAGAAATGAAAAGATACATCCAAATGTACTCCTTGTTTTGGACCGGGCAATGTTTTTGATATTTTTCAAAAGGCTGTCACCCATGAAATACAGTTAATAGATGATCCTAAAAGACGAAGGGGGCACAGCAATTTGACAAGAGCAGAGAGACAGCCCTGGATGTGTTTAAGTGCGACACAGAAATTGTAATCAAGCAAGCTGATAAAGGGGGCAATATTGTTGTAATGAACAGGGATGGTTATTTAACAATGGCTAAAACTCAGTTGACTACACCAGGATGTTATGACAGGTTAGGTACCACTTCTATTAAATTAATCAAGAAAGAGGCAGATGAACTGGTGACCAAATGGATTTAATAACTGGAGAGGACAGATGCTACTTAACAGTATCAAATCCAAAATTACTGACACTATATTATTTGCCTAAAGTACACATACCTTTTATAGGAATCCCAGGGGGAAGACCAGTAGTGAGCGGGATAGGGTGTCTCACTGAAAAATATTCTAAATATATTGATGCTATTATGGCTAAGGAAGTTCCTAAACTACCTGTTTACTGAGGATTTGTAGGAGGGATTAGATCAGGCAATCTAGCACAGTCCAGAATTACTTCATGGACATTGGCATTGCAAGGCTTTCCTGTAGAAGTGAGATATGGCCAGAATAAAAAGAGTACAATTGCTCAAGTTGGCAGATCTACATGACTGTGCAGCTGAGTGTGTATCAGATGTGGTAGAGGTGGAGCGTTGGGGGTATAGTGGCAAGCATAGCTGCCTTCCAAGCAGTTAACTCGGGTTTGGTTCCCAGCCAACGCACCATTTATGTAGGAGGTTTTGTCTTATTGGGAAAAATTTGGAATTTGGCAGTATTTTCTTACCATGATACTTTGGCAGTAAACTGATTTTAGCATTATAGATAGTTCATTATTACCCTATTCTGGTGGAAATATAGTGTTAGCTTGTGTTAGCTGTAATTATTTTAGTGGTATCTTGCTTTTGTGCCATTTTCAGAATTACCTTATTTTTGTGGTATAGTGGTGAGCATAGCTTTTTTATACTACCACTCCATCATTAAAGCAAACCATTCCTCTCTATTGGAATATCTCTTAGTGGCCTGTAGAGAACTCCCCAGACCTACCACACTTTCAGGGAACATAGTGAGTTTATTCAGAATGCCACCTATTGTATGTGGATTGTATTACTGGCTTAATTACATCCAGTAACCTATGTGTCTTATCTGATACTGCCGTCTTTTCCGCATGCAAAGAAGGACTCATTCACACTCACACACCCTTCTGTCTTGCTTATTTGTATACATTTACTCTTATTCTAAACTTGTCCCATAGGGTAAATGAGGAAGCAAAATTATTTACCACATTGGTATAACACTATAATTACCATTGACTCTTTCCTCTAAGACAGTAGACAAGGGAGAAATAAAATAAAAGCAATAAAATTGTTCTAGCTTTGCTTTTTTGTTATAATATTTTTATGTTAAACACAATTCAGCTAACCAACAGCGAGCATAACCTTGTCTCCTAAAACAAAACACAGTGAAGAGAACAAGCATATAGCAACATGGAAGAAATACAATCTTGTATTCAATTCTTTTTAGAATCAATGCATCAAAAAGATATCAAAATAAAACACATCGCAAATGAACTCAGTGTGCATCATTTTTTTTTTAGCCAGTGCAAACATGCTTATAGAAACATGATATTCTTCTCTTTTAAAGTTACCTCACTACACTGTATTTCAATAAATGCAATGCTTCTCATACATGCCTACGCTCCTCATCTTTGAACTGACTCACCAAAATGGGCGAATTCTGAAGCAGTTGTCACCGGAGCCTTATCTATGCGAACCTCCCTCATGCAACTCCCGGAAACACAGCCTTGTACTCCCTGGTAATGCTTCAAAGTCAGGCAGCTCTACCACTCTCTTTTATCTTCAAGACTGCAGCCACAGATCTCCCATCCCTGGAAGTCACTGTTTACACTCAAGTCCCGAACAGCTCTGAACTCTTCATCTCACTTTGCCCATTAAAAAATCTCTCCCTGTCTATCAAGTGCAGTTACATCAGATGTACCACCTCTCCCTTCCCACCAATCATTGTGCAAGAATGTTTTGTAAAAAACTCTCTCTTCTCCAGAACAATGAAAGCTTCAGGCAAATGTTACCATTTGCCTTCCTGTTGCACATGTTTCTGGTCTTCATGAAAAATTGAATGCATTTCACTGTGCTCACGAACTGCATTATAATGTTAGAGGGAGTGGGCAGTTATTATATTAGTAATGCAATTAGTATAATGTTAGTTAATTATGTATTTCTATTGCAGTTTTACGCACATGAAGACATCCACATTGTACCTATGCACTTCTGCACTTCAAAATGACTGGCATGTTTCTAAAACGTTCTGCTAAAAGCTTTCAAAAAAGAAATAATGCTTGCTGAAAAACTGTGCCTGGCACCTATTTCGAAATGGCTGAATTTCCATACTGTATACTGCATACTGCTAGTAACATCCCCAAATATATTCTTACAAATTTTTAATTTGTGCCTTTAGATGTAAAAGCTTTGTACACATCAATTGAACATCAATTAGCTTTGAAGACTATTGAGTTCACTTACGCCCAAAGATCAGCTTCATATCTGCTTCATATTTTAATGGCTAAAGAAATGCCGGAATTCACGTTAAATACAATGTATTCTTTTACAAAGGAAATATGCATAGATAGGTTAGAGGGGCAGCTATGGGAGTTATGTATGCCCCCCCACTTGCAAATCTGTTTATGGGATTATTTGAAATCAAATATGTTTATTCCGACCATCCTTTCTTGTCAAGAATCAAACTTTGGAAGAGATTTATTGATGATGTGTTTTTAATTTGGCAGGGAAATCAATTTTAATTCAATCTTTAATAAATAATAATACCAACCAGGGAATACATTAGAGCCCATAGAAATTGTAAAGAAAAGCAAGAGTTTGAGAAAGAATGTGCTATTCTTGATAATAGATTCAAGCAAAGGGGCTATACAGATGAAGTATTAACAAATGAAACAATGAAAAGTTTTAAGATGAAAAGAGCTGACTTGCTGAAACCTGAAGAGAGAGATAAGACTGGAGACCAAAAAGTAAGGATGGTAACACAATGTTCAGCTGAAATCCAAAGACTGTATGATTTAAGGCATAAATACTGGAGAATTCTAACTTTAGATCCGGACCTTACAGATTATAGTGGGAACAAACCAAATATAGTGTACACGAAAGTACCAACACTGAAAAATGTACTGTGCCCATCATTTCTACAACGAATCCAGACTGACAAGACATGGTTAAGTCAACATTTAAATAGATTCCACAAATGCAGCATGTGTTGGTACACAAATGAATGTCAGAGTTTGATGATTAACATGAATGAGGAACTACAGATAAGGGAATGTGTCAATTGTAGGACAAAGTTTGTAACATATGGAATTGGTTTTGTGTGTAACCTTGTGTATATAGGAAGCACAATACAAGAGCTTTGTATAAGAATTAGGAAACATCTAATTGCGTTACATGAAGAGGATATGGGACTGCCATTAGTAGTACATTGGCAGGAGATTCACTGCTCTAAAGACAGTACTAAAAGACCCAAGAGGTGGTAATAGAGAAAAGGCATTTCAGAGACTGGAAGCTAAAATGATATGCAAGTATAGAACTATACTTAGAGGCCTGAATTCAGACCGTGTTTGTAATCATATCTGTACATTTATTCAACTATGTAATGATTTCAGGATTGGATTATCTGGTGATGGATAAAAAGTGTTTAAAAAATGCACTGATGTAGAGCTTTGTCCATCAAATAGATATTAATTTGTTTAGTGATTAATGTTTTAGTTTGGCATTTGCTTGCGGATTGCCATCTAGTCACATTGGCTATGATTGCGTAAGTATAATTGTAAATAAGGTATGTTATAAAAGACTATGACTGCTTAACTGGGTATACTGTTTTGAAAAATTGCTTCAAATCCTGGTGGTAAAGGAAAATGTTAGTATGTTACCCTCGTTTTCGCAGCAAGCACATTGTTTTTCATTGAGATGTGAAGTGAAAGTCACAAAGCGTATCACGACATGAGCACTTCTTGCTCTTGGATACTGGCACAAATGCATTACAGTCCTCTAACCCGCCTACCAAGATCCTGCCACCTAAAGTATGGTTGCGGTCTTGGTCCTCTGTTAACACAAAATATCTTGCCGTGCAGATAGCCTCCGGATGCAATTCTGTATTACCTATGTCTCTCTCATTACTGCCTCAAGTGCTTCAGGATACAGCAAATGTGCCCCTCTGAAATTGGTAAAACTTCATAGACTGCCCTCTCAGCCATGGTTTTCTGACCAACTTAGAGCAGCCAGATTGAAGGTTACACAGACCGAATGCAAGTGGCATAAATCTTACGATCCCCTTCTCAGAGAAGCATATAAATTATGCCTCTCTACTTATCTGCTGGATTTTAAAGCCGCCAAAGCACTCCACTATTCTTGCAAGATTGAAACAGCTCTGTGTCAACCAAAAATATTGTTTTCCATTGTTAAATCACTGTTATCTTTGGACTCTTACATCGAGGGTTAAAACAGCACAAGAAATATCTGACAGTCTATCCAATTTCTTTGTTACCAAAATCAATGATATTCAGACTAATATTGCAAAATTGGTAGCATCATGTTCTGGAAATATGAAGGCAATCTCTAATCCCACACAACCAGAAAATACAGCTAAATGGTCTACCTTTCCACCGTTCACAAAAGCAGGAGTACTAGCAGCCATCCAAAGGAGTAAATCCTCCTCTCCGTCTGATGCTATTCCGGTAGAGATTATGAAAGAAATTGCACCGGAACTCTTAGAAGCATTAACAACTGCTGTAAATGACTCATGTCAATCTGGGGTCATCCCAAGCAAGTTGAAATCTGCTAGGGTTGTCCTGCTTCTTAAGAAACCATCACTTGATCCAACTGTCTTAGCCAATTTCCACTCTATCTCTCTGCTTCCCTTCTTGTCTAAACTACTCAAATCCTTGGTTGCACCCTTACTTTTGATCTTTCTTGAAACCTCTAATGTTTTTAACTCTGCACAGGCCGGCTTCAGACCTGGCAGAGGCAGTGAGAGTGTGTTTGTTTCCGTCCAGGATGACATGTCCAGGCTGGTTGACTCAGGTGGGGTGGGGGCCCTGATTCTATTAGATCTATCAGCGGTGTAAAACACTGTCGACCACCCCATCCGGTTGTCTCATCTTTCCCAGATAGGAATTCCATTTCAAGAATAACCAGGTCCCAGACATTCCTGTCATATCTGTAGGAGAACACACTGCTGATGGGAACCCTTATCCATTCTAGAAAAAAACCTTCCTCCTAATTGTAAGTGGCAATGCACAAAGGACGTTAACACCTTAACATTTTACACTAGTCTGTGGGATATATTTACCCACTCAGCTGTACTCGCTTCCAGAACCAAACTGCACTTCAGCAAAAGCAGCAAAATGGCTGTGCTGGCTCCTGTGAGCACCATTGCCTCACACCAAAACTGTGTTTTCAGCTACAAAAAGATGGCTGCACCATCTTGCCAAGCACATATTGGGCAGGATGTAACAAGGGGGCAGACTGAGAAAGCCCACCAGTGTGTTCTTACATGTACAACGGAAGGGGAGTGAAAAAGCAGCGCTGCTTTGCTGCAAGCCAAAAGTCCCCATTGAAAAAGGGAAATACTTACATATAAAAAAGATGCTGCTCTGATGCTCTTTTGCCTCTGTTCCTCATCACAATACTTTTATTAATGAGACCTTGCCATGCTTATCCACATTCACATTATGCGCCAGCAGTCAGGAGCAGTATTCCTGAATGACAGGCTGTTGATCAGATCTGAGGAAAGCAATAGAAGTTGTACTTCAACTATATGGGAAACGCTTTACTTTTTGGCTGCAAAATGTCATGGATCAATGCGTCAAAAAGGCCATGGCTCTCTTGGCCTGTGTCAATTTCAATGCATCTATATTTAAAGAAAGTGCTGCATACAAGAAACTAACTCTGGCTCCAAAACAATGTGGGAATTCAGATGGAAGAGAACAATCCAGTTTGCAGGAAAATGTACTTCCCACACGTTTAAAATGTACTTTTGCAAACTGAGAAAAAAACAAACTTCTTTAAAAGTACATGTTGGATAAGGCCCTGCCCTTATCTAGCAATGTGAAGGGGTTTTGTGCTGTGAAACATTAATCAGAGATCTTATTCAACAGGCTTTATTCTGATTTATAACAACAATAAATAAAATAAGAAATTAAATTGCATTTGCTACATGGGGGAAACCAGTCCCAATCTGGGTTCTGCTTGGGGGTTGCCATCAACACAAGGCCCCTCTCAGTAGATGTTAGAACACAGAAATGAAAATTGCCACCTTGGCAGTCTTTCGTCTGGGATGAGGCCTCTTACAATGGAACTTCCAGGACATTAACCTGTGAAGTGGAAGGGGCCATAAACCTTTAATCAAACTGGGAAAATCCCTCCCCACATTGGGCTGAAGTGACAGTTGGTGGTAGCTGGAGATAAAAAATGGTTCCAGTGAAGGACAAAGGATGCTCATTTGTTTCAAAAGACTATTTTATTAAGAAACTTTTAAAGACGTCTATGTTTGTAACAGAAATTTGCAGGAATGTAAAAAGTTGACAGATTTAATTACATTTTGTGGGTCTTAATTTAAGACATTGGGCCTCATTACGATGTGGGTGGTAAGGGATTACCGGCACCGGTAAGGGCCCCGGTGCCGGTAATCCCTTACCACCCTACTACGAGTTCCCTTTGCGGGTCTTTCCTTAATGCCTGGTTTTTCCAAAGGGACTCTAGAGCTAATAACGGTACCGCAATTTGCAGTACCGTTATTAGCACCTTCCGCATTCCCATTGAGCCCTGTGGGGGCTCAAATGGGAATGGGGAATGGCCCTGGTGAATGGGGAATTACCGGTCCCGCCAACCTAGGAATGGACCGGTAATTGCTCCATTCACCAGGGCGGAGTCGGAACGAGTCTGGAGGCAGCCTACCTCCAACCTCGTATTGAGGCCAATTGTAGCCTTCACTGCCACCTTCGGAAAAGAAATGGCAGAGAATTGGGTATTCTATAGAGAGTGTACATGATGTCAATGTGAAAATCAATACTGATATGCCTAATGATAATCCATACACATGTGTAAAGTTATAGAATTTTAGCCAGAATATTTCACACTAAAAATTATTTGAAGGGCAAAACAATGCCTCACAAACTGAAGAGTTGGACTGGCATGTTCTGCATACAATATGTAACCTGCTTATGTAATTTGTTAAGATGCTTCAACTGTGCAAATGTGCCATTGATGGCAAAACTGGATTTTAGCAAAAGTAACTGTGGGTGGTTCTGGACATTATAAAACTCACATCATAAATCTGACATCATGCTCTTGAAATCCAACCAGCTGATAGGAAGGTGGTAACTATCACCCCTGACCAGTGCAGTGGTTTAGAGATGTGGTTAGCTATGTCTGCCCTACCATTTAATTCTATGATGTCACCATGCTCTATAAAAAGGACCCCTGACAGGACTCTAGACACTCTTTCCTGAATTTCCTGCACCTGCATTCCTGATCTTCTACATTCATCTTGCCAGATTCCAGATCCCAATGCAAAGCTAAAGCATAGCTGATTCCAGATCCCACTGCAAAGCCAAAGCATAGCTGATTCCAGATTCCACTGCAAAGCATAGCTGATTCCAGATTCCACTGCAAGGCCAAAGCATTGCTGACCATCCCAGCAAGGCCTCAATCTAGAAATCCCACTAAAAAAATCCCAATAACCAAAGGGAAAAGCTGTGGTATTCTTTTGGGAAGCATCCTGAAACCAGACCAGCCTTTTTCCCACTAATGGCATGCCCACTGCAACCCTGCCATCCAGCTGTCCTGATTATCCAGTGACCATACAGGCCCAGCTGTTGTTCTGCTAGGAGAGTCCAGTGCTACCTGGTGACCCGAGCCCTGGAGTCCAGAACCCGGTTGACTGTTCCTAATCCCAAATGTAAGAGCGGCCTGTGAGTATCCCACATCCATAACACATAGTCTACCCCATCTTGACTTTTGTCTTCGTTCCACTCTCTAAGCAACCCTATCCATACCCTGATCACTTGTTTAGACTGTTCCAATTTTCTGTGCACCCCGTTCTTGTTGTTCTAGTGTTAGCACCATCTCTTTCATTCACCTTATCTTGTAACTCATTAGTAATATTTGGAGTAATTTAAATGAATTCCCAAATAGATCAGAACCTGGTGGGAAAAGGTTGACTTTGCGAATCAATCTTTGAACGTACCATGGCTTTCTTTAACAATATTGTCTAAATAATTTAGTTTAAGTAAAATTTACTTTCATTTTATAAAACCGATTTTCTCTTTTAACTGCTCTATTTTCCTAAAAACAAACCTTCTTCTACTTCCAAATCTCTCTCAATTCACCAGCTATAGCCCTCCTTTCACTTCTGTATTGTCCCTGTGCTGTGCACATCTCACTCTGCCACAAACCGCATTCCAATTCAGTGTTTTTGACCTGTTTTTTGAAGAAACTGTTTTGGCATTTGAAACTGCAAACTAGAAAAAAATCAACTTTTCCATGTGTGAATTCGGCTGCACTGGGTTTCAATTTCATTCTGTTTTGTGAACTGTATGCTTTTGTGATACCTTACCTTATTTTTTATAGTGATATAACATCACTAATACTGTGATAAAACAGATGTATATCCTTATTTAAACACACATATAATTCATTATTTGTTAAAATCCGGGTGTCATTTAAGGCCTTGCAAAAGGGTTGTTGCCTCTTATTTTGTGGGGGAAGGTTGCAGGGGGAAACCTTATCTTGGGTGCTATCTATCCTAATTCAAAAAGTGTTCCTAAGCATTTGTGCTTTGGATATGTTATACTAAAAGGTTAACTAAGTGCATTACTTCCATTTCCATTGTCATTGTCACCCCATTGGTGATTGCTGCCCAATATTAAAATGTGTGTGATTTTAGTGAATTCTAAAAATAAATAAATATTGTATTTACATCAACCGGCCTGGTTCATGGTCCATTGTGACCCGGGGTATTTGTAAAAGGTGGTGTGAGACGGGTCGATTACGGCTCAATTTGAATTCATTGAAATTTAAAAAAAAGCATTCCTATTGAGCATCACATCACAGGCTAAGACCAAGTGCCGTAGTCCAATGTGTGACGTCCGATTGGAATCCTTTAACAAATTGGGGGCTTGAGTCAGAGATTGAGTTTGTTTATTCACCCTTGACAGCCTAACACAGCAGACTAACCTTCAAAGTAGGAATACTTTGTGTGGGTGGAACACTGTGTTACCCTGTAGAAGTGCCTCCCAGAACAAAAAGTACCAGGCCTGTGTATAAAATTAAAGCTAAATCAACCCTAAAAATAGGCAAAAAGCTATCAAATACAGATTACCCTCCTATAAATAAATGAACAAAGAAAGAACACTTTCCAAAATGGCCGCCTTAGAAATCAAAATAGCTAGGGCGCACAATCTGCACAAATTATTTGTCAGGGGGGAATGACCAGAACAAAATGAAAAAGTCTGGCTAGAAGAAATGAGGCAATAGGTCACCGCCATAGACATGGATACATGGCAGAACGGTGGCCTATTACACCAAGCTTTGAGCGAGTTATACATGACTCCGAGCAGATTAAAATTGTCAGAATTGTGGCCTATATGAATCTTCATATGGGAGTGATGCAGGAAACGCATGAGGAAAATACAACTCATGCGCAAAATCAATTCAAACTTTTAGTTCAGATACAGACTGAACTAAAATTAGCAGAACAAAAATTGCAAAAGAGCCAAGAGTTTGAGGCAGAATCTGGAAGTTGTATTCAAATGCTAAAAGAGGACTTGGTTTTCCAACAGCAGAATAAGGTAGACTATAGAATTCAGCGCACAAGTGGCACACGCGGCTGGCGCACATTGTGCGCATGAGACTTTCTGCGCCAGCCGCGTGCGCTAAAATCCATTTCCACGCACAGCGTATTCATGGATTTTAGCTACCAAAACCAGCCGTGGCGCATAGTGGTGCAGCGACCCTGCAGCAGCGCTAGTTACACCCCCAAGAACGCCCCTCGCGCAAGGAAAAGCCATCAAAATCCCCACCCAGCGCAAAGGGCTGCGCTAACCCTGTACCAGTAAATAGGGACGCACACAGCACACGGCAAGCGGGGAACGTGTATTTCAGGGGTGCACGGGAAGTTTCATACGCGATTGGCCCTGTGCGAGTGGGCTACGTGTATAACTGGGGTGCATGGGAAGTTACACACGCGATAGGCCCTGTGCTAGTGAGGTGCATGTATTCCTGGGGTGCGCGGGAGGTTTCACACGCGATCGGAGCGGTTTACATGTAAATCGGGGGTGCACGGGAAGTTTCACACGCGATTGGCCCTGTGCGAGTGGGCTACGTGTATAACTGGGGTGCGCGGGAAGTAACCCACGCGATAGGCCCTGTGCGAGTAGGGTACGTGTATTCCTGGGGTGCACGGGAAGTTTCACACTCGATTGGCCCTGTGCGAGTGGGGTACGTGTATTCCTGGGGTGCGCAGGAAGTTTCACACGCGATTGGCCCTGTGCGAGTGGGGTTCGTGTATTCCTGGGGTGCGCAGGAAGTTTCACACGCGATAGGCCCTGTGCGAGTGGGGTACGTGTATTCCTGGGGTACGCGGGAGGTTTCACACGTGATCGGAGGGCTGTATGTGTAAATTGGGGGTGCGCAGGAAGTTCCACACGTGATTGGCCCTGTGCGAGTGGGGTATGTGTAAATCGGGGGTGTGCGGGAAGTTCCACACGCGATTGGCCCTGTGCGAGTGGGGTGTGTGTATTCCTGGGGTGCGCGGGAGGTTTCACACACGATCGGAGTGGGGTACGTGTAAATCGGGGTGCACGGGAAGTTTCACACGCGATTGATCCTGTGCGAGTGGGCTACTTGTATAACTGGGGTGTGCGGGAAGTAACACACGCGATAGGCCCTGTGAAGCTTTCCGCGCACCCCCGATTTACACGTACCCCGCTCCGATCACGTGTGAAACTTCCTGCGCACCCCAGGAATACACATACACCACTCGCACAGGGCCAATCGCACGTGAAACTTCCTGCGTACACCCGATTTACACGTTCCCCACTCCGATCACGTGTGAAACCTCCCGCGCACCCCAGGAATACACGTACCCCACTCGCACAGGGCCAATCATGTGTGGAACTTCCCGCGCACCCCCGATTTACACGTACCCCGCTCCGATAGTGTGCAAAACCTCCCGTGTGGGGTACGTGTATAACTGGGGTGCGCGGGAAGTTACACACACGATTGGCCCTGTGCGAGTGGGGTACGTGTATTCCTGGGGTGCGCTGGAAGTTTCACATGTGATTGGCCCTGTGCGAGTGGGATAGGTGTATTCCTGGGGTGCGCAGGAAGTTTCACACGTGATAGGCCCTGTGCGAGTGGGGTACGTGTATTCCTGGTGTGCGCGGGAGGTTTCACACGCAATCGAAGCGGGGTACGTGTAAATCAGGGGTGCGCAGGAAGTTCCACACGCAATTGGCCCTGTACGAGTGGGGTACGTGTATTCCTGGGGTGTGCGGGAGGTTTCACACGCAATCGGAGAGGGGTACCTGTAAATCGGGGGTGCGCGGGAAGTTCCACACGGGATTGGACTGTGCGAGTAGGGTACGTGTATAACTGGGGTGTGCAGGAAGTTACACATGCGATTGGCCCTGTGCGAGTGGGGTACGTGTATTCCTGGGGTGTGCGGGAAGTTTCACACGCGATTGGCCATGTGCGAGTGGGGTACATGTATTCCTGGGGTGTGGGGGAAGTTTCACACATGATAGGCCCTGTGCGAGTGGGGTGCATGTATTCCTGGGGTGCGTGGGAGGTTTCACACGCGATCGGAGTGGGGTATGTGTAAATCGGGGGTGTGCGGGAAGTTCCACACGCGATTGGCCCTGTGCGAGTTTGGTATGTGTATTCCTGGGGTACGCGGGAGGTTTCACATGCGATCGGAACGGGGTATGTGTAAATCGGGGGTGTGCGGGAAGTTCCACAATCGATTGGCCCTGTGCGAGTGGGGTACGTGTATAACTGGGGTGCGCGGGAAGTTACACACGCGATTGGCCCTGTGCGAGTGGGGTATGTGTATTCCTGGGGTGCGCGGGAAGTTTCACACGCGATTGGCCCTGTGCGAGTGGGGTACGTGTATTCCTGGGGTGTGCGGGAGGTTTCACACGTGATCAGAGTGGGGTACGTGTAAATCGGGGGTGCGCAGGAAGTTCCACATGTGATTGGCCCTGTGCGAGTGGGGTACGTGTATTCCTGGGGTGCGCGGGAAGTTTCACATGCGATAGGCCCTGTGCGAATGGGGTACGTGTATTCCTGGGGTGCGCGGGAGGTTTCGCACACGATCGGAGCGGGGTACGTGTAAATCGGGGGTGCGCGGGAAGTTCCACACATGATTGGCCCTGTGCGAGTGGGGTACGTGTATTCCTGGGGTGCGCGGGAGGTTTCACACGTGATCGGAGTGGGGTACGTGTAAATCGGGTGTACGCAGGAAGTTTCATGTGCGATTGGCCCTGTGCGAGTGGTGTATGTGTATTCCTGGGGTGTGCAGGAAGTCTCACACGTGATCGGAGCGGGGTACGTATAAATCGGGGGTGCGCGGGAAGTTTCACACGCAATTGGCCCTGTGTGAGTGGGGTACATGTATTCCTGGGGTGTGCGGGAAGTTTCACACGCGATAGGCCCTGTGCGAGTGGGGTACGTGTATTCCTGGGGTGTGCGGGAAGTTTCACACGCGATTGGCCATGTGCGAGTGGGGTACATGTATTCCTGGGGTGTGGGGGAAGTTTCACACATGATAGGCCCTGTGTGAGTGGGGTGCATGTATTCCTGGGGTGCGTGGGAGGTTTCACACGTGATCGGAGTGGGGTATGTGTAAATCGGGGGTGTGCGGGAAGTTCCACACGCGATTGGCCCTGTGCGAGTGGGGTATGTGTATTCCTGGGGTACGCGGGAAGTTTCACATGCGATCGGAACGGGGTATGTGTAAATCGGGGGTGTGCGGGAAGTTCCACACTCGATTGGCCCTGTGCGAGTGGGGTACGTGTATAACTGGGGTGCGCGGGAAGTTACACACGCGATTGGCCCAGTGCGAGTGGGGTACGTGTATTCCTGGGGTGCGCGGGAAGTTTCACACGCGATTCACCCTGTGCGAGTGGGGTACGTGTATTCCTGGGGTGTGCGGGAGATTTCACACGTGATCAGAGTGGGGTACGTGTAAATCGGGGGTGCGCGGGAAGTTCCACATGTGATTGGCCCTGTGCGAGTGGGGTACGTGTATTCCTGGTGTGCGCGGGAAGTTTCACATGCGATAGGCCCTGTGCGAATGGGGTACGTGTATTCCTGGGGTGCGCGGGAGGTTTTGCACATGATCGGAGCGGGGTACGTGTAAATCGGGGGTGCGCGGGAAGTTCCACACATGATTGGCCCTGTGCGAGTGGGGTACGTGTATTCCTGGGGTGCGCGGGAGGTTTCACACGTGATCGGAGTGGGGTACGTGTAAATCGGGTGTACGCAGGAAGTTTCACGTGCGATTGGCCCTGTGCGAGTGGTGTATGTGTAGTCCTGGGGTGCGCAGGAAGTCTCACACGTGATCGGAGCGGGGTACGTGTAAATCGGGGGTGCGCGGGAAGTTTCACACGCAATTGGCCCTGTGTGAGTGGGGTACATGTATTCCTGGGGTGTGCGGGAAGTCTCACACGCGATAGGCCCTGTGCGAGTGGGGTACGTGTATTCCTGGGGTGCGTGGGAGGTTTCACACGCAATCGGAGCGGGGTACGTGTAAATCAGGGGTGCGCAGGAAGTTTCACACGCAATTGGCCCTGTGCGAGTAGGGTACGTGTATTCCTGGGGTGCGCAGGAAGTTTCACATGCGATAGGCCCTGTGCGAGTGGGGTACGTGTGTTCCTGGGGTGCGCGGGAGGTTTCACACGCGATCGGAGAGGGGTATGTGTAAATCGGGGGTGCGCGGGAAGTTCCACATGCGATTGGCCCTGTGCGAGTGGGGTACGTGTATTCCTGGGGTGCGTGGGAGATTTCACACGCGATCGGAGCGGGGTATGTGTAAATCGGGGGTGCGCGGGAAGTTCCACACGCGATTGGCCCTGTGCAAGTGGGGTACGTGTATTCCTGTGGTGCGCAGGAAGTCTCACACGCGATCAGAGCGGGGTACGTGTAAATCGGGGGTGCACAGAAAGCTTCACACGCGATTGGACCTGTGCGAGTGGGCTACTTGTATAACTGGGGTGTGCGGGAAGTAACACACGCGATAGGCCCTGTGCGTATAACTGGGGTGCGCGGGAAGTTACACACGCGATTGGCCCTGTGCGAGTGGGGTACGTGTATTCCTGGGGTGCGCTGGAAGTTTCACATATGATTGGCCCTGTGCGAGTAGGGTAGGTGTATTCCTGGGGTGCGCGGGAAGTTTCACACATGATAGGCCCTGTGCGAGTGGGGTACGTGTATTCCTGGTGTGCGCGGGAGGTTTCACACGCGATCGAAGCGGGGTACGTGTAAATCAGGGGTGCGCAGGAAGTTCCACACGCGATTGGCCCTGTGCGAGTGGGGTATGTGTATTCCTGGGGTGTGCGGGAGGTTTCACACGCGATCGGAGAGGGGTACCTGTAAATCGGGGGTACGCGGGAAGTTCCACACATGATTGGCCCTGTGTGAGTATGGTACGTGTATAACTGGGGTGCGCGGGAAGTTACACATGCGATTGGCCCTGTGCGAGTGGGGTACGTGTATTCCTGGGGTGTGCGGGAAGTTTCAAACGCGATTGGCCATGTGCGAGTGGGGTACATGTATTCCTGGGGTGTGGGGGAAGTTTCACACATGATAGGCCCTGTGCGAGTGGGGTGCATGTATTCCTGGGGTTCGTGGGAGGTTTCACACGCGATCAGAGTGGGGTACGTGTAAATCAGGGGTGTGCGGGAAGTTCCACATGCGATTGGCCCTGTGCGAGTGGGGTACGTGTATTCCTGGGGTACGCGGGAGGTTTCACATGCGATCGGAGCGGGGTACGTGTAAATCGGGGGTGTGCGGGAAGTTCCACACTCGATTGGCCCTGTGCGAGTGGGGCACGTGTATAACTGGGGTGCGCGGGAAGTTACACACATGATTGGCCCTGTGCGAGTGGGGTACGTGTATTCCTGGGGTGCGCGGGAAGTTTCACACGCGATTGGCCCTGTGCGAGTGGGGTACGTGTGTTCCTGGGGTGTGCCGGAGGTTTCACACGCGATCAGAGCGGGGTATGTGTAAATCGGGGGTGCGCGGGAAGTTCCACACGTGATTGGCCCTGTGCGAGTGGGGTATGTGTATTCCTTGGGTGCGCGGGAAGTTTCACATGCGATAGGCCCTGTGCGAGTGGGTTACGTGTATTCCTGAGGTGCGCGGGAGGTTTCACACGCGATCAGAGAGGGGTACGTGTAAATCGGGGTGCGCGGGAAGTTCCACACGCGATTGGCCCTGTGCGAGTGCGGTACGTGTATTCCTTCAGTGCGTGTATGAGGTTTCACACGTGAACCGAGTGGGGTATGTGTAAATCGGGTGTACGCAGGAAGTTCCACATGTGATTGGCCCTGTGCGAGTGGGGTATGTGTATTCCTGGGGTGCGCAGGAAGTCTCACACGTGATCGGAGCGGGGTACGTGTAAATCGGGGGTGCGCGGGAAGTTTCACACGCAATTGGCCCTGTGTGAGTGGGGTACATGTATTCCTGGGGTGTGCGGGAAGTTTCACACACGATAGGCCCTGTGCGAGTGGGGTACGTGTATTCCTGGGGTGCGCGGGAGGTTTCACACGCAATCGGAGCGGGGTACATGTAAATCAGGGGTGCGCAGGAAGTTTCACACGCAATTGGCCCTGTGCGAGTAGGGTACGTGTATTCCTGGGGTGCGCAGGAAGTTTCACATGCGATAGGCCCGGTGCGAGTGGGGTACGTGTATTCCTGGGGTGCGCGGGAGATTTCACCCGCGATCGGAGCGGGGTGCATGTAAATCGGGGGTGCGCGGGAAGTTCCACACGCGATTGGCCCTGTGCGAGTGGGGTACCTGTATTCCTGAGGTGCGCGGGAAGTCTCACACGCGATCGGAGCGGGGTACGTGTAAATCAGGGGTACGCGGGAAGTTTCACATGCGATTGGCCCTGTGCGAGTGGGCTACGTGTATAACTGGGGTGCGCGGGAAGTTACACACGCGATAGGCCCTGTGCGAGTGGGGTGCGTGTATTCCTGGGGTGCGCGGGAGGATTCACATGTGATCGGAGCAGGGTACGTGTAAATCGGGGGTGCGCGGGAAGTTCCACATGCGATTGGCCCTGTGCGAGTGGGGTACGTGTATTCCTGGGGTGCGCGGCAAGTCTCACACTCGATCGGAGCGGGGTACGTGTAAATCGGGGGTGCATGGGAAGTTTCACACACGATTGGCCCTGTGCAAATAGGGTATGTGGATTACTGGGGTTCGCTGGAAGTTACACACGCGATTGGCCTTGTGCGAGTAGGGTACGTGTATAACTGGGGTGCGCGGGAAGTTCCACAAGTGATTTTGCTGTCAGAGCGGGGTACGTGAATTTCAGGGGTGCGCGGGGAGTCCTACCCATAAATTGGCAGTGTGGTTCCTCCCAGGTGTTCCCTCTACACCCTCCACAGCCCCTGCAGGCAGCCCACACCACAGCGGACTACCCTGCACCCCTGGTCATGTCCCGCAGGCAGCCCATCCACCATGGGCATGCCCCCCAGCCAAGCCACATGTCACCTTGCACTACTGATCACCAACTCATGTCACCCAGCACCCCCACTGCCCAGCAGTCAGGGGCACCTGCCAGCAGGCCCCCACTCATGTCCCACTCATGTATTCCTGCACCCCCACCCCCCAGCAGTCAGGGGCGCCTGCCAGCAGGCCCCCACTCATGTCCCCCAGCACCCCCAGCCCCCAGCAGTCAGGTGCACCTGCCAGCAGGCCCCCACTCATGTCCCCCAGCACCCCCACCCCCCAGCAGTCAGGGGCACCTGCCAGCAGGCCCCCACTCATGTCCCACTCATGTCCCCCTGCACCCCCACCCCCAGCAGTCAGGGGCACCTGCCAGCACGCCCCCACTCATGTCCCACTCATGTCCCCCTGCACCCCCACCCCCCAGCAGTCGATGGCACCTCCCAGCAGGCCCCCACTCATGTCCCCCAGCAACCACACCCCCCAGCAGTCAGGGGCACCTGCCAGCAGGCCCGCACTCATGTCCCTCTCATGTCCCACTGCACTCCCACCCCCAGCAGTGAGGGGCACCAGCCAGCAGGCCCCACTCATGTCCCACTCATTTCCACCAGCACCCCCATCCCCCAGCAGTCAGGGGCACCTGCTAGCAGGCCCCCACTCATGTCCCACTCATGTCCCCCTGCACGCCCACCCCCCAGCAATCAGGGGCACATGCCAGCAGGCCCCCACTCATGTCCCCCAGTAGTCAGGGGCACCTGCCAGCAGGCCCCCACTCATGTCCCACTCATGTCCCCCTGCACCCCTACCCCCCAGCAGTCAGGGGCACCTGCCAGCAGGCCCCCACTCATGTCCCACTCATGTCCCCCTGCACCCCCACTCCCCAGCAATCAGAGGCACCTGCCAGCAGGCCCCCACTCATGTCCCCCAGCACCCCCATCCCCAGCAGTCAGGGGCACCTGCCAGTAGGCCCCCACTCATGTCCCCCTGCACCCCCACCCCCCAGAAGTCAGGGGCACCTGCCAGCAGGCCCCCACTCATGCCCCACTCATTTCCCCTGCACCCCACACCTCCAGCAGTCAGAAGCACCTGCCAGTAGGCCCCCACTCATGTCCCACTCATGTCCCCCTGCCCCCATGTCATGACGATCCTCAATCATGGGCCTAATAGCCAGCCACATCACACCCCATGCCACCCCAGCCCAAAGACCCAACCAAGTATTGCATCCACCCACATAGAAATGCCCATTACATGATACAACCCGAATGGCAAGTATGTAAATGAACACATGTCCGTCACAGACACACAATGGGTGCAAGTGAATGTGAATACCCACATCATGACATGCATGAAATCAATGAGAGAATACCACACACCGAAGTATGAAACAAAAATGTATTGAGTCCAAAATGAATGTAATGAAAAGAAAACACACAATAATGTGAAGAAGAAATAAAATGCAGCATGTCCAGAAAATAATGAAAAATATGAAATCAGAATCCAAAGAAATCCAAATGAAAATGTGTCCAAAGTCTCAGTCCAACAAAGCAAATCCAAGGGAAAAAAATAAGTGAAATCCATTGCTCCATGGTGAAATGAAAAGAAAAAAAAGAAAATCCACTGTTCAAGTATATACAAATCACCAATCCAGGGTCCATGAGCCCAACAAATGAAATGAAACCTACAAAAAAGACTACCTAATAAAGAACTGTATACAAAAACGTGGTGCACTGTCAAACCACCCCAAAATAAACAAAAACAGAAAGGAAACCTAACACTATCTAACTATTTACAATGGCAGCGGGCTAGTCCGACGGCTCACTTATTGATGTCCCGGGCCAGGGCATCATCAAACTCCAACTCAATATCCTGGAGGCAGTCGTCTTCCATGGCCCTGAGGGTTCGCAGGGACGAAGAAATGTTCACCTCCAACTCCCTGCAAATTGCCTCGAGGCACTCGGCCCACCTCATGGCCCTTCGCATGGAGTTCTCCGCCCTGACCATTGTGAGCCGTGCCTCTTCTGCCCGCTGCCGCTCCGCATCTATGGCGTGGCCCAACCACTGCCACACGGAAGACACTTGGAATCTGGGGTCCTCCTGCCCTATGGCCGATGCCTGCCCCTCCGATGTTGAAGGCCCCGAGCCATCATTGCTCCCACCATGTTGCTGCTGCTGTGCCTGTGCCCTGGCTCTTGCTGCCTGCACGTCTTCCTCTGGCTGGGGTGCAGTTGTCGTGGTGGCCACCCCTGCTGGACGTCCGACTCCCGACTGTGGCAGGGATGTGTCCTCCACCAGCCTGGCGGCTGGGTCAGGGGCAGCTCCACAGGGTACCCAGGTGACACATGGGTGGGAAGATGGCATGGAGGATGACTGGCGCGTAGGGGTTGTTCAGGTGAGGAGGGGGTCGGAACAAGGTCCAGAAAACGGAGGAATCCGGCCCTGGTGAGCTGTCCCAGTGGGTCAACGCGGTCAACGAGCCATGCAAGAAGACATGCACTCTCCTCATGAAAAGACTGCAGGTCAGCTTGCATGCCCCATTGACGCAACGCTATCCCACTCAGGATAGGCTCAACACGGTCCTGGATAGCCACGTCTGCAGGGAGAGGAAGGCCAGTTGTTGTGTGCTCATCCCCTCCCTGAAAACGGGTCTGGACGTAGGCATCCCTGCTGGTGCCAGATGATGCAGTGACAGGATCAGAGACAGGATTGCACACAGACACCTCCGCGGCGGCCTGTGCTGCCTCCTGTCCCTGTCCCTGCACTGCACCGCTAGCACCAGTGGAATCCCCACCTCCAGACCCCGTGTGTGTCCCTTCCGTGGCCTCCTCCTCCACCAACCTGGATGACTCTGTGCCATCTTCCTCAGTTGGACCCTTTGGGGTCTCAGCTGCCGATGAGTCCACCTCCGACCTTTGCCTCTTGGACCTATCCTCGGCAGCTGCAGCCTGGGATGCGGCACCAGACTCCTCACTCCCCGACGAGATGACAATCTGGGAGGGGAGCCGGGCCTTGCGTCTCCGGCTGGTGGTGCAATCCCTGCTGCTGTGCTCCACAGCAACCTCTCCCCCCTCTTCATCAGTTGACGCTGCAGACAGGGAGAGATAAAACACAGACATAAGGGCACTGTACAATGGACTGACACACACATGACAGTTGCACATGAGTGGCAGTGTCAAACTTCAGACATGGCATCACACTCCACGACACACATGTCATTTCAACTCACACACATGAGCATTTCCACAGCAATATTGCACCAGGCAGCAACATCCATACACATACAACAGCATGAACAGCCGACGGTGAGCCTGACATCACATGAAAGACAGGGAGTGCACTAGACACGCACACACGCCACCACACTTACATGCATGTCTACATCTCCTCCAACTGTCGCAGTGATGCGATCGCCATACATGTCACATCTGGCATTCAGCCTTCTACATATCTGTGTCGTGCATCCATGTTGCATCACAGTTGCACACTTGTCAAATACACACACATGCACATGTACAAAGTGCTGATACATGCAGCAGGAACCACCATCCATGTGTGACACCACAACCATGCCAACATACATACACAGAAATTCAAACATGTGTGCTACCACACCTGAATTTGCACAGCATGCTTATCAACACAAACACCATCGATGTGTCTCACACCTAAGAGGACTCACATGTGGCAGCCTCACCCCCCTGTTCATACACATCCCTACATGGCCGTTAGAAAACACATGTGCAACCTGCACACTACTGGCACACCACCACACGCACAGCGTCCAATCAGTATGCATGTACACTTACCGCTCGGCTCCAGCTGGGTCTGCCTCTCAAGGACCTGGATGTGGAGCACTGGGCATATGTGTTCCAGGACCCTCATCTGGTGGTCAGACAGGTGGCCCCGGCGCCCCTTAGCATCCGCTGCCTTCAAGAGGCGCTGGGCCTTGTTGAGGGTCCTGGACCTGAAGTCCTCCCAGCGCTTCTTGACATGGTGTAAGTCACGGACTGCCACCCCGTCCGCGTTGATGGCAGTCATCATGACCATCCAGATCCTGGTCCGTCCTTCATTGTCGGCGCACAAACTTCCAAAGAGGGCATCATACTGCCCCAGGACTTGCTCCACCAGTACACCAGCTTCCCTGGCACTGAAGCTGGTGGCCCTCTGCCTCTCTGGCTGGGGGTTGCCAGTGGTGCCAAATGGTGTTGCGCCCGACATGGCAACCCCAGAGGCATGACTGGGTGGGCAACTGGGTCCTGGGGCTGGGCTGTGGAGAGATGGTATCCCAGTCGGGAGTCTTCGGTTCCAGCAGGGGTGGTCACAGCAACTGCACCCCTGGCTGACGTGCAGGCAGCAAATAGCAGGGCACGTGGGCAGCAGGCAGTCAGGCAGCAGCAGATGGCAGGTGGGAGCGTGCTCGGGGCTCTGGGGGGCAGTAATTCGGCCTTCTGGGCAGGAGCGTGGTCTTCCATGTGTGTATGCGTGGCCAGCTTGATACGGAGTGATTTGGCACGTGAAAATCTTGCACGTCAGCGTGTAATTCGAGGAAAGGCCCTTCGCGCGTTACCGCGTCAGCACACGTACGCGGTTTCATTGGACCAAAGACCCTTAGCGCGTAAGTACTTCTGTGAGGTGACTCCCGCAGGCGTTTCCCTCATGACATGGCAGCGTGCGTGGAAAAACTGCACGTCCGCGTTTGGATGTGTGTAATCCGAGGAAAGGGCCTACACGCATAAGTGACATGACGCGCCCGGGCGTTTCCATCAACACGGGTGCAAACGTCCCAAAACACGTCCAAAAACTGCACGTCCGAGTGTCAGCTCGTGTAATTGGAGGAAAGGGTCTTAGCGCGTACACGCGTAAGTGACGCTGTACGTGTGGACCGCTTTAAAAGTTACGTGTAGGACCCCATTCCCTTGTACGTGCTTTTTCGTGGAGAGCGAGTGGGTGAATTCTGTACTTCTTGTCAGTTCACACGCGATTACTTCACAGCGTTTCAAGTTCATACTCCCTGTTACCTCTGACAGTGTTCTTTATTCTTTTTGGGCCTGTTTCCTCAAACAGCATTCACTTCTTCTTTTGTCCTGTCTTCTCAGACAGCGTACAATTCTTCTTTTGGTGGGGGTGTTGCCAACGCGCACGCGCGCATCTTTTTCACATTCTTTTTCCAGGCAGACGGTGAGTCGCGCACATATTTACCATCTGTGCTTGCCCCGTGTGTTGCGTACCCCTTCAGAGCTCATTGTAGGCTGCGTGTATTACGCGTATGCTTATTTTTGTGTTTCTGGGTGCCACAGCGTAGTGCAGGTTCATTTGTTCATGCACGTGGTCTACGAGGGGTTGTGTGCACGTTATTTTTTTAATTTTGGGCTGCCTGTGCATTGTGTGACCCGTCATCTTCCCCCAGGGGTCACAGACAGCCTTGTTAGAGCACTAGAGTACGAATTCCATCTAGTACCCTACCCCTTTCACCCCCAATTTCCCAGGACAATAGTTTACTGCTACTCCCATACGCACAACAACATCAGTGCCATGGTTGGGAGGCGACCAAGCGGTAAGGGAGGCAAATGTGGCCGACCTTCAAAAGGTGGGCGCGGTAGGGGACGTGGCCGGGATTTGCAGGGTTCCCCTAGACACCCACGTGTGGAGGACCAATCAGGGACACCGATGCCCCCCCCATGCTTGAGGGAAACGTGGCTGACACCATCCCAGCTCAGCCCTTGTTGGACCAGCCCATTGTGGCACCTGACCTGCCACAGGATGACTCCCAGGCTGACTTCCAGGTCAGCAAGTCTAGGCCACGTGTGGCGGTGCAAGTTGGTGTCACCAAGCCACGTGGATCTGGGGCAGCTATGTCATCTGCTGCCCCAAGTAGGCAGGGTGGGGAGGCTGCAGGGGCAGCTGCAGCTCCATCCACCACAGCTCTGAGTCTCCCAGCCAGGACAGTGTCGGTCCAGGTCCATCAAACTCACGTTCCCCCTGCCAACATCACACTTCTGCCAATGCCTTTGGCAAGGCCTATGGTCATTGTGCATTCGCACACTCCTACTACCCAGTCCTCCGGTGCTTCTGCCCCTACCGACCAGAGCGGCGTAAGCCACTCAGGCTCCGCTCCACCTTTGAAAAAGAGGAAGAAGGGTGCTATGGCACAACAGGCTGAGACCCCAGACACGGCTAGGAAGCCTAGCTTTAATGACCCGGAACTTGATGCACTTGTGACCTATGTGTCGGCACATAGCCACGAAATGTTGGTGACTGCAGGGTGCAAGACCACACCTGGTCAACGTAGGGCACACTGGAACACCATTGCGGACCGCATAAGTGCCCTTGGATTTGTGAGGCACACAGCTGATGATTGCTACAGGCGGTGGAATGACCTGAAACGCAGAGCAAAGAACAAGCTGGCCTCAAATCATACCGCTACTCTGGTGACTGGCGGTGGGTCTCCACAAGAGGACAACAAACTCACTGAACATGAGTCTGTTGCTGGGACCTTCGTCACAGAGGAACAGTGCCAAGATGTGGGAGAACTATCTGACTATGAGGCATTGTCCGGTGAGTGCCAATGCGTGTGTGTGTAATCCATGTGTATGTTTTTTGGGTGACGGGTTCTGATTGAGTGCCAGGTGAGGGTGTGTACTCCTGAGTGTTATTGGTCACCCATTTGCTTCCTCCCATACATCCACGTGCCTTGGATTTGGGTATGACTGTATCCCTTCTGCCCACAGTTGCCAATTACGCCCAGATTAGTGCACTTTACCTTGAACTGTCATCTTGCAACTACATTGGTCAAATTTTGTGAGTGTTCATTCAGGCTGATTGTTTCCACTCTCCCATTTTTAGTACAGATTATTCTGCCCTATTGCAACATATGTGATATGCTTCGGTCATTGTTTACAGCCCACACTGGGCCACTACTTTTACCTGGTTATGTTAATGATTACACCACCCAGGCCAATGGAGTATTGGGCTGCATACATTTTTTATTACGGCCTGTTTGCATGTGGAAGATGACAGGTGTTTCCTGTAATGTTAAAGTGACCAACTATTGATCAGCCCACAATGACTGTGTTATTGGACACTGGATGTGTTTCAGTGTGTGGCACATGCATATTTTGCAACACTATTCAGCATCAATCTTCGCATCATGTCGATGTGACATGGATGTGTGACAGTTCTCATTCACTGACATATTGCTGTAATTTACTGTGGCTATGCTACATGACATCTGTGTGGTGGCATGTGTCATGTATGCGTATTGGACATGCCACTCACAGCCTGATGTGTGATGCCAGTGCTACCCAACATGCTGCAAATGTGTTGCATATGCGTCTTGCTCTCCCCAGTGTCTGCCTTTTTGACTCCACTTCCAACTCTTTGACAGTGCATGCATGGCAGGGTTATAGTCATGTGGGACATGTGCAATTCATGTACTGGATCTCTGGCTTGTCACGGCCTATGTGCGTGCTATGGTGCTCATGCCTGTTTCCATTTGTTGTCTTTCATGTTTTTGCAGGTGATGACGCACTTGGTGCTGTTGAGGTTGAGGAGATGGTGCAGACCCAGGAGGAATCTCAGGCACGACCGGGCACCAGTGGGGGCCGTGGTGTGGTGGTGGGTAAAAACCCAAAGTTACTAAAGACCATACTGTCCAGGGGTGCCTCTGGGTGCACCTCCCCAGACCTCTATTCGGGTGCTGAGTCGGATGATGAGACTTATGTGCAGTCGCAGGTAAGTGTTTCTGGCAGGGATTCTGTTCTGTCCAACCCACCTGGACAAGGGGTAGAACCCTCTATGGGGATGTCAGTGTTGGTAGGTCCGCCTTTGGTGGTAACGGATACAGGGTCACACTCCACAGCATCTGATCCTGTTCCTGGGCCAGCAGATCAGAGGGGGAATGCAGTCCTGCAGCCTCAGGCAGTGCCAGCACAGCAAGGTGCAGATCGCCTTGCCCCAAACAGGTGTGGTGCCCGTCGACGCGGTGGCCGTGCGCCACCAGGCAATACTGTATGGGAAAACTACATGTACGGTATGGCAACCCAACAGGCAGCATCAGTAGAAATTATGGCTCAGGCAATGGAGAGGGTGGCCACTTCCATTATCCCCCCTGAAAGGCAGATGGAGCAACAACAGCAGGCAACAGACTCCATTTGCCAATCACACAGGGAAGACATGTTGGCGTCCAACAGGGACCGACGGGCGGCACTGGAGGCTCTGCGCGAATCAATATCAATAGAGTCCCAGGGCCACAGGGAAGCCCTGAGGGTAGAACTCCATAACCTCAGGCAGAGTCTGCTTGAACTTGAGGCTTCCCGAAATGTTAGGGCAGAACAGCAGCTGGACCAGCTCACACGTTCGCTCTCAGCTGAGCTGCATAAAACACGTGAGGAGATCCGGGCATCACGTGAGGCCATGCATGCAGAAATGCAGGTAACCCGTGATGTGCTGCATGGGGATCTCCGCACTTTAATCCTCCAGAATCAGACCTTCCAGACCCGCATGCTTGCTGCCATGGAGAACCATACCAGGGCTTTGCATGGGCTACCTCCCATAGTGCCACCGCCTCCTGATGCAGCAGCAAAGGATGAGCAGAGAGACAGCAGTTCTCCCACAATGGCATAGCTGTGCAGGCCATGAGCCCAAGGAGGTATTTTTTTTCTGCAACATCCACGCAGGTGGGTGTTGGTGTGCACCCTGTCCTCGAACCTCCTGGGTGGCCTCCCCCACACCCTCTGGCCACCACAAGACCATTTTTTATTTGTTTGTTTTTTACAGTGTGTTGCCTTGTGTGGCTCCCGTGGGCATCAACTGTATTCCGGCTGGGCACATGCAGGCTTGTCCTGAGTTTGGGTTAGATGCTTGGGTTCGTGAGACACACACACCTCCTGCTTCCCGTTTCCATGGGCATGCAAAGGGTGTGACTAAGTGACAGTGAATTACACAGTGACGTTGGGCCGCCATGAGTTGTGTGGGCAGTCTGTAGTCAATACTGTGTAGACATCCCTAGTGGATATTGTTGTTGTATTGTACACTGCATGGCGTATTGATATGTGCTTGTGCATCCATGTCTTCCTCCTAATCTGCAGGTTCCTTCCTCATGTCTTCACGAGGCCGTCTACTTTGCAGATGCAGTTCATGTTGTATGCAGTACACTGAGACATTTGCATGGCAGCAACACTCTACAGTTGTAAGGGGTCGATGTGCTGGCGTATTCAGGTTGTAAGACTCCCACTACTTGAACTTAGTACTGTCATGTTTTTGTATTTTTCCATGGTGTGTTGCAGCATTGTGTTGATGGTAAGTATTTGCTAATGTGTGCTGTTACTTATACATTACTGGGAGCATATTGTGTGTGGGCAGTTTCCATTAGGGACAGCGTACTTTGTGACACTTGCGTCAGGTCTTGTGCATTGCTTTTTTTGCTTTCACATTGCATGACATGCCATGGTGTGTTTGGTGGTGGAGCTGGGGAGGGGTTGTGTGACATGGCACTGTTCTCATGTTGTATTTAGCAAAGGGGTAATGAATTTCGCAGCATAGATGTATGTCTTTTGATGACACAGCATTGCTGGTGTTTGGGTAGGTAGGGATGCACACAATGTAACACTTCCAGGTGATCAATCTCAGGATGGTATGGTTGTGACAGTTGAGTGTCCCTTATGTCATCATCATTGATTGTCAGCTGGTATGTGCCAGGGCTGTGTGCACTCCACAGGGGTGTGATTTTAGGTGAAATAATTAGCCACCAGCTGCGTACGGGCTGCCTCACCACGCACCCTTTCCCCTCCCATGCGGAGTGGGCGTGCATGTGGTTGGGGATGTGGAGGCACCACCATGTCCACCGGCAGGCCCGGCATGTTGCAACGGTGTGCAGGACACATGCTGCCACTATGATCCTGCACACTACTGGGGGAGCATATAACAGCTGCCCGCCAGAGCGGTCAAGGGAGCGAAAGCGTGACTTGAGCACTCCGAATGTGCGCTCCACTATGCCCCGGGTTGCAATATGGGCTGTGTTGTATCTTACCTCAGGTGGCGTGGTGGGGTTCCGAATTGGTGTCATCATGTGGGTGCTCAGAGGGTAGGCACTGTCCCCTGGGGAGGTGGTGATGGGTATCATTAGTGGGGTTGTGACATTACTCAGTATCTGACATGCATGCATGTGCTGTGGCATTTATACTCACCAAGCAGCCATGTATCGCCATGCCGCCCAGCTTCTAGGTCCCGGTTTAGGGTTGACATTCTGTAAATGAAACTGTCATGGGTGGACCCTGGATAGTTGGCATATACTGAGGTGATGATTCCCTTGGCATCACATACTACTTGCACGTTGATGGAATGCCAGTGCTTGCGGTTTCTATAGATGTGCTCAGATGCCCTGGGGGGACGTAGAGCCACATGGGTGCAATCAATGGCACCTAGCACTTTGGGGAATTGTGCCACCCCATAGAAATTCTGTACGGCAGCCTGCATTTCTGCAGGTGTTCTGGGCAGGTATATGTGCCTGCGGACTGATGGGCGTGCAGTCATGATGGCCAACACCTGGTGTAGGCAGCGTGACTGCGTGGTCTGTGACACCCCCCCCACTATAGCACTTGTCCGCTGAAATGATCCAGTGGCGAAGAAGTGCAGTACATCGAGGAACTTCTCCAGGGGGCTGAGTGCTTGGGAGCACAGGGTGGGTGATGTGAGGTCATCCTCCCACTCACTCACCAGGTCGAGTATTATGTGAGGTGGAAACCTGTACGTCCCATACACCTGGTCATCAGGCATCCCAAAAAGGCTGGTTCTGGGTGTAAAAATTCTGGGCCTGCCTATCCTCCTCCTCCTCCTGCGGTATCCCACGACCACTGCTGCTAGGAACGGTATATTCATATTGGCGTCTGGGCTTGTTTGTTGTTTGCGCGCACTTTTATGCTGCACGGGTCCACGTGCGCCTGCTTCCTGCTGACGTACGTGTTTCCGGATTAGCGCGTCTTTTTTGGTGCGCGCATTAGCCCCGTTCAATTCCATGAATACGTGTTGTAGACGCGCGTGTGGGCGTTCCGCGCATTTGCCTCCTGTACTTCCCCCGTGATGACCACATTTTCACGCGTTGTTCCCAATCCGCGTGTTACACCCCCTGTTCTGCCTACTTTTGTTGTGTGCGCTGTGCTATGTGCACTTTCGCTGTGCGCTTAGTGCACACTGTTTGGAGACGTGTGCGCAAGCATGCACCACGCAGAATTTTAGCGCACATCCAGGGATTTACACGCACACAGACTTCCATGAATCGCTGTACGCGGGTTTCGCTGCGATTTTCGCACTTGCACTGCGTTTCGCATGCTTTCGCATGCTTACGCCGAAAATGTCAGCGTACATTAATTCCATGAATTGGCCTCCCAATTAGATGTATTAATGAATAATAATAAGGAATCAAAGAAGAGTGTAGGGAAAAAGGTTGGCTCTCTGCAACAGAACTTAAATCAACAAATAAAATATAATAGAGTCTGCACAGAGCAGATAGTTACTTTACAAGATCAGATAAAGAAATTGGAAGAGGAAAATAATAAATTAATTATGAGAGACCTCCACTCCCAAGCAAAATTTGATGAAGAGCGCCAGAAATTAGGCGCCATAACACAACAAAGGGGTGACCTGGTGGGACAAAGGGGTGCTCTTTATCAGGAGAAAGAGGCCCTCCACCAGGAAATGTGTAATTTAAAAACCAATATGGAGGGAAGGGACTCAGACCTTCAAGGGCTGACTGGCCTAAAAGAAGAATTTGATAAATTAATGGGACATAGGAGACAAATGGAACTTGATTTAGAGCAGGCCATAGAGCCTCTAAATGTGCAGAAAAGGGAGGCTCAACGCCTACAACAAAAAGTGGCTCAGGGTGCCCAAAATATACAGGCAGCACAAAGAGATAATGAGGCCCTCTGTGAGGAGAATGATGGACTCCACAAACAAGTGGTAGCTCAGAAGCGGGTCATAGAGGCCAGTAAAACCCTGATAGCCGAGCAAAAGGCTCAGATCTTTGCCTATTATCAAGAGATAGGGCTGAGAAGGAAAAACTAGCAAGGTTAGACAAAGAACATTCTAGATCTAATACAAACTGGAGGGGCCCCAAATAGGTAGAGAGGGACAGGGCCACCCCTGATCATAGTGTGATGACCTCTGTGCTAGTGGACTCACACCCATTTAATACATTGAACACTGCTGACTTCCTGTCTACTGGTTCACAGTGACCAGAAACCATGGTGCCAGTGAATTAAGTAGGTTTAGTATGATGGATCTGACAAGTCAGTGCACCCAAGAAATTGATGGATGGGCATCCCACTATAGATACCAAAACATTAAGGCTGATGTCTCTGACAAGGAAGTCTCCTATTAGTGGAAAGACAGGGAATTAGATCCACAGAAATACTACCTTCCAATGGACCAGTTGGTTCATTTTGTAGAGAATTTGAATGAAATGAGGCCCAAAAAGAGCATTTTTGAGACCTCCACCTAATAAGGGCAGTGGGGGGGGATCCTCCGCCAACCGTGGAAGCAGGGAGGAGTCAGAAGACTACTCTCCTGTGTGCCACAGGAGAGCAGAAACTAGACACCACCATTCTGCAAGCCCCTCCCACACTCAACAAATCAGGGAGCACCTAAAAGATCAGGAGGGGTCCTCCAACAGTATCGCCTCTGAGGTTGAGGGCGGGTGGGCTCGGGTGACTAAACCAAAGAAGACAAATATAGTAAGGAGAGTTGTGGCAAAAGACCCCATTAGGCGGATTAAGGCCATTAGGAATTTCATAACCCCATACCACAAAAACGCAAAATATTCTGTCTGTGAACATTTGGAACTCGACAAGCAAATGATGGACACTTTTCACATTAAAGACAACCAGAACTGCATAAAGTATGCTAATTGGACGTTCTCTCCAGAGTTCTCCAGCTTCTTTGCTGGTCTGGAGGACCAGAACCATTCAAGATGGTCCACCTATAAGGCGGCCATCTTGAAACACTTTTCCACCCACAGAAACCCCCAAGATGCTCGCAAAGCGGCCCACAATTTCAGAAGAAGATCAGACCCCACAAGAATTTGTGCAGGAGCTAAAACACACCTTTGCACAAACCACCAGGGGGGTGTGCACGGATAGCAGGGAGTTTATAACTACCTTCTTTCATGCGCTCCCAAAGTATATTATGACCCAGCTGGTGAGGGATTTCCATGATAAAAGATCTCTGGACTGGGTAATAGAGCAGGTGACCTGCATTTATGAATTCCAAAAACCTGCCGAAAATAAAACCCCAAACCAGCCAACACCCCGGCTGATGCTAAGGTAGCGCAGGTGAAAGTTGCCTCCATTTTAGAGCTAGAAATGGGGGAGCCTAAAAATGCAACAGTCCCAAACCAGAAAAACCAGAAGCCAAGAAGGCCTTCAGGCCAATCACAAACAGGTGGCAGTCAGGGAGCTAATCCCACTAATAGGAGACCTAATTCTCCTGAGTATATCAGTCCCAGGTACAAGGGCAACCGGCCTATCTTGGGATATATATGACTCCTCCCGCCCAAGGGGGGTCCCGCCAGGTAAATACTTCCCAAGGAAACTTCCCTTCTAACTTCCCTAAGGAGGGCAGTAAACCCCCAAATCCAGGGTTAAGTTTCTTTCCCTAGTATCCTAAAAACCCCAATCTGCAAGGCAACCCTCCTTTCTTTCCCCGGTTTCAGGAGCCCAGACAATCCAATCTGAGAGAGGGGAGGCCATGGGGGAGGGCTACCAAAATCCACCATTTCCAGGGTGCTATGGGAGAAGGGATAGCTACCCGTCCCGCAGTCCAGAACCTTACCCAGGATCTGGGTCGCATGTTGAGGGCTCAACAAGACCCTCAGATGAACATGGCGGCTCAGAACCCCACCAACCAAGGGTCTGGTACCCCAGAACAATGACGGGGAGAGACCCTGACAATGCACTGGTTTCAGAGGAGGAGACACAGGGGAAGGAGGTGTAAAGCCCTAGAGGAAGCTTCATTCCTTACCCATGAAAAGCCCCTGGACACCCCGGAACCGGAACAAAAATCTCCCACCCCCGAAAATCTGCCACCCAGGGAACAGAGGGTGGGTAGGAGAAATAATGTCTGCAAAAAGGCCCATTTTGGGGGAAGTAAGTGTCCTGAAATTTGAATGGGAAGAATGCTTAGAGGATTCTGGGAAAACAATGTTCTCCTTCAGGGACAGGGGAATTCCTCCCAAAGAAAAATGGGTCCCGAGAGATCCAGATGAAGACTGGGTTGGTGTGGGGACAGATGCAGAGTCACTGATCTCTGAGCCCCAGAATTGTCATCCTGAGAGGAAAATAGTAATGGAGGGATCCTCATCACAAATTGGTTTTAGTGACTGCCACCCAGTAAGCAGGGGCAGCACATTGCTAAGGGAAACAGGGGATTACAAAATCTCCACTATATCAGGATGTCACATTTTTATTACAGATTCTAGACTCTGACACAGAAAATTGTCCAAAATAAAATAAAGAAAATAACCACCCTGCTTGCCCAAAATGTACATTACCCTTGCCCACTTGAGGAGAAGGAGGGTAGATTTTATGCCCTGGTCCAAGTGCAAGGGCAACGTGCATTTTCAGCACTGGTGGACACTGCAGCCCAAGCCACTCTTCTGTCAAAAAGGGCCTTTTTGATCAGCTAAATTCAGGAAGGGGTGATAGATACCAGATCTCTCTCACCCCTCTTCCTGGACAACTCCAAAACTTCAACGGGAATAAAATTCCTGTTGAGGGGAGAGCGGATTTGGAAATAAAAATTGGGCAACACAATGTGAAACACCCGGTCATAGTCGTGACTCCAGAGGGCACACCCTGTCTACTAGGGAATGACATCCTGTGCAGGTTGTCCCCCTAATAGTCTGGACTCAGACTAACAGGCTAATAACATTAAAACAGTGTCAACCATGTTAGTTTAAATGGCAACTGCCACATAGTTGAACAAAAGACTGATCATATTGAGTTTAATTTCCCAAATAATTAGATACCTGACGTGACACTAATTGCTGTAGAACAACAAACTGGTGATGGGAACTCCTCTCCATTCCTAAACATCAACCTTCCTTCCAGTTTTCAGTGCTATTCCAAACTGGAAGGAAATACTTTGACATTTTATACTGCTCCCCAATCTGAAAATCCCATTTCTATAGTCAAAGGTGATGAGAAACCAGCTCAAAGTTTAGCTGATATTCAGAAAATTAGAGAACAGTTGTTCATCCCTATTCAGTTAAATGAGGGTAAGGAGTCTGTTCTCACCCGAGTGTGTGTGAACAACGGTACGAGCTTCAGCAGCGAAGCCACGTTCAGACAGCTCCCAATTCCAAACATCTTCTGCTTAGCAGTTGTATGCTAAAAATGCCTATAGGTGACAAAACCATATAATTGTTGGGGCGTGCGAGGTGTTCCTTTCGCCTTTTACATGGGCAGTCATATCCTCAACTGACTTTAAATTAATTTGGATCCCAGTTATTGCCAAGCCCGGTTCGGACTGGAGAGTAAATCTCAGGGCCCTGGCAATCCTAAAAAAGCTTTCCGGTCAACCCTATTGCTACCGCAGGCAACTGAAGTAAAAAAATGGAGAAGAGGTCACCATCCCAGGCCTCGCCTTCAGAATCCGCATCTCCAAAGGAGAACTGACAGTAGGTAAATGGGTCCACATTAATCAGTTAAAAAGTTGTCATCCTAGGCACAATTTACAGCAAATAGAGGAGACATCTGGAGAATGAGAACCAGACAAAGAAGAACTAGAAGTGAGCAGATAGGTTTAGAGGTATAATTCTTTAACAGGAAGTATTTTTCTTCATTGTTAGGATGAAAGGGATTCCCCAGAATTCTAGCCAAATCCATTGTTATTTGTCTTGTGAGTGATCAATTACCTTAATAATGTCATTGTTGAATGTATGTGTTTCCCACTGCTGTCAACCCTCCTGGAAGGCAGTCAGTGGGAAAATGGTTCTGATCTATTTAATAGATTTGTACTGTTCCGCCCATTGATCACCAAAGAGGACCTCCCCGGGGACCGGGAAAGAAAGAACAAAGAAAACCTGTGATGTCGCTCCACACCACAAAGAAAGACATAAGGGGAAGTTAAGGGTGTCACTCCACACTACAAGGATACAAGGAGAGACAACAGGAGGATCGTGGAGTGGTTCTCTGCCATGATGGAAGGACTCCCACTGATGAATCCTGTTTTGTCCACCTGATGAACCCTGTTTTTGCACTACCGATGAATCCCACTTTGCCCTACTCTCCCTCGACAATGAATATCAGAAGAGTCAGGGGGAATTTGTGGGATATATTTACCCACTCAGCTGTACTCCCTTCCAGAACCAAGCTGCACTTCAGCAGAAGCAGCAAAATAGCTGCGCTGGCTCTTGTGAGCACCATTGCCTCACACCAAAACTGCATTTTCAGATACAGAAAGATGGCTGCACCATTTTGCCAAGCACATATTGCACAGGATGGAACAAGGGGGCACACTGAGAAAGCCCGCCAGTGTGTTTGTACATGTACAAAGGAAGGGGATTGAAAAAGCAGCACTGCTTTGCTGCAAGCCAAAAGTTCCCATTGAAAAAGGTAAATACATATAAAAATGATGCCGCTCTGATGCTCTTTTGACTCTGTTCCTCATCACAATAGTTTTATTAATGAGACCTTGCCGTGCTTATCCACATTCACATTATGCTCCAGCAGACAACAGCAGTATTCCTGAATGACAGACTTGTTCAGATCTGAAGAAATCAAAAGAAGCTGTACTTCAGCTACATGGGAAAAGCTTTACTTTTTGGCTACAAAATGTCAAGGATCAATGTGTCAAAATATCCCTGGCACTCTGGGACGGTGTCAATTTCAGTGCATCTACATTTAAACAATGTGCTGCATACAAGAAACGAACTCTGGCTCCAAAACAATGTATGAATTCAGATGGAAGAGAAAAAACAAATTTTCAAACAAAATGTCGTCCCCACACATTTGAAATGTACTTTTGCAAACTGAGAAAAATACTTGTTTAAAAGTGTATGTTGGATAAGAACCTGTCCTTATCTAGTAATGTGAAGGGGTTTTGTGCTGTGAAACAGATATGGGACATCTTATTCAATAGGCTTTATTTCCATTTATAACAAAAATAAATAAAATAATGATTTAAATTGTATTTGCTACATGGCAGAAACGAGTCACCAAACTGGTTTCTGCTTGGGGGTTGCCATCAACAGAAGGCCCCTCTAAGTAGATGTTAGAACACAGAAATGAACATTGCTACCTTGGCAGACTTTTGTCTGGGATGAGGCCTCTTACAATGGTACTTCCAGGACACTAACCTGTGAAGTGGAGGGGGCCATAAACCTTCAATCAAACTGGGAAAACCCCTCCCCACACCGAGCTGAAGTGACAGTTGGTGGTAGCTGAAGATAATAAAATGGTTCCAGGGAAGGACAAAGAATGCCCATTTGTTTCAAAACACTATTTTATTAAGAAACTTTTAAAGATGGTTATTTTTGTAACAGAAATTTGCAGGAATGTAAAAAGTTGACAGTTTTAATGTAAAACATTGTAGCCTTCACTGCCACCTTGGGAACAGAAATGGCAGAGAATTGTGTATTCCATGGAAAGTGTACATGATGCCAATGTGAACGTCAATACTGATATGCCTAAAGATAATCCATACACATGTGTAAAGTTAAAGAATTTTAGGCCGAATGTTTCACACTAAAAATGACTAAAAATGATTAGAAGGGTGACACAATGTCTCACAAAGTGAAGAGTTGGGCTGACATGCTCTGCATAAAATATTTAACCTGCTTATGTAATTTGTTAAAACGCTTCAACTGTGCAAATGTGCCATTTATTGCAAAACTGGATTTTAGCTAAAGTAACTTTGGGAGGTTGTGGACATTGTAAAAGTCACATTATAAATCTGACATCATGTTCTTGAAATCCAACCAGCTGATAGGAAGGCGGTAACTATCATCCCTGACCAATCCAGTGGTTAGAGGCGTGGTTAGCTAAGCCTGCCCTACCGTATAATTCTATGATGTCACCATGCTCTATAAAAAGAGTCCCTGACAGGACTCTAGACACTCTTTCCCGAATTTCCTGCGCCTGCGTTCCTGATCGTCTACATTCATCTTGCCAGATTCCAGATCCCATTGCAAAGCCAAGGCATAGCTGATTCCAGATCCCACTCCAAAGCCAAAGCATAGCTGATTCCAGAGTCCACTGCAAGGCCAAAGCATTGCGACCATCCCAGCAAGGCCTCTATCTAGAAATCCCACTAAAAACGTCCCAATAACCAAAGGGAAAAACAGTGGTATTCTTTTGGGAAGCATCCTGAAACCAGACCAGCTTTTTGCCCACTAACTGCATGCCCGCTGCAACCCTGCCATCCTGCTGGCCTGATTATCCGGTGACCAGATAGGTCCAGCTGTGTTCTGTTAGGAGAGTCTGCTGCTACCTGGTGACCCGAGCCCTGGAGTCCAGAACACGGTTGACTGTACCTAATCCCAAATCTAATTCCCACATAGATAAGAACCCGGTGGGAAAAGGTTGACTTTGCGAATCAATCTTGAATGTACTGTGGCTTTCTTTAACAATATAGTCTAAATAATTTAGTTTAAGTAAAATTTGCCTTTCATTTTTAAAACCGATTTTTTCTTTTAACTGCTCTATTTTCCTAAGAACAAACCTCCTTCTACCTTCCAATTCTCTCTCAATTCACCAGCTATAGCCCTCCTTTCAATTCTATATTGTCCCTGTGCTGTGCATATCTCACTCTGCAGAAAAAATGCATTCCAATTCATTGTTTTACACCCATTTTTTAAAGAAACCGTTTTGGCATTTGAAACTGCAAACTACAAAAAATGCAACTTTTCCATGTGTGAATTCGGCTGCACTGGGTTTTCAATTTCATTCTGTTTTGTGAACTGTATGCTTTTGTGATAGATTACCTTATTTTTGATAGTGATATAACATCCCTAATACTGTGATTAAATAGATGTATATCCTTATTTAAACACACATATAATTAATTATTTGTAAAAATCTGAGTGTCATTTTAGGCCTTGCAATAGGGTTGTTGCCTCTTATTTTGTGAGGGAAGGTTGGATATCAATTCTGTTTGCTGCCTCTGCCTTGAATATCTGCTTCTTCCTGCTATCCATGCAGAATTTAATTATTTGTGGTGGGTTGAGGGAAATTGCAGGTTGGAACCTTAACTTGGGTGCTATTTATCCTAATTCACAATGTGCTCCTATGCATTTGTGTTTTGGATATGTTATGCTAGAAGGTTAACTAAGTGAATTACTTCCATTTCTGTTGTCATTGTCACCCTATTAGTGATTGCTGCCCGGCTTGTGCTTGTCAGAGTATGCCTGATTAATGGCTTCATCAGGGAAGGATTATTCAGGAAACTCACAAAAGACCAGACCATTTCCAAATTTTAATTGATTGACTAATGGGAAGTAGGTCTGGAAGCTCCAAATTCTGACAGCGTCCTGCCTAGGTGTGTGCTAAAAATGTTAATTGGCAACAAAAGTTTAGAAACATAATTGTTGGGTTGTGAGAGATGTCCCTACCCCCTTTTATGAGGTGGTGACATTCTCAACCGATTCGCAATTAGTTTGGACCTAATTGCTAATAAAGCCTGGTCATGACTGGAGGGTAACCCCATGGGGTTTGACAGCACCGAAAAAGCATCCCGGTCAGCTCAATTGCTGCCTTATACCATAAAAGTTCAAGTGTGAGAAGATGTTACCATCCCAGGTTAACTGCAAATATTTACTATTCACCTCCAAATTAAGCGAGGACAGAACCTCAAACATCAGGACACCCATATACATTTGAATTCCAATCTCCAACAACAAGGTTTGTATTTGTTAAGCACAGCTTCACATGATTGTGATATACCTGAGTTGCGTGACTATTCTGGCATTGGATGCCCTCGTTGTTGGCCTTGTGTCCGTCTCAGCGAAGCGTTGTCCTTGTTGTGCGCCGGAGTGAACAAGGTGAATGCCAATGGTCCAGTTTAAGCACCTCTCATGGACTGAGACACATGAAATAGTGGAACTGAATTCCCCAAGACCATAGACTCACCTCCTAGTATTAGCATGGTGCCAGGGCAGTGCAAGCACTGAAATGAGAGGGAAATGATGAAGCCAAACAAGATCAAGAAGATCTGAATTTCAGAGTCCAGGGAGTCAGACTGGATCCCAACAAGAGAAGGAGTGGCCGTAGAAGAGGAAGGAGAAGGGTGGTAAGAAAGGCACGATTCCCAATCTGACCATCAATGGCAAGGAAAAGGCAGAGTCGCAAGAAAAGTACTGGCAAGGCAGAAGGAGACCTTACAGACTGGAAAAAATAGGATGATGTGAGTCAAAACTACAAAGGCACTGGTGAGTGTTGAGACAGATGGATATCAGAGATCTGATTGCCTTTATACTGAGAAAGGTGTTCAGACAAGGCAGGGATAGCATGCTGGGAACCATGGAAATGGGCAATCAGGTCACCACGCAGATGCTGTGCTGACATTGCCGGGTACTGGCGGGGCCAACGAAGCACAACCATCCCCATGGTAACCGATGGGGGAATAGATGTGCGAGAAGCAACACTGTGCACCCGCTGACAACAACAGCATGCGGTTCGTGCCAATAGGCACCGATGGAGTCATGAGGGGAGCAACCACCAACGTGGGTGAAATCCACCAACATCCATGCTGGACCGGTACGTACATGCCCTCCGGGCACATAACACTCTGCCTCCCTCCAGGGAATGATGGAGCCCTCAGTTTCTGGTGAAAGAACTGCCAAACAAGGCGGGGAGCATGGACTTAAAAAGCAGGTTCCCATTTGCGATCACTGGGACCATAGCCCTTCCAGTCGATGAGGAAATACAGCCGATCATGGCAAATGTGAGAATCCCAAACCATCTGGACCTCATATTCAGGACTGCCAGCAAGCTGCACAGGTGCAGGTGGTGCAGGGTTCTTTCATATGGATCAGGGCCATAATGTTTCAAGAGAGAAACATGATAAATAGGATGGATTTGCCAATGAGGTGGTAGTTGCAGTCGATAGGCCACAGGAGATATCATTTTAGTCACTATAAAAGGACCCATAAAACAAGGCGAACATTTGTCAGGAAGGTTCCATACAGTTAAGTTCTTTGTGGATAACCAAACCCTCTGTCTCTGGGGGAAAATACGATCTCAGACGTTCTCCTTGTATCGGCTCAGATTTTTTGTATTTGTTTTGATCCCAAAGGTGTGGTTGCAACCAATTCATGCATATCCTGGAGTTTGGCGACCGAGGCATTGCTTGAGGGCATTGCAGATGTACAGACGGAATGGATAAGCAACAATTTTTGGTGTATTCAGTGAGTGCAGAAAAAAGGAAAGCATTTGATGGAGGAATGTAACGCAATGTTACATTCAACTTCGGCAGTGTCCAGGTAGTTACTCCAATCACCCTCTAGGACCTTAGCGTAGCACCGCAGGTATTGTTCCAATGTCTGATTAGTTCTTTCAGTCTGTCCAGTGGTATGGGGGTGTTATCCAGAACTGAGATCCCATTGAATGCCAAGATGTTTGCAGAGTTGGGACCAGAATGCGGAAACAAACTGAGAGCCACAGTCAGAAATGATTTAATGTGGAAGCCCATGTAGTCGGTACACATGATGGAGAAAGGCCTGTACCGTCACTTTGCTTTAGGAATGCAAGACAAAAGGATAAAGTGTGCCATTTTTGAGAAACAATCAACCACCACCATGATGCAGGTGTTGCCAGAAGAGTCAGGAAGTTCTACAATGAAATCTGTAGCAATTGTTTGCCAGGGGTATGGTGGGCATTCTGAAGATTATAGCAGACTCACGGGTCATTGACGAGAGGTCTTATGTTCAGCACAAATTGGACATGAAGAAACATAAGCGGAATCCTAGGCCATCAGACCTGGCTACCAGCATTACATTTGTACATGGTTGATGCTGGTTTTGATACCCCAATGTGTTGTATTGTATTGTATTGTATTTGGTTATTTATATAGAGCTCCTTCCCCACTTGTGTGGCCTCAGTGCACTTTTTAACTGGTTGGAACGCCCTCAGTAACCTTAGTTGATGTGGTAGAAAATGCTAATAAGTTTAGCTTAGGAGATGCATGTGTGCATGTTGCCAGTGTAGGGCTTGGGTGGCTGGCAAGGCTCGACTCAGCAGCCTGAAGAGAGGTCAGACACGTGGGTGGGTGCTGTTGAAGGTTTGAGATAGATTGCTATTGTTAAGAGAGTCGATGTGTGGCCAGCTGTACCGAGTTCCTTTTGGATGGTAGTCACTGTATGCTAGTGGCAGAGGTGTTGAGGAACATCAGGTGTTTCAGTCTGGACGACTATATGTGATGCTACACCGGATATGCTTAGCTAGTGCAGCATTCTATCATGCATGGATGCTTGGCCCAGCCTGCTGCCTGTGTCCACACTGGTGGTGTGAGTATACATACCGTAAGCTTCGAAATTGTTCGGGCGGGGTGATCTTTGTCCAGTGCAGCAAAGGAAAAAGGCCTATGCTATTGAGGCCTAGGTTTCGCAGTGCAGTGAGTTCACCATATCCTAAACAGATGGAGGCTACCCCTAGATTTGAGAATCCTATATAGTGGGAGAGAGGCCTAGGTTTCATAATGCAATGCAGTAGGATTCACCATATATTAAACAAAGATGGAGGCTACCCCTAGATTTGAGGATCCTGTTTAGTGGCAGAGAGCCCTAGTTTTCACAATGCGGTTCGGTTCGCCATATACTAAACAAAGATGTAGGTTAGCCCCCGATTTGAGAGCACTGTATAGTGGGAGAGATGTCTAGGTTTCACAATGCAATGCAGTAGGTATACCATATACCAAACAAAGATGGAGGTTACCCCTAGATTTGCTTATCCTGTATAGTGGGAGAGAGGCCTAGGTTTGACAATGCAGTAGGTTTGCCATATGCCAAACAAAGATGGAGGTTACCAAACATTAAACACATACTTTTCTCATAATTCAAAACTGTTCCTGAAATTTGACAAAAACTGAAAACTTTGTCCATGGCCATGTTAGCTGAAAATTCATCTTTTACAAAAAGAGTTACATCATCCAAATAAATCATAATCTTCAACAAATCCCCACCACCCCCTGGAACATGCAAACCCATAATTGACTTATCATGATTCACTGATATACTAAGAACTTCAATTACACAGATGAAGATCAAATGGGAGAGGGGACACCAGGTTTATAGTCATAATATCAAAAACATAATGCCGAAATACAAAAATGTCAAAAATAAATATGTTGAAAACATATACATATAACAGAAAAAGACAATTAGTCGAAAAAAAAATGTCGAAAAAAGGTCGGCCAACAATGCTAACATACCAATGTAAGGTGTCAGCAATAGTAATGTTTTTATGGGGGGTACCCCCCAAACCCCACTCACCTGAACCCCCGCAGTCACCCCCTTGCCCCCAACACATAACCATTTGACTCTCTGTAAATATAATACATTATGACTAACAAAAACCCCACAGAATGAAGAGTAGTAAGGGTTAAACAAATAGGTGACACCCACGAGTAAAAAACCTTGCCTAAATACCAAGGAACAGATGACGGTTGTGAAAAACCGTCATTACCTGACAGAACCAAACGTCAGAGCAGACTACAGTACATTCAATACAGCTACTTCAGGCAAAAACAGGTAATATTACCATAACAAATATGTAACTAGATATTGAATTTGAAAAATATATTACTACTAATGTGTGACAAAAATAGTGAAACATTTTTTTTCGGTGTTTAAATTGAAAATGACAGAAAAAAATGAATATATAACTTCACAAAAGGGAGGAAAACAACTGGTTTACAACGGATACATTTACAATAAGGAATCAGAAAAAAAATGAACGCACATATTGGAAGTGCACTGAATATGGAAGAACAAAATGTACCGCACGGGTGATAAGTGAGGCTTCTAATATAAAAATAAAAGGAGAGCACAACCATCTTCCGGATAAAACAAAAATAATAATAAAAAAAAACTCTTCATGAGCTAAAAAGAAAGGCAGTAGAAAACCCAGGTCAAGCAAGCGGTTCAGAAACAGCGACAGTATGTGACAAGTTACCTTACACATATCAGCACAAATGCCTGGTGAAAAACAGATGCAGCGAACAGTAAACTGAAAAAAACAACAGAAAGAAAATCTCCCACCACCACCTATGATATACAATGATATAACCATACCAGATATGTTTAAATTAACTGAAAAAGGAGAACATTTCGACCATGCTACCATAGAAATAAAAGACGAAAAAATATTAATATTTTCAACGGCGACCAATTTCCACCAACTGAGTCAATGCGAAATGTGGCAAAGTGACGCAACATTCAAGGCATGCCCCAACCATTCCAACAATTTTTCACAGTACATGGATCAGTAAATAACAGACTCATACCACTTGTTTATGTATTGATGCCCAAGAAAAGCAAAGAGAGTTACAAAATTGTGTTTAACAAAGTTAAGGACACTGTACCAGATTCAAAACCCACAAATATAATCATGGATTTCGAAATAGCACAAATTAAAGCATTTTCTGCAATATATACAGATTCAAACATAAAAGGGTGTTTTTTTCATTTTACTCAAGCCATTTGGAGGAAACTAGAAAAACTGGGACTAAGCACAAAATACACGGAGGACAGTACTTATCAACATAACATAAAAAAACTTTTTGGATTGGCATTTGTTAAGGAGGATCAAGTTATTAAATTTTTACGAACATTTAATAGACAGTGACTATTTTAAAAATCATGAGGAGGAAACTTCAGACTTGTTAGATTAAATGGAGAAAACTTGGTTAGGACAATTAACAAGGAGTGGCACAAGACGAAGGCCCAAATATACTGTAAAATTATGGAATTGCTACCAAGACACTTTAGAGGGGAGACCGCGAACTAATAATGCATTGGAAGGATGGCATAGCCGAATTAATAAAAATTTCAACACAAAAAACCCAAACTTATGGAATTTTTTAAAAGAATTACAAAATGAACAATCCCATCAAGAATTTCGTCTCTCACAAACCATTTCACTTGCAAACGCAGAATTTAAAAGGAACAAATACAGAGACTACAAGCAGAAACTTGAGCAAATAGTACAAACATTTAACCAAGATGACAAAGAAAACTACCTGGATTCTATAGCATATAATTTAAAGGGTTAAAAATACTCACGTTTTTGTAGAATCCACGATCCGGCATGGCAAATACCAACAGTAGCCAAAAACACCGACCAAACCAATCCCAGGATCCCAAAGTCCAGAAGGCAATCCATAGGAAAATAAAAAATAACATCCAAGCAAAATCCAAATCTGCCGTCAAAAACAGTTAAATCCAGCAAAGAAAAAAAGGTGAAAATCCAACAAGGCCCAAGAAAAAATCCAAAATCCAACAAGAAAAGTCCATAGATCCGAAAAAAAATCCATTGAGTCCATGAAATCCGGTAAAACATCCAAATCCTAAAAAAACAGGAACAAAGACACGGAGACCCGAACGCGACGGAAACGCTTCCAGAATGGACTTTAAAAATGGCGCCCACGCATACGTAGACTTACGCTACCTTACGTACCAATCAATAACAAATATCAACAAAATGCACATTCCCATTTGTAATACGATAGCACCATCTAGTGGAGAAATATTTGTATTTTCGACATTATGACTTTTGAAAATATTACATTTGAAAATATGACTGCACACCGAGACACCATTACCTCACACCACTTCTGATTGAAATGTTTCTTGACAGATGTCCATTTATCATGATTTTACTGTTTGCATTCTTGTCATACTCACCAACCATTGAAAAAAGGTGAGAGGAACTTCCAATGCAGATAAGGACTCCTTGATCAACAAATGAGCCACATTATCATAGGCTTTTTCATAATCAAAGTTCATAATCAGCAAAGGTAGATTTATTGATTTCATATATTCAATTAAGTCCCTGGTCATGATTAGCCCCTCAGCAATGTTTCTCCCCAGAATTGCACACAGTTGTGAACTTGAAATCATGCATTTGATAATTAATTTAACCTATTTGCAAGACACTTAGCATATATTTTATAATCACAATTTACTACCGTAATTGGTTGCCAATTCCTTATGTCCTTTCTATCTCCCTTTTTAAAAATCAGCATTAATAAACCTTGATTAAAATAATCAGGAAGTACCAGTACATGATTACATCCAAAGAACAATTCCACAATGTCAGTGTTAATCACTTGCCAGAATGATTTGTAAAATTCATATGGCAGACCATCTAGACCTAGAGACTTGTTATTTTATGTCGCAGTTAATGCTAGTTCTATCTCTTTACAATGCAAAGGTCTATCTAACCGCTTGTTCTGGTCACTTGACAAGTTATCGGGCAGACTGTTACACAATAATTGAAGCTTGACCTCATCCAACATTTTTCTTGGTATCATTTTTCACAAAATCATTCAGTAATCCTACATAAGGAAGGTATGTCTGACTTAACTTAATTAAATTCATCATAACATGCCTCTACTGTATTACTGTCCAGAAATAGCTTCATCATGACAGGCCAAGAGAATGGTGGGATGTTCTTTTTCAGGTACAAAGAATTGCGTCCCCCAAAACAGCAAGCCATCTTTCAGGACGTATTTCTGGTTCTTCCTCAGGGAGAACAACTGAGGGTCAGTGGAGGTACAGTCGATTATGGTGCAAAATAGACTGCACTACGTTCAAGTAGTGTTCGGCAGGTAAGATCGGGAGAGGTTACTGTTCTGGGGTATTTGTCACTGATAACAATCTGGATAGGGCATCTTTCTTGCAATTGGTAGGACCAGGAATGCAAGTTATAACAAAGGTAAAATGAGCGAAAAAGAATGCCCAATGGGCATGTCGGCTACTGTGGCATTGTGATGAACGAAGATTCCAGTGATCTGCTCGTACAGTCACAGGCTGAGGTGCTCCTAAAATGTGATGGCGCCATTGTTCGAAGGCCAATTTTATACCAAGAGGTTCCTTTTCAATACCAGCAAAGTACAATTTGCTGATGGCTACCTTCATTGAATAGTAGGCTATAGGATGTTCTTTAGTAGTCCCTGGATCGGTTTGTAAGACTACAGCCCGGATGGCGACATTGGAGGCATAAGCCTCAATAATAAAAGGGCACGTATCATCTGGATGACGCAGAATGGGGGCATCCATAAAGGACTTCTTGAGCATCTGGAAGGCTTTTCCCATCGTTATGGTCGGTTGACATGTAGAAGCTGTGTAATATCAGCCGATAGATGAACATAGTCATCAATGAATTCACAGTAATAATTGGCAAAGGCCAAGTGTCTTGGTGTGGAATTAACATCATGTGGGCTTTGCCAGTTCTGTGTGACTGGATCCATTGTGATACAAGACTCATTGATCAGGTATCCCAAGAATGATATAGTGTTTGATGAAAAGCCCACTTTTCTGCTTTGGTGTATAGATGGTTTTGTTGCAGACGAGCCTTGACCTCACTGACATGGTAGCAGTGTTCTTCCAGGTCCACTGGAAGGTTTACAACAATTGCATCGAATGCCAAAGCATCAAATGCCTTAGCATCTAAAAAAAAGCAATAAAAAAACATTGAATGCATTTTTTTTTCTTTTTTTATGGAGGGGTTTATGGGGGGTCCCCAACCCCTGTTTTTTTGGCCCCTTAAAACCCTTTATAATAAACATAAAAATGTTACCTTTGAAAAAAATGCATTCAATGCTTTTTTATGCATTTTTTTCGATGCTTTGGCATTCAATGCTTTGTATTCGATGCAATGACTGGATACCCCATTGAAAATATCAAGCTGTTATCAAGGTAAGCCCACATCTACATACCAATGATAACATAAAATACATAATCCAAGTAACTTTGGAACACAGCAGGAGCATTACTAAGGCCATTTCTTCTGATCAGGTGGTATGCACCACTGAGATTCAACTTTGTGATTATACTGGCATTATTCAATGATTGCATAATGACTGGTATTAGCGGAAAGGGATAGCGATCTTTGATTGTGATCTCATTGAGTGGTCTTTAATCAATGCATGGACATAGTGTCCCTTCTTTTTGGATACAAAAAAGACTCGAGTTCCCACCGGCAACCTTGAGGGTTCAATGTACCCTTCAGCCAGACATTTGTTGATGTATTGTTGCAGAACTCTCCTTTCATTGGGAGATAACTAATATACCCTACCATGTGGTATAGGTTTTCCAGCTTCAATCTGCACCTCACAATCAAACAGACAATGGTGTGGTAAAGGAATTGCTTCAGGAGTGGAGAAGACTTTCTCAAACTTGGCATGATATTCCAGGGGACCCACAGACAAAGAACACATCTGATGACAATTGTGAGTTCCAGTTCGACAAAGAGGAAAGACGTCACGCCTATAAGTCTGACAACATGTTGAAATACAGCGGTTGGATCCAAATATTAAAGTTTGCATGGTCCAGTTTATTAAAGGATTACGGTACATCAGCCAAGGCAACCCTAAAACCACAGGATGTGAAGGTGCCCCAATAACATTAAAAATCATGTTTTCTTGATGTTGGTTTATGATGCATTGGAGAGAAATTATTTGGAGATGACTCAGACAAAGGGCCCCTAATGATTCCCAATTGCATGGGTTCTGCAGTGGAAGAGTCAGCGGGGGCCGTGGGTGTTGGCAACCTTGGGAAGGGTAAACTGGCGGTATTGCGTTTCTTCTCACCTCATCTCTCCGAAAACCAATAATCAATCTTTATTTCTTGTTCGATCAGGGCTTGCAGATCACTTGGTTCAGGAACTTGAACCAGCTCATCCTTGTACTCTTCTCTTCTCCGAAAAAGGGTCTGTTGGCGGAACCGGCTGACGTACATTACCAGATCCTGAGTCTCCTGACGTATGTCCACCAACCACCAGATTGGGTGATTGAAATGCTTCAAGAAAGGCCTTTTCAAATTCTGCAAAGCTATTGAGTAGGGCATTGTTTGCAGATATGTACTTGGTTGCCCAGGCCATGGCATTCCCTGTAAGATTGTTGAGAATATAACCAATTCTTTGTGAAAAATGAACCAGAGGGAACAGAATCTGGCTTTTGCAATGATTTCAGAATTCTGGCAGGTTGCAAGGGTCACAGTTGAACTTCATACCAGAGGCATGCACCATTGTGCTTTCATTGGTAGATCTGCGTACCATGGCAGTCCATAATGTAGTGTTTTCCTGGTGCACAGCCAGCACCTCAGTGTGTGTAGAGGGTCCAGCTCCTCCCGTTATTGCTGAACGGTATCCATGACAAGGTCTGGTGAGAGGCGTCTCAATCAGTTAGGCACAGCTTCATGTGACTGTGAAATACATGAGTTCCATGATGATTCTGACATTGGATGGCCTCATTGTTGGTCTTGTGTCCGTCTCAGCAAAGCATAGTCCTTGTTGTGAGCCAGAGTGAACAAGGTGAATGCCAAAGGTCCAGTTCAAGCACCTCTCATGGACTGAGACATAAGAGAAAGTGGTACTGAATTCCCCAACACCACAGACTCACCTCCTAGTATTAGCATGGTGGCAGGGCAGTGCAAGCACTGAACTGAGAGGTACATGATGAAGCCAAGCAGGATCAAGAAGTTCAGAATTTCAAGCTCCAGCGGGGCCAGGCTGGATGCCAACAAGTGAAGGAGGGGGATGTAGGAGAGGAAGGAGAAGCCAGGAGAAGGGAGGTAAGGAAGACAAGACTCCCAAACTGACCAACAGAAGCAAGGAAAAAGGCAGATTGTCAAAACACTTGCAAGGCAGAAGGAGACCTTACAGACTGGAAAAATAGAATGCTGTGAGTCAGAACAACAAAGTCACTGGGGAGCATTGAGATGCGAATGTATCAGAGGTTTGATTGCCCTTATACTGAGAGAGGCATGCTGGGAACCATGGAAAAAGCCAATCAGGATGCCATGCAGTTGCTGTGCTGACGTTGCCCAATACTCGCGGTGCCAAGGAAGTGCAACCATCCCCATGATAGCTGACTGGGGAATGGTTGCACGAGAAGCAATACTGTCTACCCGCCAACAGCAACAGCCTCCGGTTCGCGCCACTAGGTGCTGATGGAGTCGTGAGGGGAGCAGCCGCCAACACAGGTAAACCCACCAGCATCTGTGATGGACCGTTACATATGGTCCCTTTGTATGCGTAACAGTATTTAAATCCGACACCTCTAGTAGACCTAGAACACAACAACATTTGAATATAGGTGGATATTGGTGACCCACGAAGTATCACTTTGGACGGAGACACCTTTATTGGAATGCCAGTTGATACCAAACATGAACCTATTGATTTAGGTAACGAAATCATGGGACCACTCCCAAATAAATAACTGTTTCAACATCACAGAGGGTATTCCTCCAGAAAATATTTTTACTAGACATGGGGGGAATTTATTTGTGTACTCTTCCTGCCCCTATGGAGTGGAAGAGGTGACATGTGACAGAAGGAGGGGAGAGGTAGTGTTCATAGTCAAGGACCACTACCTCCGATCCCTAGAACCTACTGTTAAGGTCAACACCATCAAAAAAGATCTCTCTACCCAACTGGAGGATATCACTGAAAATGCCAAGCACAAGGTCTTTCCAGGTTTCAAGCAGATGGTTGAGGAAAGGATCAATCTTGCAAATGCCTGTCAAACCGAGGAGTAAAGGGAAAACTGAAACAGGTCTTCCTCGAATTCCAAGATATCTTTTCAGTGGACTCATACAACTGTGGACACACATCTATTCATTCCCATGAACCCTGAGATGGCTCCAGTATTTTTGAAACAATACTGGTTACCTCTGGCATCCCTGGAGTCACTCACATAGACTATTAAGAAATGAGAATCCTGTGGGATAATGTGTCCAATCCACAGTACCTTCAACAATCCAGTACTGGTGATATTCAAACCAAAGAGCCAATGGAGACTATGTGCAGAACTGAGGGAGTTGAACAAACGGGTCCACATGTCAAGATGGTCATTTTCCTATCATAATCAGGGGCTGCCACAAATCCAAGGGTCAAAGGTGAACACTGCCATTGACCTAACCAACGTCTACTGGACAGTACCCGTGAGTAGGGAAGACAACTACAAGCTTGCCTTTACCTTCGGGGGCAGCAGTATGCATGGACCCAAATCCCCTTTGGATACATAAACTCTGGCAATGAGTATAACATTGTTCTACATAAGGCCATGCCCAACTTGGGCGAGAGGGGAAACTGGGCCCATGTAGATGATGTTCGGACCAAGAGCTCAACTGTGGAGGAACACACAGCAGAACTCCACTATGTTCTGACTCATTTGCATAAAACCAGAGCACAACTGTCCTTTCAGAATGCACAGTGATGTAAGACCCGAGTGAACATCTTAGAGTACGGTATCACCCCTGAGGGTCTTAATCACCAGGTGGTAGCCTTAAAGAATTTAGAATACCCTACTACTCTGCGAGACTTGAGAAGCCTTCTTGGACTCACTCATTATATTTAAAAGTTCATTGAAGACTATGCAGAGGTCACTCAACCTTAGGTCCATTTATTAAAGGTGGAAGTAAATTAAAAGACCTTACAACTCTGCGAGAATTGGGAAGCCTTCTTGGACTCACTAATTATAGTCAAAAGTTCATTGAAGACAATGCAGAGGTCACTCGACCTTTGGTCAAATTACTAAAGGCAGAAGTCAAGTGAGAGTGGGGTCTGAAACAATCTGAGGAAGTTAGACAACTGAAAAGAAGCCTTTACCAGGCTCCTTGTTTGGCTTACCCCATAAAGAATATGGAGTTCTTCGTGAAGACGGGGTTCTCAGATACTTGACTAACAGTGGTGTTGTATCAAAAGCATGACAAGGTCAACAAAGTCATCTCGTATGAAAACAAATCTTTGTTCTCTGTGGAGGAAAAATTCAATGACTGTGAAAAAGCACTCCTGGCAATGGTGTGAGTGTTGAACAATTACCGCCCATTCATCCATGGGAAGCACATCATTGTAAAGGACTCCTCAACAACCCTTGCAATATTTACAAAGTTACAGAATCTGGGCAGGGAACCTTAGTAATTCCAGAATTACTTCCAGGATTCTGTCCACGCAAGGCTTTTCTTTGAAGGTCAGATGTGGCCAAAACAAGAAGAGTCCCCTAGCGCAAGGGTTGGCGGACTTGCATGATTGTGCTCAAGAAAGAAGTCTCAAGCATGAAAGTCTAATGACCAACAAGGCTTGTTTAACTTCCTCACGCAAGGTATATGAAGAAGACACTTGTCAGGAGATATCTACAGTTTTTGTGGATGGTTGCTAGATGACCATCTATTGGAAGAAAATAAGAGGTCATTCCAAAATAGAGGGGCCAGAAAGACAGGGAATGATCTGGCTGACCAGTTGGCTAAAACCAGAGCACTGCATGTGGATTTCATAGAAACGGAATCCCAGCTGGGTGAAATCCAAGGGGCTGCTGTTACCAGGTCACAGATTTGTGCAAATAGTGAACTCTCAACTGCCCATTGGAGTAAAGATACCAGAGATGCAGATTTGATCACTGCATAGAAAAGGACCCCATTATTGGAAAATTTGATCGACACATTGAAGACCCCATGAGTTTTCCTCTAACAGAATCGAATTATGCCTGTAAAGAGGATCTCCAGAGGTTGATGAAGTTTTCAAAGATGTTCCAGCTACAAGAAGGTTTGTTGGTATGGAGAGTCCTATCTGGATGTGACCAGTGGGTGGTATATATTTCATTTGGAAGCCTGATGTTGAACCATGTCAATGACACAGCCACTGCTAGTCATCAGGGGTTTCATACGACATTGGAAATCTTGCCCAATGTTGCCTACTGGCCACACATGGGCCAGGATCTCAACATTTTACCAGTGGTGTGAGGGGTAAAAAGAAAGCTCCGCATTGCCTTCAGCTCAGCCTCGAGTGGCAGGGGAGTATATACAACAAGACAATTGTGAGCTTCTTAAAGAAGTTTGTGGCAGACTCTGGACCCAGTAGGGACATCCAATTACTGCTTGTCCTGATGACCATTTGTTCTACACCATTTTATGCAACAAAAATGTCTTCATTTGAGCTTATGATCAGATGAAAAATTGTGTTACCTCAACATATTCTCTACAGAACTCAGGAGCAGACACTGATAAATGTATCCACTACTCATGAGTACATTTAAAATTTAGGGCAGCAACTTTATCATGTTGTTGCTTATGCTCTGTGCAATTTAGAAAAGTCGGCTGAAGGGATGAACATGTATTATGATCTATGGACCACCAAGAAGGGGTATGAACTAGGCGACAAGGTTTACTGGTACAATGTTCCAACGAATCAGACGAAGGAGCGGAAATTCCTTCCATCTTGGTGTGGTGCCTTTGAAATTGTAGATAAAATATCACCTGTTACCTACAAGATCCGGATCCCAAAAGGAGAACAGATAGACAAAAAATAGATCCACATCAATCAGTTGAAAAGCTGTCTTCCCATAAAAGCATTACGACTGATTGAGGATAAAAAAGGAAAGTCGAGCAGAGGAACCATCTGAGGAGTGAAAAGAAATGTTGAAAACCCTGGATGGAGACTTATTACAGGTGAGTAGTGTAATTAATATTCCTTAAAAATGTTAAGAACAAGGTGTTATGTTCAGGTTTGAAATGTTATATCTATTTCTATGTAATGGTTGTTTTCTTGAATTCTACGTACTATCTTCTGAGGAAATATATTCTGCAAAAAGTACTCAATCGTTTTTTTTTTTTCTATGACTAGATAAATAACTTCCTTTATTTCCAGCCTGGGATCAGGATAGGTGTCTGGGGAGGACACCAAGGATCCCAGAAATGAGGAAGGAAGGGTGTTCAATTCCACTCACCCCAACCAAAAGATGAAAGTGGAGGCCGAAGCACCTACTCCCTAAGGAAGGAAAATAAGCCGGACAGGCTCCAAAAATAAATAAAACAACGATCAAAAAAAGTACTTTGGAAGAAAACCACACTCTCCCCTACTCTTTCCCGTGAAAGAATCATGGAAGACCTGGGGTGGGAACATGTGGGGACTAATCACAGTCCAAACAAATATAACTAAATGGCCAACTGGAATAATGACCTGCCAGCCTTCAAAAACGTTCACAATGGAAATGGGCCTATTAATGCAGAGTGTGTGTGTTCTGCAAGTAACACAAGGAAGAGCTGTGATAAAATGGAAAGGATATGTGAATGGCCTAGCATTGGAAATCAAAAGGCCTATCTTCCATTTGAAAGGGAAAGGTCAAAACTCAAAAGGAGTGTTTACTTTGCAGTTGCAGTTGAAAATCAAAGTCCCCTTCCACATGAAAAGCCGGGTTTTCAAACTCTGAAATTAAAATGGCTGTGAAAGTGCATTTTGCAGTTTTAAATCAAGGCATGAGAAGAATGTTCCCCTGCTAAAATAAAGATATCAGGGATAAGACTGGATGTGTGGGAACAAGAAGCAATGCATTAAAATATACAATATGCTTCACATGCAAAACATTGGCAAAAATTGAAAAGACTACTTTGTTTCCATGGATTACATGTAAATATCATTTAGTCTCAAGACAGACCCTGCTGCCTATGTTGGGCAGATTTTCAAGGCCTTCCTTGCTCCTAATCTGGAAGATACGTCTCTGTGAAGCTATTGTACATTCCAAGTATTTATGACAGGGCCAGATCAACACAGACCCAGCCCTACATGGGGGAAAATATGTAGAAATATAAGGTTTTGGGATCAAATTGTGGTCAAATTCAGATAAAAGAACAAAGTGCCAGATGTCAGCATGGCCTCATGGCATTACAGGACAGAGGTGGTGAACTGTCGGCTGCATGATAAAGATCTATGCAGCCCATCAACTTTCAAAGAACAAAGAGGCTTTTACCCTGTCCTGATACAAACATTACATGGAGAAATAAGAGCTAAGATTTGCATACATGCTGGGGTGTACCCATTAGTTTAAATGAACTATCATAACTAGGGATTTTCTCAACAACAGTATGTCACACTGCGTCAATTTGTATATCATATGAAAGCTAGTAACAATTTGGTTATTCTAATGTAAATTGAGATCCGCAAGCAATTTTGGGAAATCATGTTAACACCTGCATTCTGTTTTCGGCTGCCCCAAATAATGTCCCAAAGGTCATAATTGGTGAGCAGATAGGTCATAAAATCAGGTATCTGGAGAGTAAATTTCATGTTCATAATTATTATATTTCTTGTTAAAAGGGCAATTAATTACATTGTGCCCATGCAATAAGTTGGCAAAACTAAAGTAAGCTTCATGATCCATCATGAGGGGATGAATATATATATATATATATATATATATATATATATATATATATATATATATATATATATATATATATATATATATATATATGTTATATAAGTTAAACAACTTTGTTAAAGGGACATTATAGTTACCTTGCACTAATAACAACCTAACCATATTATGTAAAACCAAAAAATAAACAAATAAACAGATATTAACAAGTTATGGAAAGCTAAGCAACCATAAATCGGGCCACCACTGTGCACTGTTAAGACTAACACCCATGACATCAAAGATGACATCACATGTCTGGCTCCCTCTTTTTTTGTTCACTGGCATATCTAGGGCAGGTAGTTATCTTCACTGACACTCAGGAACTAAACATTCAAAAGGTACTATATTTGTAGACTGTACCCTTCTCATATGTTCTTACACTACTTTCTTTAGGGTTCAATCACATCATATGATACATATACCTAGGAGAAGAAGGAAACCTAAAACACAGCAATCATTTCTGTGCATGAAGATAAGCAGTTATGTTATGAACACTTTCTGGTATTACTGCTCCTTTTTTCCTTATTTTACTTTCCCTGTATATGCTCATATTTGTATGCATTGTGGTCTCTTTATGTTTTGTGTGTAGTAGTACAATTATGTAGTGAGTGAGGCACTAATAGCTACTTATTACATGTTTCACAACATGCAAATCTCTGACACGAAAGCATTCATCATTTTACTGTTCAACATGGCAAGATTATAAATATTGCACCTCTATGGTGCATCCAGAGCACAATGCCTATGCTTCTACATGAATAGGTTCCCATACTGGAAAGAACTCTGTAATACAATGGTGTTTATAGCAATGCATTGCTTAATGAACTATGTATCTCATGATATTTCTCTCAATGACCTCTGATAGCTTTCTACCAACATTATAATGACAATCCTTTGTAGAAGCTTTTCATGAAAAGTAAATGCACATGTGATGTCATCAGCGATGTGATCAATGACATTTGCAATGTCATCTTTGATGTCATGAGTGTTAGTCCTAGCAGTGCACAGTTGTGGCGCAAGTCATGGTTGCTTAGCTTACCATAACTGGTGAATTTCTGGGGTTTTTCGGTTTTACTTGTAACCATAATATGGATAGTTTTTTATTAGTGCAAAGAACTATAACATCTCTTTAACAAAGTTTTTGCACTGAATTTTATAGGTTTTTATCTGCGAAACTTAGCCATAATGTCCCTTTAAGAGTGTTTTTTTCACTGAATTTGAGAGGTTTTTATTATCAAAACTTAACGATAACATCCCTTTAACAATGTTTTTTCACTGAATTCTATAGTTTTTTACCAGAATGTCCTTAATGTGTATAGATGTACCAATGCAGATTTCAAACTAAAATGGAGCTATATAGCCAACAAGTGTGGGAGGGATTGGTTAGTTCTAATTATTGAAACAGCGCAGGAAACAAGCAAGAAGATAATGAATGAGTTAACTACGTTGGAGGAAACACATGAAGGACATGCAAACTTTTAAAATGGATACTAGTTCCAAAAGAATCAAGAGACTCAAGAAAGATCTAACAAGTTTTTCACACAATAAAATATTTCCATACACCACAAAAGACTATCAGGGTAATTCATAGAATTTCGCACAAAAGTGGCGCACGCGGCTGGCGCACAGTGTGGGCGTGCGAATGTCTGTGCCAGCCGCGTGCGCTAAAATCGATATCCGCGCACAGCGTATTCATGGATTTTAGCCTCCAAAACCAGCCGTGGCGCAGAGTGGCGCAGCGACCCTGCAGCAGCGCCAGTTACGCCTCCAAGAACGCCCTCGCGCAAGGAAAAGCCATCAAAATTCCCAATTCAGCGCAAAGGGCTGCGCTAACCCTGGACCAGTATACAGGGCTGCCAAACAGCAAACGCCGAGCGGGGAACGTGTATTACTGGGGTGCGCGGGAAGTTCCACACGCAATTTCAGCAGGGTACATGTATTTCTGGGGTGCAGAGAAGTTTAACACGCATTTTCAGCAGGGTACGTGTATTACTGGGGTGCGCGGGAAGCTCCACACGCGATTTCAGCAGGGTACGTGTATTTCTGGGGTGCGCGGGAAGTTCCACACGCGATTTCAGCAGGGTAGGTGTATTTCTGGGGGGCGGGGAAGTTTAACACTTGATTTCAGCAGGGTACGTGTATTACTGGGGTGCGCGGGAAGTTCCACACGCGATTTCAGCAGGGTACATGTATTTCTGGGGTGCAGGGAAGTTTAACACACGATTTCAGCAGGGTACGTGTATTACTGGGGTGCGCGGGAAGTTCCACACGCGATTTCAGCAGGGTACGTGTATTTCTGAGGTGCGGGGAAGTTTAACACACAATTTCAGCAGGGTACGTGTATTTCTGGTGTGCGTGGGAAGTTCCACACGCAATTTCAGCAGGGTACGTGTATTACTGGGGTGTGCGTGAAGTTTCACACGTGATAGGCCCTGTGCGAGTGGAGTACGTGTATTTCGGGGGTGCAGGGGAGTCCTACATGTGAATTGCCAGTGTGGGTCCTCCCAGGTGTTCCGTCTACACCCTCCACGGCCCCTGCAGGCAGCCCACACCACAGGGGACTACCCTGCACCCCTGGTCATGTCCCGCAGGCAGCCCATCCACCATGGGCATGCCCCCACAGCCAAGCAACATGTCACCTTGCACTAGTGATCACCAACGCATTACCCCCTTGGACCCCCACCCCCCAGCAGTGCAGGGCACCTGCCAGCAGGCCCCCACTCATGTCCCACTCATGTCCCCTTGCACCACCCCACCAAGCAGTGCAGGGCACCTGCCAGCAGGCCCCCACTCATGTCCCCCAGCACCCCCACCCCCCAGAAGTCAGGGGCACCTGACAGCAGGCCCCCACTCATGTCCCACTCATGTCCCCTTGCACCCCCACCCCACAGCACTGAGGGGCACCTGCCAGCAGGCCCCCACTCATGTCCAATTGCACTCCCCCCCAGCAGTGCAGGGCACCTGCCAGCAGGCCAACACACATGTCCCCTGCACCCCCACCCCGCAGCAGTGCAGGGCACCTGCCAGCAGGCCCCGACACATGTCCCCCAGCCAACACGTCATCACAATCTAGATCCCTGGCCCTTATGGCCAGCCTCCACATGCCAAAGACCCACCCAAGTATTGCATCCACCCACATAGAAATGCAAATTACATGATACAACCCCAATGGCAAGTATGTAAATGAACACATGTCCATCACACACACACAATGGGTGCAAGTTAATGTCAAAACCCATATCATGACATGCATGAAACCAATGAGATAATACCACCAATGGAAGTATAAAAAAATATATATTAAAGATAACATGAACGTAAATCAAATTAAACACACAACAATGGGAATAACAAAAGAAATGGTCCATGTCCGATAAATAATGAAAATCCAGAAAACATAAGCAAAAGAAATCCAAAAAGAAATGTTGTCCAAAGTCAGAGTTCAAAAAATCAAATCCAAGGGAAAATAAAAAGTAAAAGCTCCATGGTGAACACAAAAAAAAATATTAAAAAAGATGATTCCAATGTAGAACTATGTATAATTGAAGAATCCAGGGTCCATGAGCCCAACTTAAGAAATGAAACCTACCAAAAACTACTACCTAATAAAAAAACTATATACAAAAATGTGGTGCATTGTCCAAGCGGTCCAAAATAAATAAAAAACGAAAGGAAACCTAATACTATCTAACTAACTATTTACAAGGGCAGCGGGCAAATCCAACGGCTCACTTGTTGATGTCCCGGGCCAGGGCATCATCGAACTCCTGCTCGATGTCACGGAGGCTGTCCTCTTCCATGGCCCCGAGGGTTCGCAGGGATGATGATATCTGGATCTCCAGGTCCCTGTGAATGGCCTCGAGGCACTCAGCCCGCCTCAGGGCCCTACGCATGGAGTTCCCCACCCTGACCATCGTGAGCCGTGCCTCTTCCGCCCGCTGCCGCTCCGCATCTATCGCATGGCCCAACCGGTGCCACATGGAAGACACTCCCACTCCTGGGTCCTCCTGCCCTATGGCCGATGCCTGCCCCTCTGATGTTGATGGCCTCGAGCCATCATTGCTCCCACCTACAGCCTGCTCCTGCTGCTGCTGTCCATGTGCCCTGTCCGATGGTGCATGCACATCCTCCATCTGCTGGTCTCCAGTTGTGGTGTCCACCCCTGCTGGACAGCCAACTCCCGACTGTGGCAGGGATGGGATCTCCACCAAGCTGGCTGTGTTGGTCAGGCCAGGTCCACAGGGGGCCCTGGTGGAATCTGGGCTGGAAGACGATGTGGAGAACGACCGGCGCATAGCCTCCACAGAGGAGGAGAGGTCCGTCAGAGTGCGCGTCACATGTAGGAACCCACCGACCAGGGCCCCTCCCAGCAGTGCCACGTCACGACGTGATGGCGTGCTTTCTCCGCCCAGGAAAAACGCACGTCATCACGAATGTCACGCGTGCGCAATGCAACACCCACCAGGACAGATCCCATACGGTCGCGGAACCCCTCGTCCGCAGGTAGTGGAGAGGCAGGTGATTTGGCACTCTCCCCTACCTGCGGACGGGCCTGGGACAGGGCCTCCCTGCTGGTGCATGATGGTGCAGTCACAGGGTCAAGGACAGCGACATGCACAGGCCCCTCCGCGGCGACCTGTGCTGCCTCCTGACCCTGGCCCTGGACTGCACCACTTGCACCAGTGGTACTACCCCCACCAGGCTCCATGTGCGGCTCAGTAGCGGGCTCCTCCTCCTCTGTGGAGACCACCAACCTGGATGTCTCCACACCTTCTTCCACCATTGGAAGCCCCTGTGGGGGCTCACCCGGCCCTTCCACCAAAGCCGTTGTGGCAGACGCGACACCAGCCCCCTCGCTCCCGGATGATGGTAATTCCTGGGAGGGTGGCTGGGCCATGCGTCGCCGCCCGGTGGAGGCATCCCCGCCGCTTGGCTCCACAGTGCCGTCTCCGCACTCTTCTTCACTTGACGCTGCGTAGAGGGAGACATAGAACACAAGCATCAGGGTACAGCACAAAATACCCTAGACAGGAAGCAATAACACATGAGTGGCACTGTCAAATGTCACTTCCATCCTGCCCTTCCACAACACATGGGTCAATGCATGCAACACACATGCAGAAACACTCCCGGCGCCTGCAATGAACATCAACACCCATGTACAAGGGCCCCTGTAAACCAAGATGTTGCCTTCAAAGTCACATGCATCCATGGTGTTTCAAAGTCAAACACACACTTCTCTGGCGCACACACACACGTGCACCATACATGTATATGACATCAGCACCCATTCCTCGCCCCCCCTCCATGTCCAGGAACAGAGACTGGCATGCTTTCAGGTGTGCATTCTGCATAGAGGTCCCCATGTTGCATTGAAACACATGCACCTACCATGTGGTTCGTACATAACTGGTCCCACATGCATGACCATGATGTCCCTGCACACACACATCCATACATGGCCTATGTCACACATACAGGCAAGTATCAGACTACCAGCACACTGCAACATGCCCTGTCTCACACAGCAATGCTTGGCCACTTACCGCTCAACTCCAGACCGGTCTGCCTCCGAAGGATCTGGGCGTGGAGCACTGGGCCTACGCGTTCCAGGACCCTCATCTGGATGTTGCTCAGGCTGACGGGGCACCGGGCCTTGTTGAGGGTCTTGGACCTGAAGTCCTCCCAGCGCTTCTTGACATGATGGAATTCGCGGACTGCCACCCCCTCCGCGTTGATGGCAGTCACGATGTCCGTCCAGATCCTTGTCCGTCCTTCCTTGTTGGCGCGTCTTGTTCCGAAGAGGGCATCATAATGCCCCAGGACATGCTCCACCAGGACACCAACTCCGGTGGCAGTGAAGCTGGTGGCCCTCTGCCTCTCTGGCTGGGTGTTGCCAGTGGTGCCAGATGGAGATGTGCCCGACATGGCAACCCCAGAGGCAGGAGTGGGTGGGCAACTGGGTCCTGGGGCTGGGCTGTGGAGCGATGGAATCCCAGTCGGGAGTCTTCTGTTCCAGCAGGGGTGGACACAGCAACTGGACCCCTGCAGATGGCTGACGTGCAGGCACCAAATAGCAGGGCACGTGGGCAGCAGCCAGACAGGCAGCAGCAGATGGCTGGTGGGAGCGTGCTCAGGGCCCTTGGGGGCAGGAAAATGGCCTTCAGCGCAGGAGCGTGGTCTTCCGTGTGTGTACGCGTGGCCAGCTTTATACGGAGTGATTTGGCACGTGAAAATCTTGCACGTCAGCGTGTAGTTTGAGGAATGGCCCTTAGCGCGTAAGCGTGTCAGCACACGTACGCAATATCATTGGACCAAAGGCCCTTAGCGCGTAAGCGCGTCTGTGACGTATTGTGCACGGGTGTTGCCCTTTCGCATGTAAAACTTGCAGCGCACCCCTGAAATTCACGTACTTTCTCGAACAAGGCCCTTTCGCGTGTGAAACTTCACGCAAACCCCGTAATACACGTGCCCTGCTGAAATCACGGGTGAAACTTCACGTGAACCCCGTAATACACATACCCTGCTGAAATCACGTGTGAAACTTCATGCAACCCCAGATTTACACGCACCCCGCTCGCCCAAGGCCAATCGCGTGTAAAACTTCCCGCGCACCCCCGAAATACACGCACACGCTATTTTGGACACAGCGGGTGTTCGTGTTTGTCGCATACCCCTTTGCACGTCATTTGTCCTAGTGGGCCACAGTATGGGACAATCATCAGAGCTGTATATGTGCTTTTTGTTAGCGCACATTTTGGTGCACAATTTTTTCATGCGCAAGGACACTACTGCCTGCCTTCATGTGGCGTACATGTTTAGGCCTGTGCACGTCTTCGCCGGTGCGCTGGTCTGCCCTATTCGATTCCATGAATACGTGTTGTTGGCGAGCGTGTGGGCGTTCCGCGCACTTGCCTCCTTTACTTCCCCCGTGACGCCCACATTTTCACGCGTTGTTCCCCATTCCGCGTGTCACGCCCCGTGTTACGCCTACTTTTGTTTTGTGCGCCGAGCTATGTGCACTTTCGCTGTGGCTGTAGAGCACGCCGTTAGATGACCTGTGCGCCGGCATGCGCCACGCAGATTTTCAGCGCACATCCCACATTTTACTTGCGCACGAACTTCCATGAATCGATGTACGCGGGTTTTGCTGCGATTTTCGCACTTGCACTGCGATTCGCACAGTTTCGCACGCTTGCGCAGGAATTTTCAGCGCACATTAATTCCATGAATCAGCCTTTATGTGTTTGGCGCTCAGAGTGGAGTACAAAAAACCAACCGTAGGGTAAGATTCAGGAACACTTCCTATAGTTTGAGTGAAGAAGAGAATGCAGTGAACAATGAGGATGATACTACTAATCCGGGCCAAAGAGGCAGGGGTGGCCGAAGGGGCAGGAACCAGGGGAATAATCAAGACTCCCGTAATGGACCAAGACATCAACCTTTTTTAGGCAGAGGCACTGGCGGGCAGGAATGGGATGTGGATCAGATGCAGACATGCAGCTACCGGGGTAGGTAGTTAATCTTTCTATCTATGTGTTGTCTGCGGAAGAAGAGAAAACTTTGAATAATGGTTTACATTTTGTGTTTTCCAAATTCCATAATCCTTTTGAATTCAGGCTTGAGTTCAATGCATTTATGCGCAAAGTCCATCTTAAGGAGTTTTTTGGTGATCAACCTTCTAACACACATACCAACTATAGTGGGTTGAGAAATCCTTCCACTTTCTGTCCCCCTGCTCATACACATTCGCCTGAATCTTTAGTGTTTGAGAAAAAAGTTCTGAAGGAAATAGAACTACTGGAACAAAAAGGTATCCCTAGAAATTCTAATCTTACCCAAAAGGAAATCCTATTATTACGGAACTTGGGTAATAGCAATAACATTCTGATCCGCTAGGCTGATAAAGGTGGGGCCATAGTTATTCTCAACAAGCAGGATTTTATTGAGCAATGCAAAAGACTTCTTTCGTATAGTATCAGCTACTGCAAAGTTGATCGGGATCCTACCCCCAGACTTCAGAAAATGATCAAAGATAAGGTAAGGAAAGCAGTTGAGTTAGGCTTGATCAGAAAACAGGAGGGAGATTTTTTGGCCAGGGAGACAGCTAGAATCCCCATTTTCTATACTCTCCCCAAGATTCACAAAAGCATAGAGAAACCAACTGGTAGACCCATTGTTTCCGGGGTTAACTCCCTTTTGGAACCCCTGTCCAAATTTGTGGATATGTATTTGAGACCTTTTGTTATGAAAATGCAGAGTTATGTGCAAGACACCAGAGATGCTATCTCCAAAATATAAGGGTTGGTATTCAGTCCGTCCACGGATGTGTTGATGTGTTTGGATATTCAATCCCTGTATACGAATATTCCTCAGCGTGCCACCCTAGAAGTAATTGTGGTGAGCTGAAACAGCCCTAGTTAACAATTTCTTTCAATTTTGCAGACAATATTATGTGCAAGTTGAAGGGACGGCTATGGGGGCTGCCATGGCTCCCAATTTAGCAAACTTATATGTGGACATGGTAGAACAGACAGTAGTATACTCAGATTTGAACCCTTTCAGAAATCAGATAACCAAATGGTTGAGGTACATCGACAATGTCTTCGTGTTATGATATGGCTCTGTAAAGGAGGCAAAAAATGTCCTGACATGGTTGAACACACAAAATAGATATCTAAAATTCACGGCTACCTTTAGCGTGATTGAAGTCAATTATTTGGACCTCACAATTTATCATAACAATTCGGAATTGTGTGTTAAATCCTATGTGAAGGAAACAGATAAAAATGCTCTGCTTCATTACAAAAGTCACCATGCTAAACATGTTCGTGATAATTTACCTTTTGCTAAATTTTTGCAGATTAAACCCAATAGTAGTACCAAAGAAAATTATGAAGAAGGTGCCAATGTTCTTATTGAGAAATTGAACAATAGAGGCTACCCCTTGAGAGTGGTGAAACAAGCAGCCAAGCGAGCCTTTAATAATGACCAGGCTCTTTGTTTGAGAAAAAGAACAAAGACACAGATAATCCACCTTTGGTACTGGTTAACACCTTTAGCAATTTATCCTACAAAGTTAAGGGGATTATCTGTAAGAATTGGAAAAAATGTATGGGCTCTGCCCCACCAGTGGTAGCTTTTAAGAAAAGCACCAACATTAGGAATCTGGTAATGAAAAATGATGTGCAAAGAATGGTAGACCATCCATGGACACAGAGTACTCTTTGGGACCTTCCTCAAGTTTTGGGCCACCACCCGTGTGGTAACTGTGTAATGTGTCCCTTAACTAATAAAGTGTCTGTGGTTAACTTAGATCTCAAACATGACTGGGTTCTAAAAGAATATAGGAATTGCAATACGACCAATGTAATTTATATGATCAAATGTCCGTGTGCTCTTATATACATCGGCAAGACCAACAAGAAATGCAAGACGCGTATGATCGAACACAGGAGTTGCCTTAGGAATAATATTGAACAGCACCTCTGGTGGCTCATTTTAGAAACATCGGTCATTCGGAAAATGATTTTGAATGGTGCATTTTGAAAAAGATTACAGGCAAATGCCAAGAACTGATCAACAGAAAATTGGTTAATATAGAACAAAAACTGATCTTTATGACCAAAAGCCATCTTACAGGACTCAATGAGAGTATTGAGTGGCATAATGTGAGAAAATGTTTACCTGTTTAGATCTTATTCAGCGTCTATTGCGTTCCTGTTGGTAACACCCTATATACATTGTCAATGCCAATGTGAAGTCCGGCATGAATATGACATTATGGGCTACTGTGTAGTTTTCTTACACACGCACTCGTTCTGTGTTAAACACATTTGTTTCTCCAAGGATGGGCCTTAATGATGTGTCTTGGTCTTGTTTATTTGCAGCGTGCTTAATTTTACCCGTACTAGTGGAGATGGTGATTGAGCCACACATGGTGTTGTGGCAGACGAGCAGCGCTCGTACAGGATTTACCCTTTTTCTCACTCGATCAGCTGCTCGCAGTACCCAGCGGGATGGATGAGGTTTCCTGGTATTAATGTAAGCAACGTGGTTCCCTAGCAATGATAGGTTGTGAAGGGATCACATGGCCGTGAGCGATTGTTGTAACGTGGTTGCTTAGCAACTCACGCTGGCCAGTGATCACGCTTTGGTATCGTGTGACTGGGCAGTGTTTATACCGAGCGTTGTTTGGGAGCGAGGTCGCTTCGGCTTTTCCGTTCATAGTGAAGATTGTTTGGCTACATACGTACCGAGCTAATACAAGGTAAGCACGTACAGTTCGTCTCGCACGGGAAACTGGTTGTTGAGTTATTAAAGGATATGGAGGTTGTACTTCTAGCTTAGCTTAAGCGGTTGACACTCGTTTCTGGTTTACAGGACCTGGCCATTGGTGAAGACTATTAGACTACCTTTGTCTGTGTTACTGGTCACGTAATTTGGATACATTGGAAACCTTTTGATACTATTGGAATACATTGGAGCTGTTCCAGGACCTATCCTCTGAGACTGGAGTTAGACTGCTAAGGTGAGGTGACACATTGATTTTGTGTGTGTTGTGATTTAGGGTGGTACATTTAGACTCGTGGAGAGTTATATCAGCACCCTTTTTTAACAATCTGTTGCCCCTTTTTTTGGTACAGTTTGACCGTGGGGACCTTGTTGGATGTGATGACCATTGTGTACGGAACTAAGGAGTACTATCCTTATACGGTCTAAGAGAATTATACCCTTGGGATACATGTTACAGGTAGAGATACAGAAATATTTTCCTACTTGTTTTACCCTTTTGGTATTGAGGGTTAGGGCTATGTGAAGTGTTCTAAACCTGTGATGCCCACATATTGATATGTTTTATGTATGTTTGTTGTACGTACAGATTTTGGAGTACCATTATTGAAATTAAGAATTAAAATCTTGAGTGGAAAAAGAACGCCACGTCAAAGCACAAGATAAATGATTGCCCCTGAGGAATGTTCAGTTATTACATAACATTCAGGACAGAAACTTATATAAGTCGGGCTATGATGGGTACAGTGTTGAGCAATAACAATTAATTTGGCTCTGTGCCTTTTCCGGTTCTAATTATTGTTTCCTGGTTTTTTAACACCAATTTTTTATGCGTTTTGTATATTGTATTGTAACATGTGCATATGCTTTTTATGTGTTTTAGATTTTTGTGTCGAGATTTTGTTGCTTTGAGTATTGAACAATAAAATATGTTATGTGAAACAGTCTGAGGACATAGACCTGATATTGGTTGGTTTATGTGGTGATGTCTAGGTACAGACTTTCAGGGTAATTCATAGAATTTCGCAGAAAAGTGTCGCAAGCGGCTGGCGCAGAGTGTCCGCGTGCGATTGTCTGCGCCAGGCACGTGCGCTAAAACCGATTTCCGCGCACAGCGTATTCATGGATTTTAGGCTCCCAAACCAGCCGTGGCGCAGAGTATCGCAGCGACCCTGCAGCAGCGCCAGTAAAGCCCCCAAGAACGCCCTCGCGCAAGGAAAAGCCATCAAAATCGCTAAATCATCGCAAAGGGCTGCGCTAACCCTGGACCAGTTTACAGGGATTCCAAACAAGGAACGCAAAGCGGGTAACGTGCATATCAGGGGTACGCGTGAAGTTATACACGCGATTAGCCAGGGTACGTGTATTACAGGGGTACGCAGGAAGTTTAACACGCGATTGGCCAGGGTACGTGTATTACAGGGGTGCGGGAATTATCACACGCGATTTGGCTGGGTACGTGTATTACAGGGGTACACAGGAAGTTGTACACGCGATTCGGCTGGGTACGTGTATTACAGGGGTGCGGGAATTATCACACGCGATTTGGCTGGGTACGTGTATTACAGGGGTACACAGGAAGTTTTACACGCGATTCGGCTGGGTACGTGTATTACAGGGGTGCGCGGGAATTATCACACGCGATTTGGCTTGTTCGTGTATTACAGGGGTACGCGGGAAGTTTAACACGCGATTGGCCAGGGTACGTGTATTACAGGGGTACACGTGAAGTTTTACACGCGATTAGCCAGGGCACGTGTATCACAGGGGTACGCGGGAATTATCACACGCGATTTGGCTTGGTACGTGTATTACAGGGGTGCGTGGGAAGTTACACACGCGATTAGGCTGGGTGGGTCCTCACAGGTGTTCCCTGTACACCCTCCACGGCCCCTGCAGGCAGCCCACAAAACAGGGGACTACCCTGCACACCTGCTCATGTCCCCCTGCACCCCCACCCCCCAGCAGTGCAGGGGCACCCTCCACCAGGCCCCCACCCATGTCTACCACCACCCCCACCCCCCAGCCACCAGGGGAACCCTCCACCAGGCCCCCACTCATGTCTACCACCACCCCCACCCCCCGCCACCAGGGGCACCCTCCACGAGGCCCCCACTCATGTCTCCCACCACCCCCACCCCCCAGCAGTGCAGGGGCACCCTCCACCAGGCCCCCACCCATGTCTACCACCACCCCCACCCCCCCAGCAGTGCAGGGGCACCCTCCACCAGGCCCCCACTCATGTCTCCCATCACCCTCACCCCCCAGCAGTGCAGGGGCAGTTTCCACCAGGCCCCCACTCATGTCTCCACCACCCCCACCCCCCAGCAGTGCAGGGGCACCCTCCACCAGGCCCCCACTCATGTCTCCCACCACCCAAACCCCCCAGCAGTGCAGGGGCACCCTCCACCAGGCCCCCACTCATGTCTCCCACCACCCCCCACCCCCAGCAGTGCAGGGGCAGCCTCCACCAGGCCCCCACTCATGTCTCCACCACCCCCACCCCCCAGCAGTGCAGGGGCACCCTCCACCAGGCCCCCACTCATGTCTCCCACCACCCGCACCCCCCAGCATCCAGGGGCAGCCTCCACCAGGCCCCCACTCATGTCTCCCACCACCCTCATCCCCCCGCCACCAGGGGCACCCTCCACCAGGCCCCACTCATGTCTCCCACCACCCCCACCCCCCAGCCACCAGGGGCACCCTCCACCAGGCCCCCACTCATGTCTACCACCACCCCTACCCCCTAGCCACCAGGGGCAGCCTCCACCAGGCCCCCACTCATGTCTACCACCACCCCCATCCGCCAGCCACCAGGGGCACCCTCCACCAGGCCCCCACTCATGTCTCCCACCACCCCCACCCCCTAACCACCAGGGGCAGCCTCCACCAGGCCCCCACCCATGTCTACCACCACCCCCACCCCCCCAGCAGTGCAGGGGCACCCTCCACCAGGCCCCCACTCATGTCTCCCACCACCCCCACCCCCCAGCAGTGCAGGGGCAGCCTCCACCAGGCCCCCACTCATGTCTACCACCACCCCCACCCCCCAGCCACCAGGGGCACCCTCCACCAGGCCCCCACTCATGTCTCCCACCACCCCCACCCCCCAGCCACCAGGGGCACCCTCCACCAGGCCCCCACTCATGTCTCCCACCACCCCCACCCCCCAGCCACCAGGGGCACCCTCCACCAGGCCCCCACTCATGTCTACCACCACCCTCACCCCCCCGCCACCAGGGGCACCCTCCACCAGGCCCCCACTCATGTCTACCACCACCCCCACCCCCTAGCCACCAGGGGCAGCCTCCACCAGGCCCCCACCCATGTCTCCCACCACCCCCACCCCCCAGCACTGTGGGGCACCTGCCAGCAGGCCCCAACCCATGTCACCCACCACCCCCACCCCCCAGCAGTGCAGGGGCAGCCTCCACCAGGCCCCCACCCATGTCTCCCACCACCCCCACCCCCCAGCAGTGCAGGGGCAGCCCCCACCAGGCCCCCACTCATGTCCCCTATCACCCCCACCCCCCCAGTCACCAGGGGCAGCCCCCACCAGGCCCCCACTCATGTCCCCTATCACCCCCACCCCCCCAGTCACCAGGGGCAGCCCCCACCAGGCCCCTACTCATGTCCCCTATCACCCCCACCCCCCAGCAGTGCAGGGGCAGCAGGCAGTCAGGCAGCAGCAGGTGGGAGCGTGCTCGGGCTCTGGGGGGCAGTAGTTCGGCCTTCCGGGCAGGAGCGTGGTATTCCGTGTGCGTACGCGTGGCCAGCTTGTTCGGAGTGATTTTGCACGTGAAAATCCTGCACGTCAGCGTGAAAACTGAGGAAAGGCCCTCAGCGCGTAAGCGCGTCTGTGACGTGACCCGCACAGGTGTTTCCCACACAGCACGTGATGACAGAGCACACGTGGAAAGACTGCACGTCAGAGTGTAATCGCGTGTGATTGGTGGAAATGGCCCTACACGCAGAAGTGACAAAGCGTGTGATTGGTGGAAATGGCCCTACACGCAGAAGTGACAAAGCGTGTAATTGGTGGAAATGGCCCTACACGCAGAAGTGACAAAGCATGTAATAGGTGGAAATGGCCCTAGCGCGTACACGCCGCGTAAGTGACGCTGGACGTGTGGGCCTGCATAAAAGGTACGTGTAGAACACCATTTCCTTGTACGTGCTTTTCGTGGAGAGCGAGTGGGTGAATTCTGTACTTCTTGTCGTTTCACACGCGATTTACTTCACGGCGTTTCAAGTTCGTATTCCCTGTTACCTCTGACAGCTTTTTCTCTTTTTTCTCTTTTACTGGTTTACCTGGGCCTGTTCCCTCAAACAGTGTTCCCTTCTACTGTTGTCCTGTCTCCTCAGACAGCGGACAAATCTTCTTTTGGCGGGGGTGTTGCCAACCAAACGTGCTCCTTTTACACGCTCGTTTACCAGGCAGACGGTGAGTCACGCACGTATATAACATCTGTGCTTGCCCCGTGTGTAGCCTACCCCTTCAGAGGTCATTCTAGGCTGCGTGTGACACGCATACGTTCATTCTTGTGTTTCTGGGTGCCACAGCGTAGTGCAGGTTTTTCTTTCTGCACACGTGGTCTAGGAGGGGCTGCGTGCACGTCATCTCCCTTTTTTGGGCCTCCTGTGCGTTGCGTGACCCGTCATCTTTCCCCAGGGGTTACATTCAGCCTTGCTAGAGCACTAGGGTACAATTACCATCTGGTACCCAACCCCTTTGACCCCCAATTGCCCAGGACAATAGTCTACATCCACTCCCATACGCACATTAACATCAGTGCCATGGCTGGGAGGCGAGGATTCCGTAAGGGTGGCAAAGGTGGAAGAGCCACAAGTGGTGGCCGTGGTGGATCCCGTAGGGGACGTGGTCGTAACTTGCAGGGTGAGCCTGTCCCCCCATGTGTGGAGGACCAGTCACGGGCACCCATAATCCCCCCCCCTCCCATTGAGGCTGATGTGGCTGACACCATCCATGCTCAGCCCTTGTTGGACCAGCCCATTGTGGCACCAGACCTGGCTGACTCCATGGCTGACTTCCAGGTCAGCAGGGCTACGACACGTGCGCTGGTGCACGTTGATGCCATCATGCCACGCGGATCTGGGGCAGCAAGGTCATCTGCTGCACCAAGGAGGCAGGGCGGAGAGGCTGCAGGGGCAGCTGCGGCTCCATCCACCCCAGCCCTCACACACCCAGCCAGGACAGTGTCGGTCCTAGTCCATGCTGCTGACATTCCCCCTGACACCATCACACTAGAGCCAATGCCTGCACCAACTCCCATGCTGAGTGTGCAATCCCACACTCCTGATACAGAGTCCACCAGGGCTCCTGCCCCTAGTGTCCAGAGCGGCGCAGGACACTCAGGATCACCACCACCTTCCAAGCGGAAGAGGAAGAGTGCTCGTCCGGCACAGGCTGATGCCCCAGACACGGCTACACAGTCCGGCACATCCAGGAAGCCCAGCTTCACGGATGACGAACTGAATGCACTTGTCGAGTATGTGTCCGGACATGACAACGAGATGGTCATTGTTGCAGGATCCAAGACCACACCTGCACAACGCCAGGCACACTGGCAGACCGTTGCGGACATCGTAAGTGCCCTTGGAATCGTGAGGCGCACAGCCAATGATTGCTATAAGCGCTGGAATGACCTAAAGCGCAGGGCAAAGAGTAAGCTGGCCTCAAGTCATGCCGCAACTCTAGTGACTGGAGGTGGGTCTCCAGTAGTAGACATGGAACTCACTCCACATGAGTCAGTCGCTGGGACCTACGTCACGGAGGAACAGATCCAAGGCGTGGGAGATCTGGCTGAATACGAGGCATTGTCCGGTGAGTGCACATGCATGTGTGTGTCATCCATGTGCATGGTGTGTGTGTGAGGGCTTCTGTTCGGGTGCCAGGTGAGAGTGTGTGCACCTGAGTCGTATGGGTCAGCCATGTGCTTCATGCAATCCTTCCTGCGCAGCTGCATTTGGCCATAGCAGTATCCCTTCTGCCAACAGTAGACATCTAGCCCAACTGCACGCCAGTTGCCCTTGAAGTGTCACCTTGCCACAACATATTTGCTTCTTTTTCACTGTTCATTCAGTCAGTTTGTTTGCATTCCACCACTTTCACTAGGCATGTCGCTGTCCACTAGTCACATGTCTGACATGGGTATGGTAAAGTGGAGTGACTTTGTTACCTGGATATCATTAGTACACACATGTCCCTGTGCAATTGGACCATTTCAGACTGGCAGCTCCAGGTGAAAAATCTGACCTGTTAGAATTAGAAAAGCAATTACATGCGGGAACTGGACTGAATGAATAGGTGCTGCCCTCCTCTCCATCTTCACTCAATAGCAATGGTACATGCCATCTGTGTGATGGCATGTGTGTTTCACCTGCCAATCACAGGCCAATGTGTGATGCCACTGCCAGGCAGCATGCAGAAAATGTGTTCATCTTCCATCTTGGTGTCATCAGTGTGTGCCATTTGCCTGCACTTCATACGCAGTGAGGGTGCATGCATGGGAGGGTTTTAGTCATGTGGGACATGTGTCAATCAAGTACTGGTTCTCTTGCTTCTCAGCCCTCAATGTGTGCCATGGTGCTAATGCCTGTTTCCATTTCTTTGTTTTCATGTCTTTGCAGGGGAAGACGCACCTGATACTGCTGGGGTTGTGGAGATGGTGCAGACCCAGGAGGGGTCCGAGGGCCGACCAACCACCAGTGAGGGACGTGGTGTGGTGGTGGGGGAGAACCCACAAGTGCTGCAGGTCGTGCTCTCAAGGGGTGTCTCTGGCTGCACCTCCCCCGAGCTGTACTCAGGTGTTGATTCGGATGAGACCTACGTGCCGTCGCAGGTGAGTGTTCCAGGGAGGGATACTGTTCTGTCTCACCCACCTGCACCAGGGTCAGAACCCTCCATGGGGATGTCAGTGTTGGCAGCTATGCCTTCGGTGGTTACGGATGCAGGGTCACACTCCGCGACATCTGATCCTGTTCCTGGGCCAGCAGATCAGAGGGGGAATGCAGTCCTGCAGCCTCAGGCAGTGCCGGCACAGCAAGGCGCAGTTCGCCTTGCCCCAGACAGGTGTGGTGCCCGCCGATGTGGTGGCCGTACGCCACACGGCAATACCGCATGGGAGCAATCTATTTACGGTATGGCAACCCAACAGGCTGCATCATCCGAGATGATGGCTCAGGCCATGGATAGGGTGGCCACTTCCATTGTCCCCCCAGAAAGGCTGATGGAGCGACTAGAGCAGGCAACCGACTCCATCTGCCAGTCACACAGGGAGGACATGTTGGGGTCCAACAGGGACTGGCGGGCGGCACTGGCGACTCTGCAGGAGGCCATCTCCATTGAGTCCCAGGGCCACAGGGAAGCCCTGAGGAAGGAGCTCCTTCACCTCAGGACAACTCTTGTTGAGCTTGAGGCTTCAACACACCAAAGGACAGAACAGCAGCTGGAGCGTCTCACCCGTACGCTCTCAGCTGAGATGCAGGCAACGAGGGCGGAGGTCCGGGCATCCCGTGAGTTGTTGCATGGGGACCTCCGCACACTCATCCTCCAGAACCAGACCTACCACACCCGCATGCTTGCAGCCATGGAGGAGCAGACTAGGGCCTTGCGTGGGCTGCCTCCCATAGTGCAACCACCTCCGAATGCAGCTGCACAGGGTGATAATAGCGACAGCAGTGATACTCCCACAATAGGGTAGCCGTGTGGGCCATGAGCCCATGGAGGTGTTTTATCTTCCCAGGATCCACGCAGGTGGGTTCTGGTGTGCATCCTGTCCTCGGACCTCCTGGGTGGCCTCCCCAACCCCCCCGGGCCCATCAATGGCCATTTTTGATTGTTTCTTATTTTTATTTTTATTTTGATTTCTTTTATTCCCAATTTTTTTGGGACGATCTGTTGGCTTCCGTGGTTCCTGTGGGCATACGCTGCATTGTGGCTGGGCACATGCAGGCTTGTAATGTATTTGGTTCAGATGCTTGGGTTTGAGTCACACACACCCCTCCTGCTTCCCGTTTCCATGGGCTTGCAAAGGGTGTGCCCAAGTGACAGTGAATTACACAGTGACGTTGGACTCCCATGAGCTGTGTGGCCAGTGTGTAGTCAATACTGTGTATACATTCCTAGTGCATATTGCTGTTGTGTTGTACACTGCATGTTGCATTGATGTGTAACTCTTCTTCTGTGTCTACCTCCCAATTTGCAGGTCCCTTCCTCATGTCCACACAAGGACCTCTAGTCTGGAGATGGGGTCCATGTTGGCAGCAGTGCACCTACAACTCTACATGGCAACAACACTGCACAGTTGGTAGTGGTGGGAGTGCAGGCATTTCCAGGTGGTGAGACTACTAATATGTAACATTTGTGATGTCATGTTAATGGTACTACGTGCTCAAGTATGTTGTTGGTCCGGCATTGCTGTGAGCATTTCAGGTGTTGCAGGTTTCTAATAGTGCCACTGTACATAGTGAGACTGATGTCATGTTGTGGGGATTACTTTGTTTACCTGCAATTAGCATGACATGGCACGGTGTGTCGTGTGGCGGTGCTGGGGTTGGGTTGGCTGACATGGCACTGTCCTCTTGTTGCATTTTGCAAGTGGGTATTCATTTTAGCTGCTTCAATGTGTAACTTCACAAAACTGCATTGGTGGTGTCTGTGTGGGTAGGGATGCACACATTGTGACACTTCCAGGTGAACAATCTCAGGCTGACATGGTATTCCCGGTTCATTCTCCAGACATTCAGGATCAGTGTCAGGTTGAGTCATCATTGATTGTCAGATGGAATGTGCCAGGGCAGTGTGCACTCCACAGGGGTGTGATTTCTATGTGAAGTAATTAGCCACTAGCTGCGTACGGGCTGCCTCCCCCCGTGCCCTTTCCCCTCCCATGCGCATCGGCTGTGCATGTGGTTGGGGATGTGGGGCCACCACCATGTCCACGGCCAGGCCCCGGCGTGTTGCACCGTTGTGCAGGACACATGCTGCCACTATGATCCTGCACACTACTGGGGGAGCGTATAACAGCTGCCCGCCAGAACGGTCAAGGGAGCGAAAGCGTGACTTTAGCACTCCGAATGTGCGCTCCACTATGCCCCTGGTTGTAATGTGGGCTGTGTTATATCTTACCTGGGGTGGCGTGGTGGGGTTCCGAATTGGCGTCATCATGTGTGGGTTGAGAGGGTAGGCACTGTCCCCTGTGGAGGTGGTGATTGGTATCATTGGTGGGGTTGTGACCTTGCTCAGTATCCAACATGCATGCATGTGCAGTGGCATACATACTCACCAAGCAGCCATGTATCGCCATGCCGTCCAGCTTCTAGGTCCCGGCTTAGGGTGGACATTCGGTAAATGAAGCTGTCGTGGGTGGAGCCGGGATAGTTGGCATATACTGAGGTGATGATTCCCTTGGCATTACATGCTACCTGCACGTTGATGGAATGCCAGTGCTTGCGGTTCCTATAGATGTGCTCAGATGCCCTGGGGGGACGTAGAGCCACATGGGTGCAGTCGATGGCACCTAGCACTTTGGGGAATCGTGCCACAGCGTAAAAATCCAGGGCGGCAGCATGCCTTTCTGCAGGTGTTCTGGGCAGGTATATGTGCCTGCGGACTGATGGGCGTGCAGTGATGATGTTCAAGACCTGGTGTAGGCAGCGTGACTGGGTGGCCTGTGACACCCCACCCACTATGGCACTTGTCCGCTGAAATGATCCAGTGGCTAAGAAGTGCAGTACATTGAGGACCTTCTCCAGGGGGCTGAGTGCTTGGGAGCACAGGGTGGGTGATGTGAGGTCATCCTCCCACTCACTCACCAGGTCCAGTATAATGTGTGGTGGAAACCTGTACCTCCCATACACCTGGTCATCAGGCATCCCGAAAAGGCTGGTTCTGGGTGTGAATATTCTGGCCCTGACTATCCTCCTCCTCCTCCTTTGGTAGCCCACTGCCACTGCTGCTAGGAACGGTATGTTCATCCTGGCGTCTGAGCTTGTTATTGTTAAAGTCCGCAAATTTATGCTTTGCGCGTGTTCTAGGCGAGCGTGTGACCCGCGCACCCCTGGAATCCAGTTCCCAGTCCAATAGCGTGTGGAAATTCACACGCACCACGGGATACAGCGTGTGACCCGCGCACCCCTGGAATCCAGTTCCCAGTCCAATAGCGTGTGGAAATTCACACGCACCACGGGATACAGCGTGTGACCCGCGCACCCCTGGAATCCAGTTCCCAGTCCAATAGCGTGTGGAAATTCACACGCACCACGGGATACAGCGTGTGACCCGCGCACCTCTGGAATCCAGTTCCCAGTCCAATGGCGTGTGGAAATTCACACGCACCACGGGATACAGGTTCGCTGACGTACTTGCGTGTGTAAGTGCCCGCGCACCCATTAAATACACGTACATAGGCCAATCGCGTGTACGCGCACTTTTGTCCAATTACACGCGGTGACACTCTGACGTGCAGTATCTCCACGTGTGCCCCGTCATCACGTGCTGAGTGGGGAACACCCGTGCGGGTCACGTCACAGACGCGCTTACGCGCTGAGGGACTCTAGTCCAATAGAATCGCGTATGCGTGCTGACGCGCTTACGCGCTAAGGGCCTTTCCTCGGATTTCACGCTGACGTGCAGGATTTTCACGTGCCAAATCACTCCGTATCAAGCTGGCCACGCGAAAACACACGGAAGACCACGCTCCTGCCCAGAAGGCCGAGTTACTGCCCCCCAGTGCCCCGAGCAGCCTCCCACGTGCCATCTGCTGCTGCCTGCCTGCCTGCCTGCTGCCACCTTGCCCTGCCATTTGGTGCCTGCACATCAGCCATCTGCAGGGGTCCAGTTGCTGTGTCCACCCCTGCTGGAACTGAAGACTCCCTACTGGGATTACATCGCTCCACAGCCCAGCCCCAGGACCCAGTTGCCCACCCACACCTGCCTCTGGGGTTGCCATGTCGGGCACTTCCACATCTGGCACCAGTGGCAACCCCAGGCCAGAGGGGCAGAGGGGCACCAGCTTCACTGACACCGAAGTTGGTGTCCTGGTGGAGCATGTCCTGGGGCAGTATGATGCCCTCTTTGGATCGTCCCGCGCCAGCAAGGAAGGACGGCAGAGGATCTGGGCCGACTGTGTGGTTGCCATCAACGCGGAGGGGGTGGCAACCCGCGACGTCCTGAAGATCAAGAAGCGCTGGGAGGACTTGAGGTCCAGGACCCTTGTGAAGGCCCGGCAGCTCGTGGAGGGGGGCCGGGGCCGCATGAGTTCCATCCAGATGAGGGTCCTGGAACGCGTACGCCCAGCGCTCCACGCCCAGATCCTTGAGAGGGAGGCCCGTCTGGAGTTGAGCGGTAAGTGTCCATGCATTACTGTGTGAGACAGGGCATGTTGCGGTGTGCTGGTTCTATGATACTTGCCTGTATGTGTGCCATAGGCCATGTATGCATGTATGTGTGCAGGGACATCATGGTAATGCATGTGCGACCAGTGATGTGTGATGCACATGGTTGTTGCATGTGTTGAAATGCCGCATGGGGAGCCCTATGCAGATTTTGAACATGAGAGCATGCCACTCTCTGTACCTGGACATGGGTGGGGGTGAGGGATGGGTGCTGATGCCAGGTACATATATGGTAGCCATGTCTGTGTGCCTGACCTGCGTGTCTGTGACTTGTGCATGCCATGGATGCATGACACATGTGTGTGACAATGCACAGATTCAGTAAAGCAGCCAAATTACCCTTGTATCCGCTGTGTTTGGTGTGTTTGGGGCCAGATGGATGTGACTGAGGTGAAGTGTGTGCATGTGATAGGCATGAGCCATGATGCATGTGAGTTACATATCATTGAATGTTTCAAGAGTCCATTGGACATGCATGGAAATGTCCATGGCATGCACCATGCCTGTTACTGTGTGTGTTTTGCCTGGACTGACCCATGTGTTGTGGAGGGACATGATGGAAGTGTACTTTGACAGTGGTGCTCATCTGCTATTGCTTCCTGTCTAGGGGACCATTGTACAGTGCCCTGATGCTTGTGTTCTTTGTCTCCCTCTACGCAGCGGCTAGTGAAGAAGAGGGCGGAGACGGCGCTGTGGAGCAAGGCGGCGGGGATGCCCCCACGGCTGCAGCGGAAGGGGTGGGTGAGCCCCCACAGGGGCCTGCTACGGTGGGAGATGGTGAGGAGCCATCCAGGTTGGTGGTTTGCACAGAGGAGGAGGAGGCCGCCACTGGGGCACACATGGGGCCTGGTGGGGGCATCCCTGCTGGTGCAAGTGGTGCAGTCCAGGGCCAGGGGCAGGAGGCAGCACAGGTCACCGTGGAGGGGCCTGTGCATGTCGCTGTCCCTGACCCTGTGAGTGCACCACCATGCACCAGCAGGGATGCCCCGTCCCAGGCCTGTCCGCAGGTAGAGGGCATGTCCATGTCACCTGACTCCCCTCCACCTGCGGACGTGGGAACCCCTGGCCGTGCGGAGAAGGTCCTGATTGGGGTCGCGATGCGCACGGCTGTGATTCGTGATGCCGTGTGTGCTTCCCGGGAGGAGCACGCACATCATCACGAAGTGCACCATGCCGACGTGGCCCAATTGGGATCGGCCATGTTCGGGGGTTTCCTGCATGTGTTGGCCAATGTGGCGGCCCTCTCCTCCTCTGTGCAGGCTATCCACCAGTCGTTCTCCTTGCCGTCTTCCAGCCCAGATGCCACCAGGGCCCCCTGTGGACCTGCCCCGACCAATGCAGCCAGCTCGGTGGGGATCCCATCCCTGCCACAGTCGGGAGTCAGAGATCCAGCAGGGGTGGACACCACAGCAACTGGACCCCAGCAGATGGAGGATGTGACGGCATCATCGGGCAGGGCACGTGCACGACGGCGTCGGTGGTTTCCATCAGCCTGGATGCCGTTGTGCTGGCACAGGCAGTTGCGTCGGAGGCAGCAGCAGGCTCAACGTGGGAGGCATCATGGCTCGGGGCCATCAACATCAGGGGTGCAGGCATCGGCCGGAGGGCAGGAGAACCCTGGAATGGGAGTGGCTTCCGTGTGGGAGCGGTTGTGCCAGCGGATAGGTGCGGAGCGGCAGCGGGCAGAGGAGGAACGGCTCACGATGGTCAGGGCGGAGGACTCCATGCGGAGGGCGCTGAGGCGGGCTGAGTGCCTCGAGGGTCTTCGCAGGGAGTTTGAGCTTGACACTGCGTTATCCCTGCGGGACCTCGGGGCCAGGGAACATGCCCGCCTCCAAGCCATTGACCAGGAGTTCGATGATGCCCTGGCCCATGACAACAACCAGTGAGCCGTCCGAATAGCCCGCTGCCTTTGTATATAGTTGTATAGTTAGGGTTAGGTTTCCTTTGTTTTTTTGATTTTTTTTTGGTTGCGATTGGACAATGCACCACTTTTTTGTATATAGTTCAGTTTTTAGTTAGTAGTCATAGTTAGGTTTAATTTGGTTGGGCTCATGGACCCAGGATGATCTTCTTCATGGTTCTTCATTGGCTTATTTTAATTTTTCAGATAATTTTCTTGGACATTCCTCTTGTTTTGTTTGATTTGCTTTGTGTTTTTTCTTATTTCATTTCCATTGTACTTGCTGTTCAATACATATTTTTTTTTATTCTTCAATGTGTCGTATCATCTCATTGCTTTCAGGCATGTCATGTTGGGTGTTTTGTCATTCACTTGCAGCCATTGTGTGTGACAGACATGTGTTCAATTGCATTATTTAAATTGGGGGTGTAACATGTAATTGCCTTTGATATGTGGGTGGGTGTGATAGTTGGTTGGGCCTTTTGGCAGGGGAGGATGGGCATTACGGACATGATTGGGGAATGTTGGGACCCAGGTGCAGGGGGGCATGGATTGGACATGGGTGGGGGCCTGCTGGCAGGTGCCCCACAGTGCTGGGGGGGTGGGGGTGGTGGGAGACATGAGTGGGGGCCTGGTGGAGGGTGCCCCTGGTGGCTGGGGGGTGGGGGTGGTGGAAGACATGAGTGGGGGCCTGGTGGAGGGTGACCCTGCACTGCTGGGGGGTGGGGGTGGTGGGAGACATGAGTGGGGGCCTGGTGGAGGGTGACCCTGGTGGCTGGGGGTGGTGGGAGACATGAGTGGGGGCCTGGTGGAGGGTGACCCTGGTGGCTGGGGTGTGGGGGTGGTGGGAGACATGAGTGGGGGCCTGGTGGAGGGTGACCCTGCACTGCTGGGGTTTGGGGGTGGTGGGAGACATGAGTGGGGGCCTGGTGGAGGGTGCTCCTGGTGGCTGGGGGGTGGGGGTGGTGGGTGACATGAGTGGGGGCCTGGTGGAGGTTGCCCCTGCACCGCTGGGGTTTGGGGGTGGTGGGAGACATGAGTGGGGGCCTGGTGGAGGGTGCCCCTGGTGGCTGGGGTTTGGGGGTGGTGGGAGACATGAGTGGGGGCCTGGTGGAGGGTGCCCCTGGTGGCTGGGGTTTGGGGGTGGTGGGAGACATGAGTGGGGGCCTGGTGGAGGGTGCCCCTGGTGGCTGGGGGGTGGGGGTGGTGGGAGACATGAGTGGGGGCCTGGTGGAGGGTGCCCCTGGTGGCTGGGGGGTGGGGGTGGTGGGAGACATGAGTGGGGGCCTGGTGGAGGGTGACCCTGCACTGCTGCGGGGTGGGGGTGGTGGGAGACATGAGTGGGGGCCTGGTGGAGGGTGCCCCTGGTGGCTGGGGGGTGGGGGTGGTGGGAGACATGAGTGGGGGCCTGGTGGAGGGTGCCCCTGGTGGCTGGGGGTGGTGGGAGACATGAGTGGGGGCCTGGTGGAGGGTGACCCTGCACTGCTGGGGGGTGGGGGTGGTGGGAGACATGAGTGGGGGCCTGGTGGAGGGTGACCCTGGTGGCTGGGGTGCGGGGGTGGTGGGAGACATGAGTGGGGGCCTGGTGGAGGGTGCCCCTGGTGGCTGGGGGGTGGGGGTGGTGGGTGACATGAGTGGGGGCCTGGTGGAGGCTGCCCCTGCACCGCTGGGGTTTGGGGGTGGTGGGAGACATGAGTGGGGGCCTGGTGGAGGGTGCCCCTGGTGGCTGGGGGGTGGGGGTGGTGGGTGACATGAGTGGGGGCCTGGTGGAGGCTGCCCCTGCACCGCTGGGGTTTGGGGGTGGTGGGAGACATGAGTGGGGGCCTGGTGGAGGGTGCCCCTGGTGGCTGGGGGGTGGGGGTGGTGGGTGACATGAGTGGGGGCCTGGTGGAGGGTGACCCTGCACTGCTGGGGGGTGGGGGTGGTGGGAGACATGAGTGGGGGCCTGGTGGAGGGTGACCCTGGTGGCTGGGGGGTGGGGGTGGTGGGAGACATGAGTGGGGGCCTGGTGGAGGGTGACTCTGCACTGCTGGGGGGTGGGGGTGGTGGGAGACATGAGTGGGGGCCTGGTGGAGGGTGACCCTGCACTGCTGGGGGGTGGGGGTGGTGGGAGACATGAGTGGGGGCCTGGTGGAGGGTGCCCCTGGTGGCTGGGGGGTGGGGGTGGTGGGTGACATGAGTGGGGGCCTGGTGGAGGCTGACCCTGCACCGCTGGGGTTTGGGGGTGGCCGGAGACATGAGTGGGGGCCTGGTGGAGGGTGCCCCTGGTGGCTGGGGGGTGGGGGTGGTGGGTGACATGAGTGGGGGCCTGGTGGAGGCTGCCCCTGCACCGCTGGGGTTTGGGGGTGGTGGGAGACATGAGTGGGGGCCTGGTGGAGGGTGCCCCTGGTGGCTGGGGGGTGGAGGTGGTGGGTGACATGAGTGGGGGCCTGGTGGAGGGTGACCCTGCACTGCTGGGGGGTGGGGGTGGTGGGAGACATGAGTGGGGGCCTGGTGGAGGGTGACCCTGGTGGCTGGGGGGTGGGGGTGGTGGGAGACATGAGTGGGGGCCTGGTGGAGGGTGACCCTGCACTGCTGGGGGGTGGGGGTGGTGGGAGACATGAGTGGGGGCCTGGTGGAGGGTGACCCTGCACTGCTGGGGGGTGGGGGGGGGTGGGAGACATGAGTGGGGGCCTGGTGGAGGGTGACCCTGCACTGCTGGGGTTTGGGGGTGGTGGGAGACATGAGTGGGGGCCTGGTGGAGGGTGCCCCTGGTGGCTGGGGGGTGGGGGTGGTGGGTGACATGAGTGGGGGCCTGGTGGAGGCTGCCCCTGCACTGCTGGGGTTTGGGGGTGGAGGGAGACATGAGTGGGGGCCTGGTGGAGGGTGCCCCTGGTGGCTGGGGGGTGGGGGTGGTGGGAGACATGAGTGGGGGCCTGGTGGAGGGTGACCCTGCACTGCTGGGGTGTGGGGGTGGTGGGAGACATGAGTGGGGGCCTGGTGGAGGCTGCCCCTGGTGGCTGGGGGGTGGGGGTGGTGGGTGACATGAGTGGGGGCCTGGTGGAGGGTGACCCTGGTGGCTGGGGGGTGGGGGTGGTGGGAGACATGAGTTGGACATGGGTGGGGGCCTGCTGGCAGGTGCCCCACAGTGCTGGGGGGTGGGGGTGGTGGGGGACATGAGTTGGACATGGGTGGGGGCCTGCTGGCAGGTGCCCCACAGTGCTGGGGGGTGGGGGTGCAAGGGGACATGAGTTGGTGTTCATTAGTTCAAGGAGACATGTGCCTTTGCTGGGGGGCATGCCCATGGTGGGTGGGCTGCCTGCGGGACATGACCAGGGATGCAGGGTAGTCCCCTGTGGTGTGGGCTGCCTGCAGGGGCCGTGGAGGGTGTACACACTGTCAAATCACATGTGGAACTTCCCGCGCACCCCTGAAATTCACGCGCCCAGGCTATTCGCGTGTGGAACTTCCCGCGCACCCCTGAAATACACGCGCCCAGGCTATTCGTGTGTGGAACTTCCCGCGCACCCCTGAAATACACGCGCCCAGGCTATTCGCGTGTGGAGCTTCCCGCGCACCCCTGAAATACACGCGCCCAGGCTATTTGCGTGTGGAACTTCCCGCGCACCCCTGAAATACACGCGCCCAGGCTATTCGCGTGTGGAACTTCCCGCGCACCCCTGAAATACACGCGCCCAGGCTATTCGCGTGTGGAACTTCCCGCGCACCCCTGAAATACACGCGCCCAGGCTATTCGCGTGTGGAACTTCCCGCGCACCCCTGAAATACACGCGCCCAGGCTATTCGCGTGTGGAACTTCCCGCGCACCCCTGAAATACACGCGCCCCCAGGCTATTCGCGTGTGGAACTTCCCGCGCACCCCTGAAATACACGCGCCCAGGCTATTCGCGTGTGGAACTTCCCGCGCACCCCTGAAATACACGCGCCCAGGCTATTCGCGTGTGGAACTTCCCGCGCACCCCTGAAATACACGCGCCCCCAGGCTATTCGCGTGTGGAACTTCCCGCGCACCCCTGAAATACACGCGCCCAGGCTATTCGCGTGTGGAACTTCCCGCGCACCCCTGAAATACACGCGCCCAGGCTATTCGCGTGTGGAACTTCACGCGAACCCCTGTAATACACGTAGCCCGCTACCCCAGGCCCGATCGCGTGAGGAACTTCACGCGAACCCCTGTAATACACGTAGCCCGCTCCCCCAGGCCCGATCGCGTGTGAAACTTCACGCGAACCCCTGAAATACACGTAGCACGCTCCCCCAGGCCCGATCGCGTGAGGAACTTCACGCGAACCCCTGTAATACACGTTGCCCGCTCCCCCAGGCCCGATCGCGTGTGAAACTTCACGCGAACCCCTGAAATACACGTAGCACGCTCCCCCAGGCCCGATCGCGTGAGGAACTTCACGCGAACCCCTGTAATACACGTAGCCCGCTCCCCCAGACCCGATCGCGTGTGAAACTTCACGCGAACCCCTGAAATACACGTAGCCCGCTCCCCCAGGCCCGATCGCGTGAATAACTTCACGCGAACCCCTGTGATGCACGTACCCTGCTGTAATCGCGTGTTAGACTTCCCGCGCACCCCGGTATACACGCACACGTATTTTTTGTCAGCGGGTGTCCGTGTTTGTGGGTACCCCTTTGCACGTCATTTTTCCTGGAGGGCCACAGTATGGGACATTCATCATGGCAGTATATAGGTGCTATTTGTTGGCGCACCTTTTGGCGCACATTTCTTACAGCCGCAGAGACGCTACCGCCTGCTTTCTTGTGGCGGTCGTGTTTGTGCCTGTGCGCTGGTTTGAGCGTGCGCTTTTTTGTCCTATTCTATTCCATGAATACGTGTTGTAGGCGAGCGTGTGGGCGTTCCGCGCACTTGTGCCCTGTACTTCCCCCGTGACGCCCACGTTTTGGCAAGTTGTTCCCCATTCCGAGTGTTACGCCCGTGTTCCGCCTACTTTTGTTGCGTGCGCCGCGCTATGTGCGAATTTCGCTGTGGCCTGTGCGATTTTCGCTGTGACCTGGCGCACGCTGTTAGATGGCCTGTGCGCCAACGTGCGCCGCGCACTTTTTTATCGCACATCCGCTGGTTTTCTCGCGCACGGCCTTCCATGAATCGACGTGCGCTGCTTTTCGTGCGATTTTCGCAATTGCACTGCGATTTTCGCTATTCCACTGCTATTCGCACGTTTTTGCCCACTTGCGCCGCGCTAATTATTCCATGAATCGGCCTCTTTGTTTGTAGATAGAGATGTGAATGTTGGTTATGGATTAACACCCTTTCTTTGTTTGAGATTGAATAGATGTACCATACAACATACTGAAACCCCTCCATGTGGATAACATCATGGTCTACTGACTACAACCCACACACATAAGGCAGCTACCTGAGTACCTATCCACTTCACTTCACATACTATTACAGTACTTGCACCCACTGCACAGACTTGCATACACACAGGAATCTCAGGACAGTCCAATAAGCCAACTGCCACACACTCTTTACACTTCTGTACACATACTATTACAGTATTTGCATCCAGTGGGCAAACTCCAAGAGACTAGTAGCTGACCACAATCACCACAGCATAATACAGACATGCACCTAAACAGCCTGTGGCCCTGTACACTTCTCTTCACATACTATTACACTACTTCAACCAATGGGCAGACTTGCACCCAAGAGTCTAGTAGCTGGCCACAAACACCACAGCATAATACAGCCTATGCAAACATCCTCATATGATCTATATTCCACTCCCCTACCCTAATGAAGCCTGCCTGCAATCACCAGACAAGCTGCTCGCCTGAGGACCTACCCATTCACATACTATTACACTACTTCCACCCACTGCTCAGACTCTCATACGCTCAGGCCGTCCAATAAGCCACCTGCCACACACCCTATCCACTTCTGTGCAGATACTTTTGCACTACTTGCAGCCAGTTGGCAGACTCTTGGCAATGCACCCAAGACTCTGGTAGCTAACCACAATTAACACAGCATTATGCAGCCATGCACCCAACAATCTGCACACTGGCCACAACCCACACATATAAACCAGCCACCTGAGGCCTTGTTCACTTCTGTACACATACTATTGGAGTACTTGCAACCAGTCCGCAGACTCTTGGGTGCAATAATCCAGCTGCCTAAGGGCCTGTGCACTTCTCTACACTTACAATTACAGTATTTGCATCCAGTTGGCAGACTCTTGGGTGCATGGACTCTGGACATGCACCCAAGAGTTCAGGAGCTTGCCACAACCTCCACAGAATAATACAGCCTATACAAACATCCTCATATCATCTAGATTCCACTCCCTTACCCTAATGAAGCCTGCCTGCTTTCACCACATAAGCTCCTCACCTGAGGACCTACCCGGGAACTGCAGAGGTATCCTCGGACACCGCAGACACAACACAGTCTTCTTCCACCTAAACAAATACAGCATATGAACCATTGTTCGTTCCCCCACCCTTTCCAGCCCCTCTCCCCAACATTAATTGACCCAAAATATGTTTTCTAGTCCTGTTTGGCACCGCGCTGTCCGATAATATCTGCGGATACAACATGGTGGGCATTTTGGGAAAACGTGAAGCATATCATGCTTCCATCCAGCTAATCTTGATGTCTGTGATATGACGCGGCCCTCCGGGCCAATCAGGGTCCAGTTTGCAGTGCGACCTGGAAATGGGTCTGCAAAGCGGAGCTGATATCACACATTTTTTGGCACCTACATTTTGCCTGTTTTACTACTGGAGGGATTTTCACCAAATTTACAAAAGCATGCTTTTGGGGCCAAGCTGCCGTTCCTGCTGCAAATTTTGGAAAAATCCGTCCAGCGGTTTGGGCTGTAGGTGTGAACAAAGTTTCTTTCCTTCCAGTCTATGGAAAAAAAGAATTGGAACCCCCCTATAACCTCACCATGCTTACCAGAAAAGTTCCAAGCGGGCCATGAACTTTTTTTGCAAAGTTTGGTGGGGATTCCTCCAGGGGGAGCGAAGTTATAAGCCACCCAAAAAGTGTTCTTCCTATGGGTTTAGCAACATAACCATAACTACACGCCCGCTACCACAGGCTTTGTAATATATATATATGTATATATATATATATATATATTCAGTAAAAAAACTTTGTTAAAGGGACGTTATGGTTCAAAGTAAAACCGAAAAACCCCTGAAATGTACAAGTTATGGTAAGTTAAACAACCATAACTCGCGCCACCACTGTGCACTGCTCAGACTAATACCCAGGACATCAAAGATGACATCACAAATGTCATTGATGACATCACTGATGACATCACATGTCTGGCTCCCCCTTTATTCCTTTACTGACATATCTAGGGCACATGGTTTTCTTCAGTAGCAGGCAGGAAATAACAATTGAAAAAGTACTATATTTGTAGAGTTATCCCTCAAGTATGTTCTTACAGTAATTCTCTTAGGGTCCAGTCATATCATATGAAACATATTCATAAGGGAAGACACAGGCTTGAAAGACAGCAATGGTTTCTGAGCATGAAGATAATCAGTAGGGTTAGCAGCACTTTCTGATAGTTTTTTTTTACTATACTTTCCCTGTATATATTCATATTTGTATACATTGTACCCGCACTACTTTCTTTCTTTAGGGTGCAGTCACATTATGTGATACATAGGGTAAGTTGCACCTTTGAAACAGAATAATCATTTCTCTACAAAAAGATAATTAGTTAGGTTATGAACACTTTCTGCTACTTATTCCACTTTCCATGTATATACTCATATTTGTATGTGTTGTTATTTATTTGTGTTTTGTCTGTAGTAAGTAGGTTTTATTAGCTACTTATTACATGTGTAACAGTATGCAAAACTGTAATAAGAAAGTAGTTATCATTTCAGTATTGAATATCGCAAAATTATGTATATTACACTTCCATCATGTATGCTGCACACAATGCGAATGTTTCTACATGAGTAGTATACTTGATACAATTTATAATAGAATGTATTTCTATCAATGTATTGATTAATGCACTAAGTAGCTCATGATATTTATTCAAATGATCCTTGACACTTTTTTGTGAACATTATAATAAGAATGCATTGCACAGACTTTTTATGAAAAGTAAATGCACATGTGATGTCATCAGTGATGTCATCAATGACATTTGTGATGTCATCTTTGATTTCCTGGGTGTTAGTCTTAGCAGTGCACAGTGGTGGCGCGAGTTATGGTTGTTTAACTTACCATAACTGGCGAATTTCAGAAGGTTTTCGGTTTTACTTTGAACCATAACGTCCCTTTCACAAAGTTTTTTTACTGAATTTCATAGGTTTTTAGTAGCACAGCTTAACAATAATATCCCTGCCTTTGTGTACATGTAACATGGAACATACTGAACCCCCTCTACTGAATTTGATGTCCGTGAACTCTTCCTATGTCCACGGACAGGCATGGACAACAGCAGCACTACCCAAAAAGTCTGAGTATCTTTAATTGTTATATCATAGCATATGAACACTGCACAAATTCACAAACCAGCACATACACATTATATCATTATATGTAGTAATAAATAAGAAGTGTAACCCATATAAATAACACATCAACAATTCATGTAAATGCAATATGTTCTAAAATGGAATATACCAAAAGAAGAAAGATAGGCTTCCAACATGATTACCTCACAGAAACTCCACAACTAAGAGCAACAGCAGATCTACAGACCAGAAAGAACACGCCTTACCAGAAGCTAGTAAGTATACTTCATTTTACTCATATATTTCTAAAACTTCTGTATTAGATACAAAAAAGTGATATAATGTTTTTTCTCACAGAAATGTCTAGTAATCTGGAGTAGCTAGAGGAGCATTTGCCATGTGAGGAAATGTCTGAAGATAGTGAACCTAATGGTAGACACTTTTCTATATAAACCAATTAATAAATATTATTTTATATACATTTAACATATACATTTTTTTTTGTACAGTCCATACAAACATTGAAAATAGTAAACACAAAGAAATATTGGATAAGACTCTCCAGCGCAAAGAAGAAAAAATTCACATACTCATGGAAAATTTCAACAATTTAAAAAACTTTGTGGAGGATCACTTGAAAGAAAATACTAGATACCATTGTCCCACATGTACCTGTCCCCCCTCACCATATCCCAGTCAATTATTCCCAAACCCTCTCCATGAACAAAAATGTTTTGATGAGACTTCCATCCCTTCTTCACCTCATATGAATCCTCTTGTAACCCCCAATTCTCCTGTGTTTGTCTCAGTTTCTGCTTCACCTTCTTTGTCATAAATGTAACATCCATATATAATAAAGTAAAATTAATATATTGTGTCCTAATTCATTTTCTTTTTTTTTTTTAAAGCAGTTGAGGTGTCCGCGGACAGCGCGGGTGTCCGGAATGTCCGTAAAGAAATGAAAATGGGGGCGTCCTAAGGACACTATACCTGTCCGTACTGTTCGCATGCAAGTTGAAACTGTTCTAAGAACATACCTGGTGTTCGGGATGTCCGCCATTAATCAAAATGGAGGTGTCCTAAGGACACTATACCTGTCCATAATGTTCGCAAGCAAGTCCAAACTGTTCTAAGAACACATTCGGTGTCCGGGATGTCCGCAATCAAACTAACACACGCGGTGTTCTGAAAAGTTCATAAATAAACAAAATGGGGATGTCCTGAGGACGCTAGACCTGTCCGTGCTCTTCATAGGCAGGTTGAAACTGTTGTAAGAACTCATCAAGTGTCCCGGGATGTTCGTACATAAACAAAATGGGGGGTGTCCTCAGGACGCTATGCCTGTCCGTATTGTTAGCAGGCAAGTTGAAACTGTTCTAATAACACAGGCAGTATCCTGAAATGTTCGTAAATAAACAAAATGGGGGTGTCCTGAGGACACTATACCTGTCCGTACTGTTCGTAGGCAGGTTGAAACTGTTCTAACAACACATCAAGTGTCCCAGGATGTTCGCAAATAAACAAAATGGGGGTGTCCTCAGGACGCTATGCCTGTCCGTATTGTTTGCAAGCGAGTTGAAACTATTCTAAGAACACATGCGGTGTCCTGAAATGTTCGTAAATAAACGAAATGGGGGTGTCCTGAGGACCCTATGACTGTCAGTATTGTTTGCAAGCGGATTGAAACTGTTCTAAGAACAAACGCCTGTCCGTAATTGTTTGTTTCGCTTGTGTCACACTTTTAATTAGTTTCAGGACCCGAACAGTGTCTGTAGAACACCAACGCGCATGCGCAAAATAGTATAAGTGCATTTGGTGTCCTGCGGACACCCGTTCCCTTCGCGGACATGTTCGCAAAGCCGTCATGTGACCACGCCCACGCTGAGCTTGTGTTCTGATTGCAGACACTGTTCATGTCCCCAAACAATTTAAAAATATCTTTTCAGGCAATCCACAATATTTTTCAATAATAAATCACCATAGCACAAGTCCCAGACAGTAATCGTGACTTTCTACATACTTTTTTGGACTTTTTGAACCTTTTTTTGGTGTTCGATCTGTCCGTGGACAGTGCGGGTGTCCGCGAAGCACGCACAAGCACCCCTATAAAAGGCCACACCCCAGAGCTCATCCTCATTGTGTTTCTGGCTATCTTACAGAACACAGTGCATTTTTGCTGCCAATTTTCCAGATTTATTTTTGAAACCTGATGGCATCCATGGCTGCACTACTGCCACCTGGTGCTACATCTGCCTCAGCACCAAGAGGATGACGAGAATGATGTAGTGGAAGTCCCTACTACCAGCACTCGCCGTGAGTCTTGGGTGTGGCGGTTATTTACCATTCACCTGCAACCAGTGCAAAATGGTACTGAGTCGCGGGAGACCTGGTTCGTACAGCTTTGGTACGACTACTATGATGCAACACCTAAGGTCGTTCCACGGTGGGGCCGTTCGCAAGGTTGTACCTTGCGAGGAGTGTAGTAGGTTGACTTTCTCTACTGCATCCTCTGTTTCCGATCCTGCCACCACAAGCAATACTCCTGTGGGACAGCGTATTCCTCCAGCTGCCACACAGGCCATTCGCAATGCTGATCACCCTTACCTTTCAAGGGTCACAGCTGTGTGTATGTACTGTGACGCAGTACTCTGCAGGGGGGAGAGACTTTGTAGTGCTTTCGAGAATGCTCAGAGCACGAGAAGACCTGCTCACAACCTAAGTAAGGCCCACTATACATATTCCTCTCTCCACCCGCCTGTGGTTAGTGTCCCCCCTTACCCTTCTTTTCCCTCCTCTCCTGGTGTGTTGTGTGTAAAAAAACAAAATAAAATATAAAACAACAAAAATAAAAAAAGGCTCTTTTCAGAGCAGCCTTTCATAGTTTAAAAATAGAAGTGGAAAATAAATGGAGCAGAGCCTTGTGTATTTTTTAGAAGTCTGCGGACAGTTCGCGGACATCTAAAATTTTGGGTGCTGCCCTATCATAACCATTGCACTTTTGTCTTGGAGGAAGTGGTGGCTCTGAAAAGAGCCTTTTGGTGGTGTTTGTTTGTGTTTGAAAAACTTGAAATGGTCAACACCTACTACAAAATGGATGGCTGTAATTCCAAAAAAGGTTGCAATGCATTTTGTACATTTCTCAGAAAAATCTGATTGCCAGCATAAGTAAGATGGACTCCATCTCTGCGAAAAATGTATGTGCTACGAAACATAATATTTTCATTGTGAAAAGAGGACATGCCAACATCTCTTAGAAAGGTACAAACAGCCTTATTGACATTGCGCCTCGTTTTTTCCATTTGTGGACCAAAAGAAGAAGAACGCAGCCACATTTGTCTCTGCGCAATCCGAGAAAAAATTACTTGAGAATTTGGAAACATGTCCATGACCTTCCCAAGTCCTTCCTTCATTTCAAATTGCAAAGAAATTCCAGACACATGTCCTAAACTATTCCGTCCACCATGAATTATCATTATGTCTGGATGATGCTCTGTCTCCAAAGTAGCACAGAGAGGTAGCATGTCCGACCACTTCATTCCATGTACTCCATGCCAGTGCACTTCCTCATGTGGGAATCCAAGATCTACAGCTACTCCACAGCTTTCTGCATGCACCTTCAACCAATGTATCCACGAGTCTCGCAAAATACAAACAATCTGTTTTCTGAAACACAAAGCCATAGCTATCTGTTCTTCTCTCAGAAAAAAGAGTATCTGACAAACTCTCTCCTGGCACAACACACCCACTAAACCTTACTGACCAATCCATTGCTCTGCTCATTCTCATTTGCATGCCTCCCCACCACAAAATCCCTGTATGTAACACGCGATGTCCACGGACTACCGCCATGTCCGCGGACATATCGTAACATGGACAGCCCTTCGACCATTTCCACTTCACTTTCTGTGCCATTTCCTCATTGGATATAGTCACACGACCATCCACCAATCACAACCAAGACCTCTACATCTAACTCCATCATCATAGATCAGCACTTCAAATGTACTGTTAATCACTCTGAGTACAAGTGTCATATCATTGGAAAGCGCCTACTACAAGAAGTACTGTACAAGTCTCCAAGATATCTACTTTCAGCTGCATGCATATTCATATGCATTAACACAAACTACAGTTATGCATATTTACTGTATAGTACATGTACAATTCTTATACATTCATATAAACAGATTAACTGACTTTTAACTTGTATGACCTATAAAATGAATTTACTGTCATATTTCCCATCTGATATATCAACTGTCACTTCCAAACCTATCTGCTATTTAATTTCTTTTTACACACACATTTGCAAAGCATGTTGAACTAACATATTTCAAGTAAAATATAAAGACTGCACATAGTCAAACAAAATTGCATGCACACACTATGTTCAAATATCAAACAATACCTGTACAAAAACATAAAAATCAATGTCTAAATTAACATCAGTGATATAAACACACAAATTTACTAATTTGTTTCCTTTACAATTGCAGTGAAGACCACTCTCCTGAAAAGCAGCAGCAGAATTTGAAGTACAAACAACAACTATTCCACAAAAAAAGTTAAATACCACCATAATATTTTTACTATTACTCAAACACACTGTGGGGTTAATTCATGCTATTTCTCGCCTAAAAACAGAGATTGTGCACCATTCTGTGCACAAATCCCCATTTGTTAAACAGAGATTTAGAGGCAGATTGGCGCACAAATCCCCATTTTTCAGCACACAAATGACATAACTCAGCCCCTATAATTTTAATATTATAGAACAAACAACTGTTTTAATTCTATACCATTAGATTTACTATTTGTGCTTCTCCTCACCACTAGCTTACTTTCTACTGTCATCTGAACCCCAGGTTAGTAGCACATGAATTCAAGAATAACCATCCCAACTAGTTGTAGTTGCCCAATGCACAATCACACACCATCAGATACATCTTCATCATCATACTCAGACACTCATGCACACAGCAGACATACATTGCAGAACACTCCAACTCATACCTTCTTTATTTTTTTTCAACAGACCCTAAAGAATGCCTACAAAAAATCAAGTCAGTAGAAAGCAACGCAGAAGTAGAGCAAATGAAAATAGAAGTGTCCAAAATAAGCATCCATCTCTAGCAGAAGCTGTACAAAAAGTTCAAACAAAACAGGTAATACAGTCATTTAGCGAAACAAAACAAGCTTCAAGTACAGAAACTTCGCCTCCTCTATCAAAATGTAAAACGAAACGGAATACCATTAACAAGAATTCAACTAACACTACTTTTAAAACTGTTCCTATAAATCTTGATATAGTACCAAGTAAGCATACCAAAAAAAATATTTTAGCAAAAATGTTCCGCCACAGAGTCCTTCAAAATCTTATAAAAACTGGAGAGAAATCATGCACAACCCTTAAAACCTACCATAGGAAATAAATCTTAGAAGCTTTGATAGACAGTGCAATCCTTCTCAAAAGAAGTTATTTATTTTAGTGTTAAACAAAATGAAACCACTAACAAAACGAATGACTAAATTGCAAAAAAGACTTCACAATAAATGAAATGTCAACAAAAATAACTTCTTAAATATCTGTGGAGGTGAGTGGGGTCACACTACAAGAACAGAACCATATTTTAATGAAGAAGTATACAAACAAAAGCAAACAAATACAATTGCCATACATAGCAGTGGACGAGGTTATGCAAAAGTTAATAATACCATTATGGACCAAGAAATACTGCTTACAAAAATATCCCCAGAAAACTTTAAATTACCTCTCAATTCAACTGAACCAGAACATCTAGTATACAAATGGCCATGCACGTCCCAAATAATCTTTCAAGTCTTTACGCCAATTCCTCAAGTAGTATGTGAAAGGCAAAGACAAAATCAAAATTAAACTACTGCAAAATATGGATACTTGTCCATCATATCAAAATGATATCAACACATCATTCAACTATAAGAAATCTAGTCTATAAACTGTACTATGCTAAAAGTCCTGCTTTAGCACTAGCCAATTTAAATAACATTCTTCTACATGGTACAGCAAAAGACCTACTTTTAGAAATCGACTATATCCAGAACAAAGTGAAAGCCACTTACAGAATGAAATAGCTTTACAACAAATTAGCAACAATTCGATGCATGGCAACCTTCTACTACACCCATACAAAAAAGAAATACTGAAATTTAAAAGTACATCTGCTGACGTACCAAACCATGTGTGTGCATGTTGCCGCAGAACTTTTTATAAAAGTAACACAAAAACTGTAGACCTAACATACAAAATAGAAGACAATGCCGATTCTAAATGGTTTGAATTAGTTTGGTACCTTATAGCAGAAAACAAATACGAAATAACTGACCCCTTAATACTTTGCAGTTGCTGCACTATAAAACTTGACAACAACCAAACTCCTTCACGTTCTATCACAAATAATTTGGAATTATTCCCACTACCAAAACCCCTACAACAACTCAATTTATATGAGAGCAATAATATGCCTTCAACCAAAAACAGCAAAATTACCTCCCTCTGAATTGGTGAAAGGCATTCTTGGTAAAGTAGTGTATTTACCATTAGATCTAAAACAAAATGTGCACACTCTGGGAGTGCAACATCCAATGGAGTAATCTTTAATTATCATAGTAAATGGTGTACCTACAAAAGACAAACAAATTTGGCAACAACTGGCAGACTTACAAAAAGTTAGACAAGCCTTGCAATATCTAAATGACAATAATGAATACTACAAAGAAATTAATATTGAAGAAAACTTGAAGGAAACCACTGAAATAATTCAATAGTCACCAGAAACTGGTCAATTTGAGCTTCTAGATCCTGCTACAGTATCCAATACTTTTAACAATTATATAATTCATCCATTGCACTCTAATGACACCGTAGAAGATGCACTAGAAACGTACCAAATGCGACAAACAAAAGGATCACCAATCAGTATATGGGAAAAAAGTATAGAAGCACGTGCTTTTCCTCTACTCTTTCCTACTGGCAAAGGAGGAAGGTACGATGATAGACCTATTCAAATAACAGCATCAGAATACGGATTGTTACGGATATATTCTGAAGATCCCATATTTAGACAAAATTTTGAATACATATTCCACCTACTCTTTGAAAGTGAACTAGCAACTCTATGTTATGGAGTTGCAGACACATTAAAATCAGGAACCCACTTTCAAAATATGTCAGCTACACAATTATTACAAAAATTGCATGGAAAAGATGAGGTTTTATAATCAAGTATAACAAATCTATCAGCAAACATGCGTGGTACTAAAGAGTACTGGTTCCGACGTCATGGAGATGTACGTTGATGATAAGAAACCTTGGCCCACACACTTGGTTTGTTACATTAAGTTGTGCAGAATATGCATGGGAAGATTTACATGATTTCCTACGCATATCAAACAAAAACAAAACAAACATAGATATACTAACACCTGGAGAACTTTGTTCTCTAGATCCTGTTAATGTTTCAAGATATTTTCATCATCGCTTCATTGCTATGCTACACTTTATTTGTAAAAAAACTGTTTCTCCCCTCAGAGAAGTGCAACACTTCTTTTGGAGAAAAGAATACCAAGCCAGAGAAGCACCACATATCCACATGTTTTTAAGGATTAAAGATGTTCCTAAATTTGGTTAAGATAATGATGCCACTGTGTTGCAGTTTATCGAAAAATATGTCACTTGTGAAATTCCATCGGAAGCAACAAATAGTGATCTTCATGCACACATTTTACAATTTCAAAGACACAAATGTGGCAAATATTGTCGTCGCAAATACAAAAACAAAGGGAAATACTACACCAAATGCTGCTTTGGTTTCCCTAGACCAGTTACAAAAAGAGGTCAAGTGAACAACTTCATGTCTTCAGTTAGACATACTGTTAAAGGTAAATCACCTAAAAATGCATATTACATAAAAAGAAAAGAAGAAGAAAAATATATCAATGATTACAATGCAATCATTGCCCTCTTATGGAATGCAAACATAGATGTGCAGTACATTGCAGACAATTCCACTGCAGTTGCACGATATGTTGCATACTTAACCAAAGCAGAAAAAACAGAGCTTGAAGACCTCTGGAATGACCTGTCAACAGACAAAACACTGTCTCAGAAATTATAAAGCTTGGGCATAAAAATGCTCTCCCATAGAGAATGTGGCTCCCATGAAGCAGCAGATCATTTAACCAGTACTGCTTTGTATGGAAAATCTGAAAATATAGTATGGCTAAGTCTTGTTCCTGCAAGTGACATATTTTTCGATAAACTGTAAAACAGTGGAATCACTGTCTTGACCAAATTTCGGAGCATCTTTACTCCTTAAAAGCATGTTGATATGTGGTGTTCCTCTGGCTTGGTATTCTTTTCTCCAAAAGAAGTGTTGCACTTCTCCGAGGGGAGGAACAGTTTTATTACAAATAAAGTATAGCATAGCAATGAAACGATGACAGAAATATCTTGAAACATTAACAGGATCTAGAGAGCAAAGTTCTCCAGGTGTTAGTATATCTATATTTGTTTTGTTTTTGTTTGATATGCGTAGGAAATCATGTAAATCTTAATGTAACAAAACAAGTGGGTGGGCCAAGGTTTCTTATCATACAATGTACATCTCCATGACGTTGGAAACGGTACTCTTTTGTACCACGCATATTTTCTAACAGATTTGTAATGCTTGATTGTAAAACCCCATATTTTTCTTGCACTTTTCGTATTAATTGCGTAGCTGATATATTTTGAAAGTGGGTTCCTGATTTCAATATGTGTGCAACTCCGTAACACAGAGTTGCTAGTTCACTTTCAAACAGTAGGTGGAATATGTATTCCACATTTTGTCTAAATCTGGTATCTTCAGAATACATTTGTAATGAGCGGTTTTCTGATGCTGTTATCTGAGTGGGACTATCATCGTACCTTCCTCTTTTACCAGTAGGAAAGAGTAGAGGAAAAGCATGTGCTTCTATACTTTTTTCCCATATGCTGATTGGTGATCCTTTGGTTTGTCGCATTTGGTATGTTTTTAGTGCATCATCTATGGTGTCATTAGAGTTTAATGGATGAATTGTATAATGGTCTAAAATATTGGACACTGTAGCAGGAACTAGAAGTTCAAATTGACCAGTTTCTGGTGACTCGTGAATTATTTCAGTTGTTTCCCTTAATTCTTTTTCAATATTTATTTCTTTGTAGTATTCATTATTGTCTTTTAGATATTACAAGGCTTGTCTAACTTTATGTAAGTCTACGAGTTGTTGCCAATTTGTTTTGTCTTTTGTTGGTACACCATTTACTAAGACAATTAAAGATTGCTCTATTGGATGTTGCACTCCCAGAGTGCGCACATTTTCTTTCAGATCTAATGGTAAATAAACTACTTTGCCACAAATGCCTTTCACCAATTCAGAGGGAGGTAATTTTGCTGTTTTTGGTTGAAGGCGTATTATTGCTTGAAAGGGGTGCACTGTTTGAATTATGATGCTCTCATGTAAATTGAGTTGTTGCAGGGGTTTTGGTAGTGGGAATAATTCCAAGTTATTTGTGATCGCACGTGAAGGAGTTTGGTTGTTGTCCAGTTTTGTAGTGCAGTATTTGTTTTCTGCTATAAGGTAGAGAGCTAATTCAAACCATTTGGAATCTTCATTGTCTTCTATTTTGTATGTTACGTCTATAATTTTTGTGTTACTTTTATAAAAACTTCTGCAGCAAATCACACACGCACATGGATTGGTACTTCAGCGGATGCGCTTTTAAATTTTAGTATTTCTTTTTATTATGTGTGTAGTAGAAGATTGCTATGTGCAGAATTGTTGCTAGTCTGTTGTAAAGCTATTGCATTTTGTAAGTGGCTTTCACTTCCAAAATATTTTCTCTGGATATGGTCGATTTCTTCGAGTAGTTCTTTGGGTGTACCATGTAGAAGAGTGTTATTTAAATTTGCTAGAGATAAAGCAGGACTTTTAGCATAGTATAGTTTATAGACTAGACTTTTTATAGTTGCATGATGTGTTGATATCATTTTGATATGATGGAAGATGCTTTTGCAAATAGGTCCTGAAATGCAGGCTAATGAATGTCTTTGTAGTCCTGTGTATTTGCGCACTGGACAGGTATCCATATTTTGCAGCACTTTCATTTTGATTTTGTCTTTGCCTTTCACATACTGATTGAGGAACTGGCGTAAAGATTTGAAAGATTTTTTGGGAATGTTACACATTGACATGCATGGCCATTTGTATACTGGACATCTGGTTCAGTCGAATGGAGAGGTAATTCTGAGTTTTGGGGGGATATTTTTGTAAGCAGTATTTCTTGTTCCATTATGGTATTTTTAATTTTTTCATAACCTTGTCCACTGCTATGGATGGCAATTGTGTTTGTTTGGTTTTGTTTATATGCTTCTTCATTAAAATATGGTTCTGTGCTCCTGGTGTGACTCCATTTACCTCCACAGATATTTAAGAAGTTATTTTTGTTGACATTCCGTTTCTTGAGAAGATTATTTTGTAATTTAGTAGTTTGTTTTTTAGTGTTTTCATTATGTTTAACACTAAAATGAATAACTTTCTTTTGAGAAGGATTGCACTGTCTATTAAAGCTTCTAAGATTAATTTTCTACGGTAGGTTTGAAGGGTTGTGCATGATTTGTCTCCTATTTTTTTATTTTTTTATTGTTTAATCAAAATAAGATTTTTACAATATTGTACAATCATTCTTGCATGCACATGCACATCGTGTGCTTGTAAAGTCCGTTTTTGTCTTGGGTGATTCTGCTGCTGTTTATTGTTCGTTATTAGTTAGTTGTGAATGACTGCTTAACCGAGTCACAGATCAGACGTGAGCAACTTGCTGTCAATGTGTTCTAAAATTTTTGCTGTCGCAATTTGCCAAACTGTGCGATTGCCTCCAATGAGTCTGTGCCACCATGTCTCTTCTTCTTGTAGGATGTCAAGTCCAACCATGGTGGACAAATAGCATTGCCTGATTTCTTTGGTTGCTGTTATTTTTATAAGATTCTGAATGACTTTGTGGCGGAACATTTTTACTAAAATTCTTTTTGATAGAGGAGGCGAAGTTTCTGTACTGGAAGCTTGTTTTGTTTTGCTAAATGACTGTATTACTGTTTTGTTTGAACGTTTTGTCCAAACTCTGGTAGAGATGGATACTTATTTTGGACACTTTTATTTTCATTTGCTCTCTTTCTGCGTTGCTTTCTACAGACTTGCTTTTTGAGAGGCATTCTTTGGGGTCTGTTAAAAAAAAAAGAAGGTATGGGTTGGGCCGTTCTGCAATGTATGTGTGCTGTGTGCATGAGTTTCTGAGAATGATGGGAAAGATGTATGTGGTGGTGTGTGATTGTGCTTTGGGCAGTTACAATTAGTTGGGAAGGCTATTCTTCTATTTGTGTGTTACTAAACTGCAGTTCAGATGAGAGTAGAAAGTGGAGCTAGTGGTGAGGAGAAGCATTAACAGTAAATCTAATGGTATAAAATTAAAACAGTTCTTTGTTTTGTAGTACTAACATTCTAAGGGTTGAGTATGTTATTTGTGTTCCAAAAAAATGGGGATTTGTGTGCCATTCTGCCTGCTAATCTTTGTTTAATAAATGGGGATTTGTGGGCAGAATGGTTCAGAAATCGCAGTTTTCTTTGGTGCGCAAATTACATGAATGAACTACACAGTGTGTTTGAGGTACAGTAAGAATTTTAAGGTAGTATTGTACTTACTCTTTTTTGTGCAATGAGCAGGTCTCTTCGGATATGTTGTTTGTAGTTCAGATGCTGCTGATTTTCAGGAGAGGGGTCCTCACTGCAATTGTAAAAGAAAGAAGTTAGTAATTTTGGGTGTTTCTAGCACTGATGTTAAAGTAGACTTTGATTTTTATGTTTTTGTGGTAGTATTCTTGTTTGATATCTGAACATAGTGTATGCATGCATTTCATTTGACTATGTGCAGCCTTTATATATTATTTACAATATGTTAGTTCAACATGCTTTGCAAATGAGTAGAATTTTAAGTGCATGAAATTCACTTGGTTTTCTAAAGGTGTGTTGACAGGTTTGGAAGTGACAGTTGATTATAGTAGATGGGAAACATTTCAATAAGTTCATTTTATAGGTAGACATGCCAACAATTGGGAGCACCTGAGAGGTTGATTTCACCACAGCAATCGGGATCATTTATTTTTCTCATAGGATTCCATTGGGATTAGCATTAATTTAGGCGGGAGACAGTAAAAAATAATGCGATTTTTCAGTGAAAAATCGTGAGTCTCACACCTAAATCGGGAGGGTTGTCATGTATGTATAGGTTATGTGGGAGACAGTAAAAACTGGTGCAATTTTTCAATGAAAAATCGGGAGTCTTGCGCTTAAATCGGGAGGGTTGGCATGTATGTATGGGCTATGCAGGTTTAGTGGCATTACTCTGTTTGTATGGATTCATAACACTTGTACATGTACTGTGAATAACATATGCATACCTGTAGTCTGTATTGATGCATGTGGATATGAATACAGCTGTAAGTAGAAATCTTGCAGACTTGTAGAGTAGTTTTTGTAGTAGGTGCTTTCCAATGATATGAGACTTGTACTCAGAGTGATCAACAGTACATTTGAAGTGCGGAACTCTGATGATGGAGTTAGATGTAGCGGTCTTGGATGTGATTGGTGGATGGTTGTGTGACTGCTTAGCTGTATCCAATTAGGGAATGGCACAGAGAGTGATGTGGAAAGGGTATATTGGCTGGCTAAGAGTTAGGTGCTGCACGGACACCACGGTTGTTCGCGGGTAGGGTGTGCCACATCCGGGGTTTTCCAGCAAATCCAGAATGGAAAGGGGACTGTAGGGATCAGCCAATCAGATGTTGACGTTGTGGATTTGTGTAGGAAGAGAGTTTGTGTAGTGAAGATGGCAGAGGTGAAAAAAGTCAGGGTGTTGCTGCTCGGAGATATGTTTGTCCATGGTTTACAGCACTATGCTCAATACAGGCATGTGGCAAACAATTTCGATGTTAAAGGAGGTGGTGTGGAGCGCTATGCCTGATTGCAATGTAGAGGGAATTCTGCAAGTTTGTTATGCACAGGATGAACAGTCCCCATCTGGTAGTTTTTCACTATGGTGCTTTCCATTTGGGCTACATCAGTGCCCCTTCTTTGTTGGCAGATTTGGAACAGTTGGTTCAAGCAGTAATGAACATCCTTCCAAATGCAAAAGTATTTTTTTCTGGATTACTACCTAGGGCAATATGGGACAATAGTTCTGTTTTTTGTCCTCATCAAAACATTGCTAGGTGTGCAATCAATCGAGGCATGTGTGCTTTCATGCTTAGAGCTCGTATGTGTTTCTGTAATAATGAGAATATTGATTTGAGTAATGCTGTTTATTTTGAAGAAGATGCCATTTCTTTATCTTTTTTGGGAAATGCCATGCTGTTTTGGAATGTAAGGGTTGCTTTGGAGAAGGCTATGTGAAGATTTTAGTTTTAAAGTAAGAAGAAGAAAAACCCCCAAAAATACAAAATAACAGGTGTCACTCAGGCATCTGCAAAAAAAACAAAAAAAGGCTCTTTTCAGAGCCCACCTCAAAGTGGAAATGGGGCACACTATTTAAATGTACATTCACCACGCTCAGATTTTCGATATGTCCGCGGACATGGCGGTAGTCTGTGGGCATCGCGTATTACATAAGGGGATTTTGGGGTTGAGAGGCATGCAAATGAGAATGAGCGGAGGTACGGATTGGTCAGTAAAGTTTACTGGGTGTGTTGTCTAAGGAGAGATTTTGTCAGAACGTCTTTTTGCTCAGAGCAGAACATATAGCTATGGCTGTGTGTTTCCGAAAACAGATTATCTGGATTTTGGGAGACTCATGGATACATTGGTTGGAGGTTCATGCAGAACGCTGTGGAGTATCTGCAGATCTTGGAATTCCTCATGTGGAAGTACACTGGCATGGAGTACGTGGAATGAAGTGGCTTGACTTCGTACCTCTCTGTGCTACTTTAGAGACAGAACATCATCCAGACATAATTATAATTAATTGTGGAGGGAACAGTTTAGGACATGTGTCTGGAATTTCTTTGCAATTTGCAATGAAAGCAGGACTTGAGAAGGTCATGGGCATGTTTCCAAATTCCCAAGTAATTTTTTCTCGTATTGTACAAAGACAAATGTGGCTGCGTTCTTCTTTATTTGGTCCACAAATGGAGAAAGCGAGGCGCAATGTCAATAAGGCTGTTTGTGCCTTTCTAACAGATGTTGGCATGTCCTCTTTTCACAATGAAAATATCATGTTTTGTAGCACATACATTTTTCGCAGAGATGGAGTCCATCTTACTTATGCTGGCAATCAGATTTTTGTGAGAAATGTGCAAAATGCATGCAACCTTTTTGGAATTATAGTAATCTATTTTGCAGTAGATGTTGATGATTTCAAGTTTTTCAAACACACAAAAACACCACCAAAAGGCTCTTTTCAGAGCCACCACTTCCTACCAGAGAAAAGTGCATTGGTTTTGCTAGGGCAGCACCCTAAAATGTTGTATGTCCTAGGACTGTCCACGGACTTCCAAAAAATGTGCAGGGCCTGCACTGTGTATTTGCCACTTCTATTTTTATACTGTGAACGTCAGCTCTGAAAAGAGCCTTTTTTTTATTTTTGTTGTTTTATATATTTTTTGGTTTTTTACACACAACACACTAGGAGAGGAGGAGAAAGGTGGGTAAGGAAGGGACACCAACCACAGGGATAAGAAATGGCAGGTGGAGAGAGGAAGATGTAGGGTTGGCCTTACTTAGGTAGGTAGCAGGTCTTCTGGTGCTCCGTGACCATAGTCTCGAAAGCACTTCGAAGACTCTCCCCCTGCTGCAGAGTACTGTGTCGCAGTACATACACAATATTGTGACCCTTGAAAGGTAAGGTTCAACAGCATTGCAAATGGCCTGTGAAGCAGCTGGAGGGGTGCTCTCTCCCACAGGAGTGTCTCTTGTGGTGAGAGGAGCGGAAACAGAGGATGCTGTAGAGGAACTCAACCTACTACGTTTATCACAAGGTACAACCTTGCGAATGTCCGCACTGTGGCATGACGTTAGGTGTCGCTTCATGGATGTCGTACCAAAGCTGTACGAACCACATCTCCCACGACTCAGCACCATTTTTCACCTGTTGCAGGGGACAACCGCCACATCCAAGACTCCAGGCGAGTGCTGGTAGTAGCGAGTTCCTCAACCTCATTCTCTTCATCCTCTTCATCCTTGTTCTCTATATCCTCATGGGTGTTCCCCTCTGCAGGCCCTTGGGAGGTGGTGGTGGAGGATTTGGCGGTGGTGCTGAGGCAGATGTAGCAACAGCAGCCATGGATGCCATCAGGGTTGATGAGATAATCTCAGCAAGAGCAGCAAATGTAGCAAACGTCAATCTGCAATAGCCAGAAGTACAATGAAGATCAGCTCTGGGGTGTGGCCTTTTACAGTGGTGGCGAACAGATCGAACACCCAAAAAGGTTCAAAAAGTTACAAAATGTATGTGGAAAGCCAGGGTCATTGTCTGGGACATGTGCAATGGTGAATTTTTACTGTAAAATAATTTGGATTGACTGAATAAGTTCTTTTAAAATGTTGGGGAACCGGACAGTGTCCGCAAATTAGGACACACACTGAGCATGGGTGCGGTCACATGATGATGTCGGGAACACGTCTGCGAAGGGAACGGGTGTCCGCAGGACACCAAATGCACGGGAACGGTCGTGCGCATGAGCGTGGGTGTTCTACGGACAGTGTTCGGGTCCTCAAACAAATTAAAAGTGTGACACAAGTGAGACGGACAGTTACGGACAGGCGCGATGTTCGCAGGATTTACGGGTGTGGTGCGCATGTGCGTAAATGTTCTGCAGACTGTATGGACTGGTATAGTGTCCTTAGGACACCTCCATTTTGTTTGACTACAGACATCCCAGACACCGCGCGTGTTCTTAGGAAAGTTTCAACTTGGCTGCGGACAGTATGGACAGGCATAGTGTCCTTAGGATTCCTCCATTTTGTTCACTTATGGACATCTTGGACACCAGGTGTGTTCTAAGAACAGTTCCATCTTGGTTGCGAACGGTATGGACAGGTATAGTGTCCTTAGGACACACTCATTTTGTTCATTTATGGACATCCCAGACACGGGGTGTGTTCTAGGAACAGTTCTATCTTGGCTGCGAATGGTACGGACAGGTGTAGTGTCCTTAGGACATCCCCATTTTGTAAATTACGGACAGCCCAGACAGGTGCGCTGTCCGCGGACATTCTAACTGCTTTTTAAAAAAAATAAGACACAAAGGATTGAATTAAAAGACACATAATATTTTTTTAATTATATACATATACACAATTTATGAAAGAGAGGGGGAAGCAGAAACTGATACAAATACAGGGGAATTAGGGGTTTGGAAAGGATGGATGGGAGGGGATGAAGGGATGGAAGTCTCATCAAAACGTTTTTCTTGGTGTTGAGGGTTTGGGGATAGTTGACTGGGACATGGAAAGGGGGAACAGGTACATGTGGGACAATGGTATTTATTTTTTTCTTTTATGTGGTCCTCCACTAACTGTTTTAAAACATTGACATTTTCCTTGAGCATGTCCATTTTCTGTTCCATCCATTGCATAGTCTTTTCCCATGTGTCTTTTGGTGTATTATTTTCAATGTTTGCATGGTATGTTAAAAATAAATATATGTATATATGTTAAGTACACATAAAGTAATGATTATTAATTTGGTTACAGAGAGAAGTGTCTACCATTATTATCACTGTCTTCAGACATTTCCTCAAGTGGAAAATTCTCCTCAAGCCATTCCAAAGTACTGCACATTTCTGTGTGAAAAACAAAAATGTATTAATTGTAGTGTACCTGTTAGGCGGAAACCTGTGCAGTTCCCTCTGGGACCAATGCAAAAGATTTAGGACTACAGGTGTTTGGCAGTAAACCCACTGGGTAGCAGTCTGTACCACACAGATTCACTTGGTAGCTGTGGCTGAGCAGTCAGACATCCCTCAAGAAGAGTTAGGCAGTATGTGGAGTATACAAAATAGGTCAATTTACACAGTAGAACAAGCAAACATGGAACAAGGCTTCGGTGTAAAGATATATAGTCATTTATTTATAAAAACACATCTATGAAAAACACTCAGGCACTAATACGGCAAACAACTTCAATCACAATTACTATAAGAAAAAGATCAATCCCCCTAACAATAGTTCGACAAGTCTAGGTTCAACGGCATCACTTATTTGCAGACAGAGGTGTATGCTTTAACCTAGATCGCACTCTAGTATTCGTTAGGACGGGAGAGAAAAAGGCAGGGTATGAAATCACTCGGCACCAACACTTTTACGAACAAATGCAAGGCAAGTAAGGCAGGGTCTACTGCAGATCACAAAGTTCAGAGGCCAGGCCCACTCGGAGAGAGGCAAGGCGATATGTCCCAAAAAAAGTGTCTCAGTGGAAATGTGCTTCGAGTCTTTATCGCAAATTGTTATGGAAAGATTGGACCAGTTCAGAACAGAAAGTTAAGAAAGCTTGGAGGCGACCCAATGGAGAGGCGAGGATTAAGACACCTCACCTATCCGGCAGAAAGGGAAGCCAGGCAGACACAGCACCTTGTTTGCGGAGAGACAGCTCCGGCAGGGGCAGTTGTTCCTGGTGGTGGATGCACGTCGGGTCTTTGCCAAGAGAAGAGATGATCTCTTCGTCGAAGGAAAGTTGAAGATCGTTGCACCACCAGGGAAGAGACCAGCCGCGGAGTGCTCCATCACAAGGCACCACCTTTTGGTCGCGGTACAGGGGTAGTGGCTATCCGGTTGCCGAGGTGCTCTGCACGGGCAATTCGACCACTGCGTCCTGGATCGAAGAAAAAGCAAAGGGGGACTGGTTGTTCCCACCAGTCAGGGGAAGAGACTCTCCGGCAGGGAGATCTCCTCTGTCGTCGGGAAGTGGTGAGTCAATTCAGCAGGGCTCCACCGTCGGTGTCGTCGTTGCAGGTCGGCTCAGCTTTACCCTCGTCGGATTCTTAGGTCCTGTGGCGACTTCTGAAGATCCAGTCCCAAAAGCCCTGCTTTTATGCAGAAAACCCCCATTCATTCAGCCTAGCTGTCAATCAAAACACGCTAAGTGGTGAGCGGGGTGGCTCACCACTTGGGCCAATCACACCAGAGTGCGACTGGAGTTGGCAAGGCAACTCAGTCCACGGTGCCTAAACCCCCTCCCACACCCCATGTGGTACCCAGACAGAATGGCACCAATTTGGAGGGCCTCTGTGTAGACGCCCGCCAAAAGTGGAACAAAGAGCTCAACCTTTGGTTTAGGAGTCACAGAGACGAACACAGACGCCATTTTAAAAACCGAGTTCTGGCAGAAAATACCATCCGATAGACTTATTTAAGATAAGTAAACCGGTGTTATGTTAGAGATTAACGAGAAAAAGTATTAATCTCCAACAATGGGAAGAATCCCTTAGGGTTATATTCGGGGTCGAATATAACAAGTAGTTTCCACTGCCACCAGCCAAAACTCGACGAGGGGGGACGGGACAGTGCCCCCTCGAATAACAGACCCAGGAGTAATCGAATTACCCCTACTAGTACGTCCACAATAGGATGGTTTGTACTAGTTCTGTTAGTAAATTTAGGTCTAGTAAAGCCAATGGTGACTTTACATGCCCGGGGAGCCAGTAGTCAGTCCCCGGGTATGGAGTCTATGGTGGAGGTCCGATAGGACGCCCCAGTGTTACGGCACGGAGGGTGCGTTGTAACACACATAGCAAAACATATGAGACCCTATGGAGTAAAAGACCCCATAGCCCATAGAACACATTGATATTCCAAGGCATTAACCACATTCATGTCCAAGAGTGGGAGAAAAAGAGTCTCACTCTTGGCAGGATGGAAAAAAAACTCCAGAAATCCAGCAAAGCTGCTGGGGGACTCACTAGGTTAGGAAATTCAGCCTACACAGAGAATTCTCCCTAACAGTACCTAATACAAAAAGTTTAGAAATATACAAGAAAAATGTAGTTTACTTACTAGTTTCTTGTAAGTTGTATTCACACTGTTGTGTAGGTCTACTGTTGCTTCTGGCGCTGCAGTTTCTGTGAGGTAATTACGTTGGAGGAATATCATTTTTGTTTTGGTATATTCCATTTTACTACATATGGTTGATGTGTTAGATATATAGGTTTCACTGTTTATTTATTATTACTTATAATGTGTTTATGTTCTGCTTTTTGAACTTGTGCAGTGTTTATATGGTATGATAGAACCATTTAAGATACCCCCTGAGTGTTTGGATAGTGTTGAAGTCATCCGCGACCGTTCGCGGACAAACGCACAGTCCGCTGACATCAAAATCACTAGCTGGGTGTTCAGTATGTTCTATGTTACATGTATATAAAGTAAGGGAATCCTAGTAAACATCTATCAAATTCACACTATGAAAATGTATGTTCAGTAAAAAAAACTTTGTTAAAGGGACGTTATGGTTAAGTTATGCTACTAAAAACCTATGAAATTCAGTGAAAAAACTTTGTCAAAGGGACGTTATGGTTCCAAGTAAAACCGAAAAACCCTTGAAATTCGCCAGTTATGGTAAGCTAAGCAACCAAAACTCGCGCCACCACCGTGCACTGCTAAGACTAACACCCAGGACATCAAAGATGACATCACAAATGTCATTGATGACATCACTGATGACATCACATGGCTGGCTCCCCCTTTTTTCCTTTACTGACATATCTAGGCCACATGGTTTTGTTCAGTGACAGTCAGGAACAAAAATACACAACTGTATAACTTCACTAACACAGGCTTTTAAGAGAAGGGGGTCTGAAAAACAAAATTCATTATCATCACCATTTTTACTGTCCAACTTACTCAACATTGTCCTTAAACTGTCCCCTCTCCCTAGACCTGGGCTTTCAACAGAAGTGTGCTGCATGTCATTGATGTTTAGGTTTTTGGGGCAGGTGGATAAGTGCTTTGCAAAAGTGCGACCTTGTGTATCTAACACGGAAAGTGTGACTTCTTTATTTCTAAGCTAGGTTTTGGTGAAGTAATATTTGCCACAGGCTTGAAGGTGAACGAAAAGTGTCCCTATGTTTTAACACTAAAACTCTCAGCCCGAATTGTTGAAGAGTTTGTTCTAGTATTGTGCCATATTGCTGTTATTGAAATTCAACATAAAACAGGATTCATGGGAAAAGAGAGCTTTGGCCAGTTTATTTAGCCTGTGTTGCTTGTTTGTCAGACCAAAGTAAATGCAGAAAAAGTGTGTCTAAAAGTACCATCCTACAAGAAAGTGTGATTGGTAATTGAAGCAGTGTTTTCTGCCACAAAGAAGGTGGCCTGTGTGATTATTCATTGAGTTTATAATTGATTTAAAAAAAATGTGCATTATTTCTATACCCGGCTTGGTTCTTGGCTCACTGTGGGCAGAAGGGGGGGGGGGTTTATGTAGCTCTATATGAGTCTTCCATAAGTCCAGTGCTAATAAGAATACCGAAGTGAGGTGTCATAGGGCTCCTAGATTGGGGGAGGAGGGCACTCCTCAGGTTAAGGGTGGTCACTCAATGTAGCGCAACAAAAATCTCACTCAGTGATTCTTAGCCAGGGCCTCTAAACATAAGCTTATTTAAAACATGTCTGAAATTAGCGTAGTTTTATTAACTGTAGTGGTACTTAGTAGTGTAATATGTTATGATCTGGTACAGCAGAACAATTATAAAACGAGATGGTTTAGCATTAGTGAAAATTGTTCACATTTTATTTCCACGTTTCCAAACTCCCAGGCAACTAAATCGATTGTCAAGTGTTTTAGCGGAAACATCTTTGCACTTTCTATGAATATAATCTATGGCACGTGGGAGCGACGGCAACGAGCCTACTAAGCATGTGTTATTAGGTGTGAAGCAAAAGTATAGAACAATCCCTTGACCAAAAAAAACTCAAAACTACATGCATCACGATCCAAACATGTCCTATATTTAATCAAAACAAACCAGCACATGGAATTTAAATATATGTGTCCGTACACTATTACATCTAAAAACGGGGGTGACTTGGTTAACTACACACTGAAAGGTTGTGAGGCAGGAGGACTTTATTTTTTGGAGGTCATAAACTAACCTGTGCTTGCCCATTCATTCACGACTCAGGCCACATTGTATCGCTACCCTTGACTGGCACATGTATGCCGAATGCCCCATTGGATATATCTGTCATGAGCAATTGATGGATACATAGATTAGCATTCGAGATTAATGTTATCTTCGGCTGATGTGCTTTCCTGTCAGGGAAGAAGCCTATCAATGGCTACATTGAAATATGTGCTCATAAATAAAAAAGATTTAAAACAAACATGTTAATTAATCTTATTTCTGGACCTGTGGCGCTATTTTCAAGGTACATCGAAATCGGGCATGTAGAAAGACGTATCTTCTGGTGTTCCTTTATTGGTCTGATTCTAGTTCGCTTTTTACAGCCAGGTCGCATGTATACGCTTTTCCATGTATAAATTGCTTAATGTGATGATATTATGTGCACATCAAATATAGCAAAGACGCTGCTTGCCCTAAATTATAAAAATACTGGTTATAGCAGGGTGTCATTTAATCCAGGTACAGTATTTAACTCACGGGTTTGCACGATTTATTAGAGGGCAAATATATATATTTTTTCTGGAGAAGTGACCGTTTGCCAACATTGTAATATTGCCGCCTACTGCGGTAGTGTTTGTTGTTGTTCCTTTGCACGGATCACACCTAAAGGCATCCAATTAATGAAATGGTATCGTCCACGCTCAAGAAAAAGCCGAACGAAATATGCATGCCTTGTGTTCAACTATATCCTTCTTTTCTGTCATATTTTTCGGAATGTGTCATTCAAGCGCTACTCGAATGCGTGTGTAATGAAAGGGTTAACTGCTCAGACCCTGCCCTGAGCGGCTGGACCCTATTACTGTTTTCTTGCTATTAGGAAATTGTGAAAGTGCACAGATTTCTTCATGTGAACGGTTCACAACAAAGTAGGCCCTACATAAATGCGTTTTGTTTGGTGTTATGGTTATCATTACCCTTCAAAGTTCAACACGTGATTATTTTTACAAACATGACAAATACATTAGAAGCTCTCTGGGCAAGAGCTGTTTTCGTGAATTCCTTGCTAAGATCTGCGAAAGTAAAAGGCTTAACAGATCTAAGTGGCGTAGACATGAAAATATATCACATGCTCAGATAAATACAAACACGATATTTATTGGTTCCGAGGATGTCATCTTTTTTAAGTCCAGTGTTTCTGAGAAATTTGTATTAGTCTTGATATGGTCATGATTTTCATACCTGTAACACAATGACTAAAAACACGGGTACCTGAAATTCGCTGCTCCCCCCACCCCCCTTTATATATATAAAATCCATTATTCACAATTCGCATTCACCAAAAGTCCCGTCTTTCTTTTAGCGTCGTGAACTCTTCCGCTGTCCATACAACGGATCCTTGACAGGAGTGAAATTTGTCAGAAAAACGTGTACAGTAAATCTTATCGCTCAATGTTGCAAACATTGCCAGCGAAACGCTAGGATGAATGTTATTCATGTTATCATACCAGAGCTGCCTACGAAATGATCCAAATCATTAAACAATACTAAAAAATGAAATCGCCCGCAACCAAAATGCGCCTGACCGCATCATGTGAATCAGAAAGCAGTTGAATGTGAGGGGATATGGACTTCGGCCCCTGCCTTTGAAGCTCTGAACTTTTCCGTAAAAACGATACAAGTTAATTTATTAAAACAAACACTGATATCAAAATGAAAATCACAAGCGACACCAGAAATGGCTGAAATTCACCTTATAACGAGCCATGTGTTTTCCAGTTTCGCGCCATGCCATGTTTTTCCTCGTCTGGGACAGAATGGGTGGCACTGTCAAGAAAAAAACACATGTTTAATAATTGTTGAACATTTCTAATAGAAATATCGAAGATCGTTAAAGCATGATAGAGGCCGTGCGGGGAACAAGGAGAGGCAAGTGGCACAAGACTAATCGAAATTCGTCTGTTTATGTTTGCATTGCACGATACATGAAATGAAATATCCATGCGAGCTTTAAACTAGAACAAGCTGCTCGCTTCAAATGATTGTGTTAGCTGGTCCGTCAATGAAAGAGTTAAAGAGTGGCAGGCAGGTGGATGCGGGAACTACTTTAGAAAAGGGTTCAATGGGGCGGCCGGCTGAAGCTACGGGGATTCTATTGAAGGCCCAGATGCAGGGGCTGCCCTTACTCCACACACAGTTCAAAGTGGGGCGAAGCTCCCTTGGTAATTGGCTATGAAATAACTAACCTTTGGGAGAACATTGTCGTTGTGCTTTAATTGCTCGTGTTCAGGGTAGCGTGCAGCCACCTGGTTGATGAGCGTGACCTCACCTATACTTACTACCACCCAAGTTTAAGTGCATGCTCAATTGTGAGCACAATAGGGCAAGTTCAGTTGGTAGCCCTCCCAGCTGAAATGAATGCTTGCCACAAAACCTCAACGTCTTTTCTTATTTATTATTTTATTACCAATCCATTTGCACTTGCTGCAGGCAGCACTGAAATCCACGAATGTGGGCTTGGGTGTGCAAACATGCACTTGGGTTTTGTAGTGGCTTATTACTGCTTTTTTTGTAAAAAATATACAGCAGTTGGAACGTTCTTCAAGTGTGCATTCACCGCTGCTTGCTGCACACCATGGCAACTGATAGCAAACACAAATAAATAGAAGTTGATATAATGTGTTCTATGCGAAAAACAACATGATGGCCGTTTCCCAGTGCGACCTATCTATGTTATATGGGGCCAAGCACAGCTGACATATTGTCCAGCCTATCAAATGGATTGAAATGCAACTTCCCATAGCAATACATCACTGTACGATAACTGCATATGTCTGCAAATCGAAATATCTAGATGTTAGTCTATTTGCCTAATTATTTGCTGCAGGTGTGTCAAAAGATATAGCATGGACATATCTTCATTGCATTTGTGCATTATGTTATTTCACTTGGTATTTGTAAAGTGCTAAACTGGTATGGGTCTGGACCCGCAGTGCCGTGTGATCATCCTGTAGGGCAATGCTGCACCCAACTGTTTTCGGCAGATAGTATGGAAGTCTGAAATATAGCATGCATCGCTGTCATGATGTCATAGTAATTACACAGTCCAGAGGCATCACAGGACTATAAGCGACAGGCTACAGGCAGAAGCTATGTGTTGGGTTGGAGTTTAATGTGTTAAGCGAGAGAGCATCCGGGCTAGTGTTGCCTGTGTGAAGATTCGACATGGAGCATAAGACCAGTCAGACGTTATTAGACACGGTGGGAAAGGAGTGGTATATCGTTGATAGTGTACTTAACAACTAGACAACTGCTGGCAAATTGTGGGATGTGCCTATCCAAGGAGATTTAGCGAAGAATGTGAGATTGTGTGAAAAGGTTCACTAGCTAGTTTAGTCAGACATCACATTTGCTGACGCCAAACAGAGCACAGACATGTGTAAAACATCTGACAGACATGCATACATTTCAATGTTGGCTAGGTCTAGGCGGACCAAGAAAAGCTGTGACCACTTGTGGAGCTGGTGAAGCTGGCCATTTTCGTTGCATGTGCATTCATTTTGCAGAGTGTTCTCTTCAGCATAACATTGAAGCAATTGTCACTTATTCTGTTACCCATTTGGGGTCACACCAAAGAGTACAATATCGGCCACGTAAACCAGCAAGGAGAGCCTTACATCCCCCCAGTTTTACACTAAATTAACTGCTTCAGTCAAGTAATACATTGATGCCCACGATATACAACGTAAACAAAATGGGCACTAGCACACATTCTTGTTGGGAATGGAAATGTCCCTTGATAACTCTCTGTTCAATGTTTAATTTTGATTGCGATTTCCCTGCGTAAGTATCAATAGTATAATTAAGATCCCTTCATTGATCTCCCACTTCCTCAATTTCCTCCTCAATTTAGATTTCACCCCAGAATACAATGCTGCAACCAGGTCTAGACAAGCTTTATAAACTGTTTGGCTTCCTTTTATAATTTTTCTGTCATCAGTGCTTTAAGTGTGGTAAGAAATGGAGCAGGAGGTCTACCGCTGCGTGATGCACATTTTTTTGGAGTGGGCACTGAAAAAGATCTAGCGAACCATCAAATCCCAAAGTCTTTAAAAGGTGTGGGGCCTACTTCATTAAGAGTGACAAAACAGAAGCAATCGAGATTTCATACATGCAATCAAAGGGAGTAAATTCAACTTTAAAATATATATTGAATATAACAAATGGGATTAAAAGTATTGACCAAAATAAATACATGCATATCTAAAATATAACTTGAATTCCAAATAGATCACTGAACTAGGGTATCCCATACATCATTTTAAAGAAATATGTGATTCTTTTTTATTACTAATTAGCATTACTGTAATAACAATATTTAATGTAATGTGTTGCAATAATCAAATCTGTTTGAAAATTACTTAGTTCAAAATGTATTTGACCAATGTTATAATTTGTGGGGTTTAAATACAGTCCCAAGACACAAATGTACTGCTCCTGGCCATGTTGGGCCTAAAAGTGCAGAACTAATTTCTGTTAGTTGGAAACAAAACTGTTGACTGGCAGACTGAAAAGCCAGCATGGACTTTTTAACACTGCCAAATACACCAACAGTTTTGTCAGAAACAGGAAGACTAACATTAAGTGTGCATGTGTGAGAATGACAAGGCTGAAAAAACATGAGGCCTACCTTCCATTACAGGATATTGAGACACTGAACTGCATTCATCCCACATTCTGAAGCTTGAGTTAAAAGGAACTGTTTACAGAGGAACCTCCCTGGCCTGAATTAATCAAATGTATATTGAAATGTGAAGTTGGACATTGATGGCATGATGTAAGATATTAAAGCAGGCCAATGTGTGAAGGAATTGCATCAAACAAAACCAGTTTTCTCTGCATGAAGAAAAGCTGTGCTTAGTCCAAAAGCATTTTTCTCATGAGATTCAAAAGGTCTGGAACTGCTTACCGTCCCCCATCAGATGCAAGGGTCAAACTCGGCTCTTCTCTTTATCTAAGAAACATCTCTTAGAAGCCATCAAATCCAAGAAAGGGACAATATTTGTGCCAGACTAAAGGTTTTATTAGGTGAACAGATGACTCCTGTGAAAACGGAAGATCAAGCTAATGAAGGTGAATTCTTAAAAATAAAGAGAATTACAATTTGATTCCTGGTGAAGTCCAGGGTATAACTGAGTAGTGGCAAATAACAGAAGACTACCACATGATGACAGGAGGAGCGGTTTGCCTCTCTGCTCTCAAAGATAAGTGAACAGATGCTCCATTAGCCCAGGGAGAAAGAATGTAAATCACTTTATTGCGGCAGGATCACCAAAGAAACATATGGCTGGACTTACATCTAATGGGAGAAATGAAATATAATGTGTAATTTAAATAACAAAAATATGCAGATGCTTTGACATTACCATAGGTGCTATGGGGAAATCATGATAGTTGATTATCTCGGAAAATGTAATTTGTACAATAATGGTTCAAATATCATTAAACAGCTAATGAGCAGGGCTATCTGCAGAGACAACTTTGATAAATTTGACCTTGGGAACTAAAGTTATAAGCTGAAATGTGATGACAGCTTCCCAGAAAATTTCACAAAGCGGTGATTCAGGGAGGTTATAGCGTGTTGAGTTAGATACTTGTATATAAAATCTTTAGACATTGACTTTGCCCCTGTTTGAATACATCATGAAAATCTATCATTCGAACCTGCAACATCATGATGAAATGAGACACATTTCATTAAGTCCAACATGAATGGACCATTTTGGAAACATATAGTTTGTGACTCGTATTTGTACATTTAAAACATTTGCCATGTTGTTGTTTAAAGGTCATAACTAAACTGGTCAAAATGCAATTTCAAAGGGGTGCAGTCATAACTCTCAAGGGATGATGCATAGTAATTAAAAGGGACTAATCAGAGAAAAGGGGAGGGCATAAGATGTCCAATCCAGATCAAGAGCCAATAAGTGGGCACCTGATAATTTAGATAATTTGGGAAGTGGTTCAGAGAATCATAATGGGAAAAAGGGGAGAGCTGTCTGATATGATCTGAGTGGGACGACTGAAAAATGGCTGGAGAACCAACATTGTCTGGGAGGTGGATTAGACCAGGAGGAAGACTTAAATCTGGAGGGATCTTGGAGAGGCAAATAAATGGATCAATTCTAGAGATATCCATGACTGAATCTGGAGCAGCCATCTAACCAAGACCCTATGCAGCCCATTGGATGATTCATGAGTCCTGACAGCGTACCTGAGAACAAAACCCAGAGATATCATATGTAAGTAACCTGTCCAACCCAACAAACTCTTGTAGGGATCTGTCTGATTTAATATCTTCTCTATTGATTGGGTGGGCAGACCAAGTAGATCCTTTGTATGTTTACCAAGTAATAATGTATTTAATTCCCCTATAGCCAACTTACACCGGGTGATTTTCTTGAAATTTGAAATCAACAACCTTGCTTTAGGTGTGGATATAAATATAGTTTGATAAAATAATTGGGTACTCCCAATGGCAAAATTCGATAAAGGGAGCTGTGCCTAAAAACGAAATTCCCAACCGGTCATCATTCCCCAGACCCTGCCTTAAAGCAGAGGTGGTTGCATAGCAGACATAATATGTGAATTTGTTCTGGGGCAGAAAAGTGTCTTGACAACTTAAATAGAGTGAAGTCCCTGATTAAAATCATACTCACTACAGAAAGTGTGAAAGTGACTCCTGGTAGAAGAGAGATTCTTAATTGGATAGTGGTGGAGGAAAAAGGATTCCATATTAAAAGGGTTTTGTTTTTAAAAGTTTGTTGTGCAGGGAGATTAAAATAAAGAGCACTTCACATGGCAAATGTCTTTTTGCCAACAGGAAAGTTTTGCATGTTATTTAAAGTAAAACTATCATGCAAACTATCTTGTGAAGTTAAATGGTTCCATCATATCCAGGGTGCTGCACAATTCTGTACATATAAGTATTATGTGAGTGACCCAAGTATCTGAAGTATTCCATAGACCTGTGTTTCTATGAACCAGGGTGGCAATAACCAAAGAAGGAATGCTGTACATGTTGTTGGTTTAATGAGTGGTTGATCTGTGTGATTCTAAACCAACTGGTGTTTCCAATTTGTGTAAAAAGTGAATTGTTATGAGAGAAACACAGTTGGCCCACAGAGGGAGGCAGCGTTTCTGTGATTTGTGCAAATATTAATTTTCCTATTAATTAATAAATATATATCCGTTCTACGCACCAGCCTGATTTTTGGCTTATCTATGGCACAGGGGTGAGGGATCTACGTGGTATAGTATGGTTCATAGACAGGGCTAGACAGAATTATAGAAAAAGGTATATTGGTGCACCACTTTTGATTGGGGGGCAAACTCCCTGCATTCATTGTTGTCCTATAAATATACCTCACAAATTATAAACATACCTGCTAGTGCATCTACTGGCGAAGAGCAGTATTGTCATGCCGCGCTGTATTTACATTACTGCAGGAAGAGATCTGACTGGGGAAGCCAGTTTGTTGTGCTCAGCAAGCCTCTGCTCAAAGGCTATATATGGAGACTGCTGGGGCTGAACCCTGGCTAGCTCCAGCCCTCCTAAATCACTGCCTATTGTGCAAAAATGTAAACACTAGGACATTTAGGGGCCGATTCATAGAATTCAGCGCACAAGTGGCGCACGCGGCTGGCGCACAGTGTGCGCGTGCGAATCCCTGCGCCAGCCGCGTGCGCTAAAATCCATTTCCGCGCACAGCGTATTCATGGATTCCAGCCACCAAAACCAGCCGTGGCGCACAGTTGCGCAGCGACCCTGCAGCAGCGCCAGTTACGCCTCCAAGAACGCCTCTCGCGCAGGGAAAAGCCATCAAAATCCCCAACCCAGCGCAAAGGGCAGCAGCAAACGCAGAGCTGGGAGCGTGTATTCCAGGGGTGTGCGGGTGTTTCCATACGCGGCTGGGCTGGGTACGTGTATTTCAGGGGTGCGCGAGAAAGTCTACACGCGATTGGCCTGGGTACGTGGATTTCAGGGGTGCGCGAGAAAGACTACACGCGATTGGCCTGGGTACGTGGATTTCAGGGGTGCGCGAGAAAGTCTACACACGATTGGCCTGGGTACGTGGATTTCAGGGGTGCGCGAGAAAGACCACACGCGATTGGCCTGGGTACGTGGATTTCAGGGGTGCGCGAGAAAGTCTACATGCGATTGGCCTGGGTACGTGGATTTCAGGGGTGCGCGAGAAAAACTACACGCGATTGGCCTGGGTACGTGGATTTCAGGGGTGCGCGAGAAAGTCTACACACGATTGGCCTGGGTACGTGGATTTCAGGGGTGCGCGAGAAAGACTACACGCGATTGGCCTGGGTACGTGGATTTCAGGGGTGCGCGAGAAAGTCTACACGCGATTGGCCTGGGTACGTGGATTTCAGGGGTGCGCGAGAAAGTCTACACGCGATTGGCCTGGGTACGTGGATTTCAGGGGTGCGCGAGAAAAACTACACGCGATTGGCCTGGGTACGTGGATTTCAGGGGTGCGCGAGAAAGTCTACACACGATTGGCCTGGGTACGTGGATTTCAGGGGTGCGCGAGAAAGACTACACGTGATTGGCCTGGGTCCGTGGATTTCAGGGGTGCGCGAGAAAGTCTACACGCGATTGGCCTGGGTACGTGGATTTCAGGGGTGCGCGAGAAAGTCTACACGCGATTGGCCTGGGTACGTGGATTTCAGGGGTGCGCGAGAAAGTCTACACGCGATTGGCCTGGGTACGTGGATTTCAGGGTTGCGCGAGAAAGTCTACACGCGATTGGCCTGGGTACGTGGATTTCAGGGGTGCGCGGGTGGTGGGTGTGCGGGAAGTTCAAGACGTGAATTGGCAGTGTGGGTCCTCCCAGGTCTCCCCTCTACCCCATCCACGACCTCTGCAGGCATCCCACACCACAGGGGACTACCCTGCACCCCATGTCATGTCCCACAGGCAGCCCATCCACCATGGCCATGCCCCCCAGCCAAGCCACATGTCCCCTTGCACCCCCACCCCCCAGCACTGTGGGGCACCTGCCAGCAGGCCCCCACCCATGTCTCCCAGCACCCCCACCCCCCAGCCACCAGGGGCACCCTCCACCAGGCCCCCACCCATGTCTCCCAGCACCCCCACCCACCAGCCACCAGGGGCAGCCTCCACCAGGCCCCCACCCATGTCTCCCAGCACCCCCACCCCCCAGCCACCAGGGGCAGCCTCCACCAGGCCCCCACCCATGTACGACTCATGTCTCCCACCACCCCCACCCCCCAGCCACCAGGGGCAGCCTCCACCAGGCCCCCACCCATGTACGACTCATGTCTCCCACCACCCCCACCCCCCAGCCACCAGGGGCAGCCTCCACCAGGCCCCCACCCATGTCCGACTCATGTCTCCCAGCACCCCCACCCCCCCAGCCACCAGGGGCAGCCTCCACCAGGCTCCCACCCATGTCTCCCAGCACCCCCACCCCCCAGCCACCAGGGGCACCCTCCACCAGGCCCCCACCCATGTCTCCCAGCACCCCCACCCCCCAGCCACCAGGGGCACCCTCCACCAGGCCCCCACCCATGTCTCCCAGCACCCCCACCCACCAGCCACCAGGGGCAGCCTCCACCAGGCCCCCACCCATGTCTCCCAGCACCCCCACCCCCCAGCCACCAGGGGCACCCTCCACCAGGCCCCCACCCATGTCTCCCAGCACCCCCACCCCCCCAGCCACCAGGGGCAGCCTCCACCAGGCCCCCACCCATGTCTCCCAGCACCCCCACCCCCCAGCCACCAGGGGCAGCCTCCACCAGGCCCCCACCCATGTCCGACTCATGTCTCCCAGCACCCCCACCCCCCCAGCCACCAGGGGCAGCCTCCACCAGGCCCCCACCCATGTCTCCCAGCACCCCCACCCCCCAGCCACCAGGGTCACCCTCCACCAGGCCCCCACCCATGTCCGACTCATGTCTCCCAGCACCCCCACCCCCCCAGCCACCAGGGGCAGCCTCCACCAGGCCCCCACCCATGTCTCCCAGCACCCCCACCCCCCAGCCACCAGGGGCAGCCTCCAGCAGGCCCCCACCCATGTCTCCCAGCACCCCCACCCCCCAGCCACCAGGGGCACCCTCCACCAGGCCCCCACCCATGTCTCCCAGCACCCCCACCCCCCCCAGCCACCAGGGGCAGCCTCCACCAGGCCCCCACCCATGTCTCCCAGCACCCCCACCCCCAGCCACCAGGGGCAGCCTCCACCAGGCCCCACCCATGTCTCCCACCACCCCCACCCCCCAGCCACCAGGGGCACCCTCCACCAGGCCCCCACCCATGTCTCCCAGCACCCCCACCCCCCAGCCACCAGGGGCACCCTCCACCAGGCCCCCACCCATGTCCAGGAACAGAGACTTCCATGCTGTCATGTGTGCAATCTGCACAGGGCTCCCCATGTCACATTCAAACACATGCAACAACCATGCGGTTCACACATTACAGGTCGCACATGCATTACCATGATGTCCCTGCACACATACATGCGTACATGGCCTATGTCACACATGCAGGCAAGTATCAGACAACCAGCACACTGCAACATGCCCTGTCTCACACAGCAATGCTTGGCCACTTACCGCTCAACTCCAGACGGGTCTCCCTCTCAAGGACCTGGCTGTGGAGCGCTGGGTGTGCGCGTTCCAGGACCCTCAACTGGATGGAACTCATGCGGCCCCGGCCCACCTCCACAAGGCGCCGGGCCTTCATGAGGGTCCTGGACCTCAAGTCCTCCCAGCGCTTCTTGACCTTCTGGATGGTGCGGGTTGCCACCCCCTCCGCGTCCTCTCCCGTCCTTCCCTGTTGGCGCGGGACGATCCGAAGAGGGCATCATACTGCCCCAGGACATGCTCCACCAGGACACCAACTTCGGTGGCAGTGAAGCTGGTGCCCCTCTGCCCCTCTGGCCGGGGGTTGCCACTGGTGTCAGATGTGGATGTGCTCGACATGGCAACCCCAGGGGCAGGAGTGGGTGACCAACTGGGTCCTGGGGCTGGGCTGTGGAGCGATGTCATTTGAGTCGGGACTCTTCTGTACCAGCATGGGTGGACACAGCAACTGGACCCCTGCAGATGGCTGATGTGCAGGCACCAAATGGCAGGGCACGGTGGCAGCAGGCAGGCAGGCAGGCAGGCAGGCAGCAGCAGATGGCATGTGGGAGGCTGCTTGGGGCACTGGGGGCCAGTGAATTGGCCTTCTGGGCAGGAGCGTGGTCTTCCGTGTGTTTTCGCGTGGCCAGCTTCATACGGAGTGATTAGGCACGTGAAAAATCTGCACGCTGCGTGTAATGCGCGTAAGCGCGCGTGAAAAACTGCACGTCCGCGTGTAATAGGAGGAAAGGGCCCATGCATAAGCGTGCGCGCGTGAAAAACTGCACGTCCGCGTGTAATGCGCGTAATCAAACGTGAAAAAGTGCACGTCCACATGTGACGTGACACGCGCGTGCGTTTCCCTCAGCACGGGTTAAAGGTGAGCGGGCCCAGCAGTTCGCTGTACGTGCCTTTCGTGGAGGCCGACGTGTGTTGCTGCTTCCAGTTGTTTCGCGCGCCATCTACTTCACAGCTCTCAAGGACGTATCTCTTCTTTTGGCGGGGGTATTGGCTACGCGTGTTTTTCTGCATCGCGCTAGTCAGACGGTGAGTCGCAAACGCTCCTTTTCCCACTGCGGGTGCCCCTGTGTATCGCACCCATTTTCGATGTCATCGTAACCTGCGTGTCCCACGCGTACGCGTTATACGTGTTACTGGGTGCCACCGCGTACTGCGGGAGGTTTAATCCACGCACGTAGGCTGCAGGGTTGCGTGCACGGTTTTACTGCAGTTTTGGGGTGCCTGAGCGTTGCGTGACCCGTCAACACATCACCGGGGTCACATACAGCCTTGCAGGTGCAGGGGGGCTGTTAACATCTTGCTTCCCACCCCCTTCACCCCAATTGCCCAGGTCAATTGTGCTGTACACCTCCCATTGGCACCACTCCATCTGTGCCAGCACTATTACATCTGTGCCATGGTAGGGAGGCTACCAAAGGTGAGGGGCGCCTCAGCTGGGCGTCCTCCTCGTGGCGGGCGTGGTCGGGGACGTGGCCGTGGTGACCAGGGAGTAGGGGGACTCCAGGGTGTCCAGGGCAGCCACAGAGGGGGAAGAGGCAGGGGTGCGCCACTTGAGCACAATGTTGTGCCATGTGTTGGTGCAGCCATGCCACCACCCCCTGTGGTTCAGGGGGATGCAGCTCCTGCATCTGGCACTGGCACCCGTATGACCCGGCAGTCCGTTTCATCGACTGCCACGGGCCCAAGGGTAGCGGTAGCTGCAGGTGCAGCTGTGGACACCGCCACCCAGGCTCAGGGTCTGCCAGCGCAGGCTGCGTTGGCACTTGAAGAGCCCTTGGTAGATCTCCAACAGGCCAGGGGGGAAACCATTGGGGCAGGCCGGGCTGCTCAGACCAAGACACGTGTCCCTGGGGCAGTCATGTCATCTGCTGCCCCGAACAGCCGGGTGTTGGCAAGTGCAGGGGCAGATGCACCCAACAGCACCCCGGTTGTGAGTCTGCCAACCAGGACCGTTGCGGTCAATGACCCTGCCACAGCTGATGTTGCTGCGCAGGGTCCATTAGTGGGCACCCAGCTGCCACTGACACAAGTCAGGCCTTTGGTCATCCCTCCACCTGCCACTCCCTCGGCTCAATCCACCCAACCCACTGGCCATACTGGTCGGGGCGGCATTAGCCAGCCAGGGTCTGCGCCACAGTCCAAGAGGAGGAAGGTTGCATCTGCAGCACAGGCTGGGACCCCACACACAGCCACGACCTCCTGCACGTCGAGGAAGAAGCCTTTCTGTAAGCAGGAACTGGACTTCCTCGTGGACTACGTGCGGGGACACAGCCGTGACATGCTAGTGGGTGCCAATAGTCAGACTACGGCTGCCCAACGTGACACCCACTGGAAGCATGTGGCGGAACATGTCAGTTCATTCGGCCATGAGGTGCGCACGGCGCAGGAGTGCAAAAAGTGCTGGAATGACATCAAGCGCAGCACTAAGGCCAAGCGTGCCTCAAATTACAACTTGACTCTGGTGACTGGCGGTGGGCCTGCACCAGAGGAGGAAGAACTCACTCCGCATGAGGCTCTCGTTGCGGAGTTCATAACAACAGAATTGGTCGAAGGTGTGGGAGAGATGCTGGACTTTGATGCCCAGTCCAGTGAGTGTTGATGCGTAGTTGTTGAGGACGTGTGTGTTTCACTTGTGGGATGTGTTGTGCATGATTGCTGCTACATGTGACGTGTACATGGTTCTGATGTGTAAGTAATGCAATCCCACTGTCATGCATGTCTCCTCTGCCTGCATGCGGGACTCCATGTGGCCATGCTCCCTTGCCCCTCCTCCGCCACTCTGCACCCCAGTTCCACCTTTGCACTGGTCTGCTACATTCTTGCCAATGTGTAGTTTCATGTTCCTGTGTCCTGTGTAGATGCTAACTTCCAGCTTAGAAAGTGCCAGACATATGCCGTGTGGTACAGCCTTAGTACTCGATGCAGGGCATCCCACTTGTACTGTGCATGGGTCAGATGTCCCGCAGGGACATGAGTGCCCATTCATGCTCCATGTGCATTGCACGCATGCCCCTATGTGTCCTTGACTGGATGATCACTGTAATATGAGTCCTTGGTTACATACATTGCCTGCCATATTATCGGCCTCCCCATGTCAACTGTGGCTCAGTCCTGCGTTGCACACATGTTTAGGCTCTGACAATCTGTGTGGCTCACAGGCCTCAGCCTGTTCAATGGCCAATGACTCTGTCCAACTCTTGTTGTGCCTTCTTCACACGTGGCCGGCCTCCGGATCTTCCATCATGTGTCCTGCCCACTGTCCCAGCATCATTTGCAGTGTTGTAATTTCAATCACATTAAGCTGTTGATGCCAGTCAACACTGCTTGTCAATACACAGGTGTATTGTCAGCCTTTTGATACCATGCTAGGCATCCCTGCTTTGGTACTGGGGTGGAGGGGTGCTTGCCTTCTAGACATGGTACACATTGAATACACAATGCACGTGATGTCTGATTTTGACATTGCACTGCCTTCACATTTCCTGGCACACACCATGGAGTGCTTGTACATGTAGGTAGTGAGTGGCGTACACATTTTCTGCACTGCATAGACCCACTTCCATGCAAACTGCCACCTTTCGACAGGTCTGATCACAGAAGCTATTCTAAGTAGACCCAGCATGCATGCAAGGTCATATGTTGTGTGTCACATGTCTGCCGGATGCCTTTGCTGTTGGTGTGTGTGTGTGTGTGTTGTGTGCTTCTGACATGTGTACTGACCTTTTCCTCTCTATTTTTCAGGTGATGACGCAATGGATGCAGAGGATGGTGTTGTCATGCCAGACACAGGGTTGGTAAGACCACATCAACCCGGCACTAGTGGGGGTCGTGGGGTGGTAGGCCACGAAAACCCCCAAGTGCTGCAGTCCATCCTGTCTCTGGCTGCCTATGAGTCCAGCCTTGATGACGACTCTGACGTCCATGTTGAGTTGGATGAGCATCAAGTCCATGTGTCAGGGGTGAGTGATTCTGATGTGGACACTCCTCTGTCTGCGACCCCTGCACTGAGGGATCAGACAGTCTTGGTTCCTCCGCCCGTGGTGGATCGGGACGCAGGGTCACCCTCCACACCAGTCACTGATGTGCCTGGGACATCACGTCGACGGGGGCATGTAGTCGTGCAGCCGCAGGCGGTGCCAACACAGCGAGGACCCCCGGTCCTTGGGTCCCGCAGGGGTCAAGCCCGGCAACGCGGTCGCCGCGCGCAACCGCTGTATACTGAGTGGGAGCAAGACATGACTGCCAATTCAGAACGGCAGGGGGCAGCAATGGAGAACATCGCTGACAGCATGGAGCGTGTGGCCCGATCTGTGCTCCCCCCTGCTAGGCAGGTGCTTCTCCAGCAGCAGGCGGCACGGTCCACGGCCCGCTCACTCAGGCTGGGCATGGCGGCCTCAGACAGGGCACGCCAGGCTGAAATGTCGTCTCTGCGTCAAGCAATTGCTGCTCACGCAGAGGCGCACATGGATGCCCTGAGGGAGGAGTATGCCTCCCTCAGATCCACTCTGGGTGTCCTTATGATGTCCCAGAGGCAGCGGGCAGAGGAGAGGTTTGCACAGCTTGAGCGCACCATCTCGGCTGAGCTACAGGCTTGCCGGGAGGTGCAGCGGTTGTCCAGCCAGGCCTTGCAGGAGGAACTCCGTGTTACACGTGCTACCTTGCAAGAGGAAGCACGTGTATCACGTGAGGTCCTGCATGCAGACCTATGTAACATCGCCACACAGAACCAGGCTCACCTGTCCGGCAGACTTGCTGCCGACGAGGGGCAAGCTGCGGCTAGGCGTGGCCAGGCTACTGTGCCACGTCCTCCTTACCAGGATGAGCCAGACTCGGACGACCATCTATCTCCCACATAGGTCGTGCTGTGAAGGCGTTGAGCCCATGGAGGTATTTTTTTTTGGCTCAGCATCATCGCATGTGGATGTTGAGCAGCACCCTGTACCTCCCCCCTCCTGGGTGCCTCCCCTCCCCCCCGGGTCGTAAGTGGCCATTTTTGATTTTTCTTTTAGTTTAGTTAGTTAAGTTTCTGTTTGATAGTTAGTTTAAATAGGTAATGTAGGTTTTCCATAGTTAGTGTAATTAGTTAATAGTTGAGTTAGTTTAAAATTTGTAGTCTATTGTGCTTACATGTGACAGTGCGGTGCCTTGTGGTTTTTGAAGGCATCTACTGTCTGTTCCAGCTGGGCCCTTCATGGTTGTCTTGTGTATGTGTTTGCTGCTTGGGTTCCTTGACTCACATATGCCACTCCTGCCTCCCTTATCCATGGGCTCGCAAGGATGGTTCGGTGTAACAGAATTTTACACAAGGGCTTTGGACTGTCATATCTGTGGCATGTCTGGTGCTTTTTGACTTGTGTTAACACCCCTAGTGGGGATGATTTAGGTGTAATTGTCCACTGTTCAGCTTTTGCTAGATGGGGCGTGTCATGATTAATGTGGACATTGATTGCTATGCATTGTGTATTATGTTTCATATCTTTCCTGTACACGTGCTTGTTGCAAATCATGCTGTAGATAGTGTTCCACACTTTGGAGGTGAAAGACGGACTGATGGTGTGATTTGTGATGTGACTCTCTGACATGGTCAAGTAATGAGATGCCTGATGAGACACACACAGATCACTTTGATGCATTAATCATGTGTTTCATGCACTTTCTGCAGGGGGATGAGGCACCAGAGCACCTTTGCCAGCAGACATGGCCCATTGGACGACGTAATTCCTGACCCGTTTGTTGGTGCCCACATGCACATGTGTGCACAAGCAGAGCCACAGTGATTGCAGACCCACATCCTAGAACTGCTGACATGTTCCAAGGAACTCCAGGCAAGGTGAGCATCACAGGGGGGCCACGAGACAGCAAAGCTTGCACCAGGCGAGTTGCACGTGCAGGCTTAGTCACAGCACTGACGGTGAGCTTAGACAAATATTGGTGTTGAAGCACACAATGCAGCTCAGATGTGTTTGTGGACTGATGGCTGTTGATAGTAGGGTTGTCTGGGACACATGCGGGGGCAGTGGCACATAGCCTGCGGTACACCAAGGTTCATTGAGGCACTTGTATCAACCATGTAGCCTTCCAAGACATGGAAAGGGGCAGCTCACAGGGACATACAGCAAGGGACATACTCAGGTGCAGTGCATGTCTATTCCACGTACTTCATGATAAATGCACTGGCAACTTTGTTTTGGTCATGGTGGTACGCAACTTGCTCTGTAGACATGGCTTGCCATATGGGTCTGTCTGCTTACCCAGGGAACCTTGCATGTTGTGTGAATTGTGACACATTGGTGTTCCATTTGCCAAGCACCCACCAGCGGCTGACTTACTGCATTGACTGTGAATGACCCGTCACAGGGGTGATGTTATATATGGGTACGAAGCATGGAGCACAGATTGTCTGTTTGTAGAGTTGTATGTTGTTATGGGGCATGTTTTGTGTTGTGTTTTTGTGTAATTGGCACGTACAGGTTGCTGACTGTGTCTCTCTTTGCAGCATTGCAGTGCTCCTGTAACCGGACCTGAGAGTGCGCAGGCAGGAGGCCAGCACTCAAAACCAGAGCTAAGTGTCTTGTTGTATTTTCTTACAGACTGCCCTGCATAGGCTTGCTGGGGAGTGTACTGATGCATGGATGTATGTGTGGTCCTATTTGGTATGTTTTTTACCCTAATCACCCGTGATCCTATGCAATTTTGAAACCTGTACCCTCTACCCGGTGTTCCTGCTTCCCATGCCTATCCAAGCAATGTTCCCTGACCCTCTTTCCCCACTGGGGTTGCGGATGCCTGTGTAAGCCCCGAACTTGCAGGCGCCAAAACCCTAGAGGGGGTGGTTGGTTCGTACCACTCCTGAGCCTGGACTTCAGAAGGCCATGACAATGATGTCCAAGTTTGTTTGGATTGTGCATGTGTTCATGCAGGTTGTACATTTTCGTGCATTCCCTGGTTTCATGTTTCATTCCTACTCCCCTCACCTGCCACGCATTCCAGTCATCCAGTGTGTCTACACCTGTCCCGACTGCATATCCCTGAACCTCATTCCCCACCAGAATCTCAGGGGCCTGTGTGAGTTTGACCTTGCAGGCCCCCGGGACATGGTGTGGGTGGTTGTTTCATGAGACTCCGGCGCCTGTACAGGGGACCCGTGACAGTACACATCCATTCATGGTGCATCATCCTATGTCATGTACCACACATGTCTCACATCCTGTCGTGACATTGTTTTGCTGTGCTACCTTGGTTGTTGCATCATTGTGGTAGTACTTGGCCTTTGAGACGTACTGCTACGTCAAGACATCTACTGGAGGGTGTTTGGGTTCCTTTTCATGCCTTGGATTATGTGATTTAGGAAATGAGTGTGGATTCTGAGGGTTCAGGCATCTCTTTACACACATGGTGGGAGATGGACACGAAGGGTAAAGGTGATCCTGTGGCCAGGTGGGAATGAGGGTTGGAGGCTCCATGACCCAGGTGCAGTTGTTCAGTGGGCATGGTCATTTGCGAGGGGGGGGGGTTGTTGTTGATAGTTGCGTTGCCCTGCAGTGTGATGGGAACTCTGACATTGTAATGTTGTTGTCCTATGTACATGTTGTGTTCTGCTGATCAATGCCTGTTCATGTGTTGTGTTTTCCTTTCAGGTGCGAGGGGATAGTAGTGGTTTGACATGCTGGGGTGTGCACATGGTGGATGTTCACATGTGATGTGTAGGGAACACTGATGGTTACTTGAGTGCACATGCATATGTGGAGTGCATGTCCTTGCAGAACCACACACTTGCACTCGGATGCACTCCATGTACTCCCCCCCCTTGCATATCCACGTGTACACTGTTTGCCTTCTGGTGCCCACTGTGTCCCGGCAGCACATGTTCTGTGACCGGTTATGGTTCCAGTACATGCCTAATTTGATGTTTGATGTAGTCTGTCACTTAGATGTGATGCTCAGGGTGTGCATCACACGCAATGGCTGTTCACTGTGCTGTGCGCTGAGCAGTGTGATGCAGGAGTAGGACACTGCACACATGAGCTGCAGTGTTGATTTTGCAATGCATAATGTGCATATTGACAGGCATTCATTGTGATGTTACGTCTACGACTGTTGTAATGCATTTGTAATCGACGTATTTTGGGTGGGACTTTTTGTTGGTCTGTCATTTCATCGGATTCCGGGTCAGGCATCATTGTCCGATGCCACTGTACATTTAGGACATGGCAATGTGTACCTTATCGTTACTGGGTCGGTGTATGGGTATTGCTTGCCATGTCATGTTGATGTTTGGGAGGGTTTGACTGAAATGACAGTGATGGCCATGGCCTGTTTTGCAGGTGTGTGTGATGCACACCTTGCATGTCCAGGTCATCCGCTTCTCAGAGCAACTAGCTGGGGGTAGGTTTCTCTCCGCAGCAGGGCCCTCCCCCTCGAACAGACTTCCTGCCTGACTTGAACTTGAGGGGAACCATCTCCAGTTCTGGAAGCACCTCAAGACCTTCCTCTTTGCTTCTGCTTACTCTCTGCCTCTCCCTTGCAGAATTCTTCACTGGAACTGCACAGGAGCTGCAACTGGGACACTCTCACCAACCTCGGTCCCTGGGCCAGCCACTGTCCACTTGCACTGCCACCCTGGCAACCCCTGCACTGCGGGACTGTCTCTCTATCCCTACAGCCCTCCCTTCACAGCACTTGTCTGCACTTACCTTTGCAGTTGCCACCAGGCGACCTATGTATTATTTTTTTGGCCTACTTCCCCTGTACTGGACTCCCCCCCACCCTTCCCCTTGCACTTTTCCCTTCCCCCTACCCCTGCACTTGCACAATCTCAATGACACCTGGCCTAGTAGTACCGTTCTCTGTGTTCCCTTGTTCCCCCCCCACTGCCTCATTGTGCCTTTGAATACTTGTGTATGGCTCATGTCATGTCACATGTCATATGTGTGCATTTTGGTTGCACAGGATAGCTTGTGTTTAAGTAGCTAGGGATGCAGACGATGTGGCACTTCCATGGCAACTATCTCAGGGTGGTAGGGTTGTGACAGTTGACTGTCACTTTGTCATCATCGATTGTCACCTGGTATGTGCCAGGCCTGTGTGCACTCCGCAGGGGTGGGAGTTTAGGTGAAAAATGTGGCCACAAGCTGGGTCCGGGCTACCTCGCCACGTGCCCTGTCCCCTCCCATGGGCAGCGCCTGTGCCTGTGGTTGGGGATGTGGGGGCACCACCATGTCCACCGGGACACCCTGCCGTGTTGCAACATTGTGCAGGACACATGCTGCCACAATAATCCTGCACACAACTGGTGGTGCATAGAGTAGTTGCCCACCAGAGCGGTCAAGGGAGCGGAAACGTGACTTGAGCACTCCGAATGTGCGCTCCACTATGGCACTGGTTGCAATATGGGCAGCGTTGTATCTTACCTGGGGTGGTGTGGTGGGGTTCCGGATTGGCGTCATCATGTGGTTGCTCAGAGGGTAGGCACTGTCCCCTGGGGAGGTGATAATTGTTGAGATTATTAGGGTTGGTATATTTGTCTGTGTGTGACTTGCATGCATGTGCAAGGGAATTTGTACTCACCTAGGAGCCATGTGTCGCCATGCTGCCCAGCTTCCAGGGCCCGGCTCAGGGCGGACATTCTGTATATGAAACTGTCATGGGTGGAGCCAGGGTAGTTTGCATAGACAGAGGTGATGATTCCCTTTGCATCGCATACCACCTGTACATTGATGGAATGCCAGTGCTTGCGGTTTCGGTAGATGTGCTCAGTGGCCCTAGGTGGACGTAGGGCCACATGGGTGCAATCTATGGCACCGAGCACTTTGGGGAAGTGTGCCACCCTGAAAAAATCCAGGACAACGGCCTGCCTTTCTGCGGGTGTTCTGGGCATGTATATGTGCCTGCGGACTGAGGGGCGCGCTGTCATGATTGCCAGTACCTGGTGTAGGCAGCATGACTGCGTGGCCTGTGAGACCCCCCCCACTATGGCAGTGGTCCGCTGAAACGACCCAGTGGCCAAAAAATGCAAGACATTGAGCAGCTTCTCCAAGGGGCTCAATGCTTGGGAGCAAAGGGTGGGGGATGTGAGGTCATCTTCCCACTCCCTGACCAGGTCTAGGATGATATGGGGTGGAAACCTATACCTGCCGTAGACCTGGTCGTCAGGCATCCCAAAACGGCTTGTCCGTGGTGCAAAAATGCGTGCCCTGGCTATTCTCCTCCTCCTGCGGTGTCCCACAATCAGTGCAGCAACAAATGGGGCATTCATCGTCGCTGTATATACGCGTTTGTTGTTTGCGCGCACTTTTATGCTGTGCGCGGGCGCGGGACGCCTCCGTGTGGGCGGACTCGTTGGTTTCCCGTATTCGGGTGTCATCGCGTGTGATCGGAGGGGCCTGGCCTGGGTACGTGTGTTTCGGGGTGCGCGGGTAGTTCCACACGCCATTGGCCTGGGTACGTGTGTTTCGGGGTGCGCGGGTAGTTCCACACGCGATTGGCCTGGGTACGTGTGTTTCGGGGTGCGCGGGTAGTTCCACACGCCATTGGCCTGGGTACGTGTGTTTCGGGGTGCGCGGGTACTTCCACACGCCATTGGCCTGGGTACGTGTGTTCCGGGGTCCCGTGAACTTTCACACGCGATTGGTTGGAATCCACGTGTGTACTGTCATCACGTGCAATGAGGGATACTCCCTCGCACGTCACGTCACAGACGCGCTCACGCGCTGAGGGCCTTTGGTCCAATGAAAATGCGTATGCGTGCAGACGCGCTTACGCGCTAAGGTTCTTTCCTCGAATTACACGCTGACGTGCAGAATTTTCACGTGCCAAATCACTCCGTATCAAGCTGGCCACGCGTAAGCACACGGAAGACCACACTCCTGCCCAGAAGGCCGAACTACTGCCCCCCAGAGCCCCGAGCACGCTCCCACCTGCCATCTGCTGCTGCCTGACTGCCTGCTGCCCACGTGCCCTGCCATTTGCTGCCTGCACATCAGCCAGGGGTGCTGTTGGTGTGACCACCCCTGCTGGAACCAAAGACTCCCGACTGGGATTCCATCGCTCCACAGCCCAGCCCCAGGACCCAGTTGCCCACCCACTCCTGCCTCTGGGGTTGTCATGTCGGGGCAAACTCCATCTGTGACCACTGACAACCCCCGGCCAGAGAGGCAGAGGGGCACCAGCTTCAGTGCCACCGAAGTTGGTGTCCTGGTGGAGCAAGTCCTGGGGCAGTATGATGCCCTCTTCGGAAGTTCCCGCGCCGACAAGGAAGGACGGACTCGGATCTGGACTGACATCGTGACTGCCATCAACGCGGAGGGGGTGGCAGTCCGCGACTTCCAACATGTCAAGAAGCGCTGGGAGGACTTCAGGTCCAGGACCCTGAACAAGGCCCGGCGCCTCTTGAAGGCAGCGGATGCCAAGGGGCGCCGGGGCCACTTGTCGGAAGAACAGATGAGGGTCCTGGAACGCATATCCCCAGCGCTCCACGTCCAGGTCCTTCAGAGGCAGACCCGTCTGGAGTCGAGCGGTGAGTGTACATGCATCCTGATTGTGAGCAGTGCGTGTGGTGATTGTTCAGTAGTGTGCAGGTTGCACATCTGTTTGTATGGGGTCGAGTATGGGTGCAGGTGTACAGGGCCGTGGGGCTGACACATGCGAGGGCTGTAATGTGTGAGACATGGATGGTGCCTGTGTGTGTGGGCTTGCATGCCATATGCAGTTGTGTGGGCACACAAGTTTGTATGAATGTGTATGTGAGTAGACATGTCCGTGATGTCACGCATGTATGTTGTTTTCAGCTGCATGTATCAGCGCTGTGTACATGTGCATGTGTGTGTATTTGACAAGGGTGCAACAGTGATGCAACATGGATGCATGTGACAGCTTTAAGTGGAAGCCTGATGGGCAGATGTGACATGGATGCCCGTCTGAACACTGCGACACTTGGCAGATGTGTACACATGCATGCAAGTGTGGTGGTGTGTGTACATGTGTGGTGCACTTCATGTGTTGCATGTGATGTCTGGCTCACCTTTGTCTGCTCATGCTGTTGTATGTGTATGGATTGTGTTGGCAGTTGCGAAATGGCTGTGGTATGGCTCGTGTGTGCGAGTTGTAATGACATGTGTGTTGGTGATCGTGATGACATGTCTGAGGTTTGCCAATGCCACTCATGTGCAACTGTCATGTGTGTATGTGTCCATTGTACAGTGCCCTGATGCGTGTGTTTTGTTTCTCCCTGTCTGCAGCGTCAACCGATGAAGAGGGCGGAGAAGGTGCTGTGGAGCACAGCGGCGGGGATCCCACCGCCAGCCGGAGACGCAAGGCCCGGCTCCCCTCCCATGTTGTCATCTCGTCGGGGAGTGAGGAGTCCGGTGCCGCGTCCCAGGCCGCAGCTGCCGGGGGGAGGTCCAAGAGGCGGAGGTTGCAGTTGGACTCCTCGGCAGCAGAAGGGGCAGCTGGGACCCCACAGGGCCCAACGGGGGAAGATGGCACAGAGTCATCCAGGTTGGTGGGGGGTTTGGTGGAGGAGGAGGCCGTGCAAGCACCGGAGACGGGGTCTGGGGGTCGGGATCCCACTGGTGCTAGTGGTGCAGTGCAGGACCAGGGACAGGAGGCAGCACAGGCCGCCGCGGAGGTGCCTGTGTGCAATCCTGTCCCTGATCCTGTCCCTGCATCATCTTGCACCAGCAGGGATGCCTATGTCCAGACCAGTTTTCAGGCAGGGGATGAGCTGACGTCAACTGGCCTTCCTCTGCCTGCGGACGTGGCTATCCAGGCCCGGGTTGAGCCTGTCCTGGCTGGTGTGGCGTTGCGTCAACGGGCCATGCGAGGTGACCTGCAGTCTTTTCATGAAGAGACTACACGTCATCTCGAATGGCTCGTTGACCACGTCAGCCTGCTGGGACAGGTCACCCAGGCCGGATTCCTCCGTCTGATGGGGCTTGCCACGACCCCCTCCTCAGCTGGACCCCCTACGCGCCAGTCGTACTCTGTGCCATCTTCCCACCCATCAGTCACCTGGGTGCCCTGTGGAGCTGCCTCTGACGGTGCGGCCAGGCTGGTGGAGGAGGCATCCCTGCCACAGTCGGGAGTCGGACGTCCAGCAGGGGTGGCCACGTCAACGACTGCACCCCAGCCGGCGGAGGATGTGCAGGCAGCAGGAGGCAGTGCAGGGGCAGAGGCACAGCAGCAGCAGCACCATGGTGGGAGCCATGAAGGCTCGGGGCCTTCGACATCGGAGGGGCAGGCATCGGCCGGAGGGCAGGAGGACCCAGGACTAAAAGTGTCTTCCGTGTGGCAGCGGTTGGGCCACGCCATAGATGCGGAGCGGCAGCGGGCGGAAGAGGCACGGCTCTCTATGGTCAGGGCGGAGAACTCCATGCAGAGGGCCCTGAGGCGGGTCGAGTGCCTCGAGGCAATCCGCAGGGGTTTGGAGGCGGACACGTCGACGGCCCTGCGGACCCTCGGGGCCATGGAGGAGGACCGCCTCCGGGACATTGAGGAGGAGTTCGATGATGCCCTGGCCCGGCACATCCAGAAGTGAGCCGTGGAACTAGCCCGCTGCCCTTGTACATAGTTATGTAGATAGTGTTAAGTTTCATTTTTGTTTTTATTTCATTTGGACCTTTTGGACATTGGCCACATTTTTGTATATAGTTTTTTTTATTAGTTAGTGTAGTTAGTTAGGTTTCCTTTATTTTGTTGGGATAATGGACCCTGGCTTCTTGCATTGTACATAGTTGTGGACTTGTACATACTTTCTTTTTTAACATTCTCCATGGATCAATGGCTTATTATTTTTATTTCACATTGGATTTTGTTTGGTGGACATTGACTTTATACTACATTACTTTGGATTTCTATATTCTTTATTTTTTTAGGTTTTGAACGGACATGCTTCTTTTCATTTTTTTCCATTCACATTTCTGTTTCTTCTTTTTTGTTTCTATTCATCTTTCCTTTAATACATTATTTTTTTGTTGAACTTCAATGTGTGGTATCTCATTGTTTTCATGCATTTCATGTTATGTGTTTTGAGAATCACTGACACCCATTGGTTGTATGTGAGGGACATGTGTTTGTTTTGGAACTTGCAATTGGTGTTCTGTGATGTAATTGCAAAATATGAGTGTGTGGATGCAAAACTCGGGTGGGTGTTTTGCATTTGGAGGCTGACCATAGAGACCAGGGATCTGGACTGTGATGACATGTTGGGTGGGGAAAATGAGTTGGACATGGGTGGGGGCCTGCTGGCAGGTGCCCCACAGTGCTGGGGGGTGGGAGACATGAGTTGGACATGGGTGGGGGCCTGCTGGCAGGTGCCCCACAGTGCTGGGGGGTGGGAGACATGAGTTGGACATGGGTGGGGGCCTGCTGGCAGGTGCCCCACAGTGCTGGGGGGTGGGGGTGGTGGGAGACATGAGTTGGACATGGGTGGGGGCCTGCTGGCAGGTGCCCCACAGTGCTGGGGGGTGGGAGACATGAGTTGGACATGGGTGGGGGCCTGCTGGCAGGTGCCCCACAGTGCTGGGGGGTGGGGGTGGTGGGGAACATGAGTTGGACATGGGTGGGGGCCTGGTGGAGGGTGCCCCTGGTGGCTGGTGGGTGGGGGTGTTGGGAGACATGAGTCCCACATGGGTGGGGGCCTGGTGGAGGCTGCCCCTGGTGGCTGGTGGGTGGGGGTGGTGGGAGACATGGGTGGGGGCCTGGTGGAGGCTGCCCCTGCACTGCTGGGGGGTGTGGGTGCTGGGAGACATGGGTGGGGGCCTGCTGGAGGCTGCCCCTGCACTGCTGGCGTGTGGGGGTGGTGGGAGACATGAGTCGGACATGGGTGGGGGCCTGGTGGAGGCTGCCCCTGGTGGCTGGTGGGTGGGGGTGGTGGGAGACATGGGTGGGGGCCTGGTGGAGGCTGCCCCTGGTGGCTGGGGGGTGGGGGTGGTGGGAGACATGGGTGGGGGCCTGGTGGAGGCTGCCCCTGGTGGCTGGGGGGTGGGGGTGGTGGGAGACATGGGTGGGGGCCTGGTGGAGGCTGCCCCTGGTGGCTGGGGGGTGGGGGTGGTGGGAGACATGGGTGGGGGCCTGGTGGAGGCTGCCCCTGGTGGCTGGGGGGTGGGGGTGGTGGGAGACATGAGTCGGACATGGGTGGGGGCCTGCTGGAGGCTGCCCCTGGTGGCTGGTGGGTGGGGGTGGTGGGAGACATGGGTGGGGGCCTGGTGGAGGCTGCCCCTGGTGGCTGGGGGGTGGGGGTGCTGGGAGACATGGGTGGGGGCCTGGTGGAGGCTGCCCCTGGTGGCTGGGGGGTGGGGGTGCTGGGAGACATGGGTGGGGGCCTGCTGGAGGCTGCCCCTGGTGGCTGGGGGGTGGGGGTGCTGGGAGACATGGGTGGGGGCCTGCTGGAGGCTGCCCCTGGTGGCTGGGGGGTGGGGGTGCTGGGAGACATGGGTGGGGGCCTGCTGGAGGGTGCCCCTGGGGGGTGGGGGTGCTGGGAGACATGGGTGGGGGCCTGGTGGAGGCTGCCCCTGGTGGCTGGGGGGTGGGGGTGCTGGGAGACATGGGTGGGGGCCTGGTGGAGGCTGCCCCTGGTGGCTGGGGGGTGGGGGTGCTGGGAGACATGGGTGGGGGCCTGGTGGAGGCTGCCCCTGGTGGCTGGGGGGTGGGGGTGGTGGGAGACATGGGTGGGGGCCTGGTGGAGGCTGCCCCTGGTGGCTGGGGGGTGGGGGTGGTGGGAGACATGAGTCGGACATGGGTGGGGGCCTGGTGGAGGCTGCCCCTGGTAGATGGTGGGTGGGGGTGGTGGGAGACATGGGTGGGGGCCTGGTGGAGGCTGCCCCTGGTGGCTGGGGGGTGGGGGTGCTGGGAGACATGGGTGGGGGCCTGGTGGAGGGTGCCCCTGGTGGCTGGGGGGTGGGGGTGCAGGGGGACATGCGTTGGTGGGCAGTAGTGCTAGTTGATATGTGGGTTGGCTGGTGGGCATGGGCATGGTGGATGGGGTGCCTGCAGGACATGTGCTGGGTAGGCCCCTGTGGTGTGAGCCACCTGCAGGGGCCGTGGAGGGTGTAGAGGGTACACCTGGGAGGACCAACACGTGCAATTCACGTGTGCTGCTCCCCGCGCACCCCTGTAATACACATACCCCGCTCAATCGCGTGTGGAACTTCCCGCGCACCCCCGGAATACACGTACCCCACTCAATCGCGTGTGGAACTTCCCGCGCACCCCTGAAATCCACGTACCCGGCCATATTGCGTGTGGAACTTCCCGCGCACCCCTGAAATCCACGTACCGGCCAAATCGCGTGTGGAACTTCCCACGCACCCCTGAAATCCACGTACCCGTGTGGAACTTCCTGCGCACCCCCGAAATACACGTACCCGCTCATTCGCGTGTGTAACTTCCCGTGCACCCCTGAAATCCACGTACCCGGCCAAATCGCGTGTGGAACTTCCCGCGCACCCCTGAAATCCACGTACCCGGCCAAATCGCGTGTGGAACTTCCCGCGCACCCCTGAAATCCACGTACCCGGCCGAATCGCGTGTGGAACTTCCCGCGCACCCCCGGAATACACGTACCTCGCTCAATCGCATATTTGACTTCCCGCGCACCCCCGAAATACACGTACCCCGCTCAATCCCGTGTGTAACTTCCCGCGCACCCCCGGAATACACGTACCTCGCTCAATCGCGTGTGGAACTTCCCGCGCACCCCTGAAATCCACGTACCCGGCCAAATCGCGTGTGGAACTTCCCGCGCACCCCTGAAATCCACGTACCCGGCCGAATCGCGTGTGGAACTTCCCGCGCACCCCCGGAATACACGTACCTCGCTCAATCGCATATTTGACTTCCCGCGCACCCCCGAAATACACGTACCCCGCTCAATCCCGTGTGTAACTTCCCGCGCACCCCCGGAATACACGTACCTCGCTCAATCGCGTGTGGAACTTCCCGCGCACCCCTGAAATCCACGTACCCAGGCCCATCGCGTGTAGATTTTCTCGCGCACCCCTGTAATACACGTACCCAGGCCAATCGTGTGTAGATTTTCTCGCGCACCCCTGAAATCCATGTACCCAGCCCAATCGCGTGTAGATTTTCTCGCGCACCCCTGTAATACACGTACCCAGGCCAATCGCGTGTAGAATTTCTCGCGCACCCCTGAAATCCACGTACCCGCTCAATCGCGTATTTAACTTCCCGCGCGCCACTTTTTTGATGCGCTGGGACTCTACCGCCTGCCTTCGTGTGGCGGCCGTGTTTCAGCTTGTGCGTGTCTTTGTAACTGTCCAATCCTGGTTGCAAGATCATATCTAAACACCCCCTATTCATTTCTATGGTGTGGGCTTAAGGAGTAAAAGGGCTTGCACTATGGAAAGGAGAAAACTGGATAGAACTGGGGATATCGTGCCTAAAACCATTTTGGAAGGAGAGCTGCCAAACATCTTGAAGGAGAACGGCCCCTGGGGGTATCCTGAGACAGCTACCTACAATCATCATGGACGGAGAAGCCTTAACATTGAGAGTTCTTAAACTTCACTTGGGAGAGAGACACTGGGGAAGCCAAAAGCTGACTGAAGTGACCAGACCCTGTGGTTTCACAGAAAGCCTGTCTGTCCTTCCTGAGTGCTCCAAAACAGAGGTCCAATATAAGTTGATTTGATCCATTTGAAACTACATATATGTCAGGGGATCTGCCTGCCTTAATATCTTCCCTTCATAGTTGAGGTGGGACAAATTAGGTAGACCCTTAGCGTATTTGACTGTATATTAATTTAGTTAACTCCCAAATATATTGACGAAGAGTTTGGAAGAGTTTGAAATTTCCACCTTCTCTCCTAGTGGGAATAATGTTATAGTCAGATAAAGTCATTGGGGTGTCCTGGCGACAAAACCGAAATTTGTAATTGTCACCATTACCAAACCTTGCCTTGAAAACAGAAAACGGTCCTTCCACCTAAAATGAAATTCCCAATTGATACCCCATCACAAACCTTACTTTTAAACAAAAGGTATCCTTTTCCCAAAATGAAAATCCCAATTGTCACCTCTCCTTAAATATTGTATTTAGACAAAAAGGCGGGTTAACATAAAACCAAATTCCCATTTGTCAGCACTCTTTCAACATTATATTTAACAAGGGGGTGCCCAGGACCCAAAGATGACATTTCTAAACTGTCCCCACTCTGTAGACCGCCTTTGAACAGAGGAGTGCTGCATGTAAATGATACCTTGGTTTTTGGTGCTGGGGGGAGAGGTGCTTTGAAAAACAATGAAACAAGTGCAATTTCCCTTGAACAATATACACTCATTCTCTGGAGGGTGAGAAAGTGACCCGGAGAGCAGAACGAGTTTGTACTGCTTTTGAGTGACAATGAAACTGGGTGCTATTTGTCACATGTTGTGTTAAAAATCTGTGTTGTCAAACTCCAAGCATTTGCGAGTGTGCAGAGAAAATGCTTGCATCAAGCATTGTGCATTTAAGGTGTCATTTATTTTCAAAACAAAATTGTACATGTGTTTCAAAACTAACCCTTATCAGGAAATGCTAACGCTTATGCTCTAGTAATGTGCTGTGTTATTATTATGTCAGTGTGATAGCAAAGGGCTTGTGGCACAGGAGATTTGAACTGTTTAAGCAGTCCATTTACCATGCAACTGAAACAAAAAGTGAGAAAGTAGTATATGTGTTGAAGCTTTCATTTTTGGCACAATGAAGGTAGCATTTGTCACATAAACCAAACCTCATTCAACCTATACTTTAAATAAATATATATTCTTCCTGTACACTGGCATGGTTCTTAGGTCAATGGTGGCACTTGCAGAGGGATCCATGGGGCTCTATTTGAGTCATAAATTGGGTGTATTTGGATCCTAAACTAAGGCTATATCATGGGCTCTCTTAAGTGGGGGGTTCCCTATGTTGTGTGTGGTCTCCCTATATATCGCTACAACATCTGATAAATGTTCAGTACCTTAGGTTAAACACAGTGATTACAAGAATTACTAATGATAGGATGACTAAACATATAGATAGTATCTGACATAGAACAGATGACATATGAAGAAAGAGAGTCATCTGAACTGTAAGTAGGGTTCCCAGGAAAACCAAAAGGAGAGAAGTCCAAAATTCAAACTGATGCAAAAGAGTCCCAAAATGCATCCTTATGAGAAAGGGTCAAAGGGGACTAAGCAATACAACAGAGACCTTTAAAAGATATATATGAGGAATTGCCATCTGGCTAGTGTGTAGAAGCCCTGGCATTTTTTATTTTGATTACTTCATAAAATTATACAGGCAATTCCATATCAGAAAGGGTAATCTGATAATCATGTCCCTCTTCCCTAGTTCCTAGTCAAAATTATAGTGTACTTTGGTGCCTTGCTGGATCAGTAGCACCTGCTAGCCAGTGGCACAGATCAGGTTCAGTGGTCACAGGTGACCTCTTGACAGTTGAAGTGACAGCCAATTTTCTGAAGCACAGGGGATGCATGTAAAACATGCATCCATGGTCCCAAAAACCACATAACTATGAGAGTTCCTATTCTGGTGGCATGCACAACTGTACATATACACCATACCTGAGCATAAGTTATGGTGGCTAGTATCTTTCATAATTATTCAAGCCACATCAAATTGATATCACACATGTGTCAGCACTGTGAGCCCAGCTCTGGTGTGGAAGTGTTATGTGTATTCCTCTCAGCCAGGCTGGGTTTGCTACTTCCAGCAATATTATAGCCCTCAGGATTGCTTCTCTCTGATCCTTTTTGAGGGTAGGTAACTATCATCTCCAGTGAAACAGCCACTCCACAGAAAGATATCCTGGGAAAAGGAATCAACTGATACACCAATTCACAAAAGGACAATCCTCACACCCGGGTGCTGCATAACAAAAGAGCCTTTGATGTTATTGACATGGGAAAGGGGCAGGGTAGGGAGCTCATACCAGCTGGAGAAAGGTTCCACCATCTTGTTTTATCTCTTCATATGTCTTCCTTCCTGTACCCCGCCCCCACTTCCATTAACACAAAGCACTTTGGGTGTGATGTCAGAACGCAATCTCCATTTGTTGCAAGAACAGGGATTGGACCATAAAGTAGGCTTGGTTTTGTCAAATCACCTGCAGATATTTGCCTTTAAAAGAAGAGGTCTCCCACGCCTTCTTTGGATCATCTCTGGACTTCCACCTTTGAAGAAGATTTTGTTTAGATCCTGTTGGCAGAGGAATCATTCCAAAGTCCTCCAGTTGTGAGGTGGAGACAAGTAGCCTAACTAAGAGGCAAGCTCTGTCCCCTAAACATTGCATGGGCACATTGGGGAAGACCTTCCTCTCTGCAAGCCACACTGGTACCCAGGACATCACAGTGCTGAGGGACACCTCCAGGTGTATGCCAGCCTCCCCCATGTTTGGGAGCCTGACAAATCTTGCTCCTAAAACCTGGAGTAGGACTCACAGCACCTGAGAGCCAAGGCAGACATGATTCTTGCAGTTTCATCATTGAACAGCTGAACACAATGATTACAGCCCATTCAGCCCTGTCTTAGCATCAAAACCAACCAGGAACTGCCTTTGGCAATCACCGATCTTTGAACCGCTGTCCCACACAGCTGAACCAGATCATCACTGCACCAGTGATCTGAAAGTGCATCATTGTCCCAGCTCGAACAAAGAATGTGTCGATGCACATGCACACTCAAACCACCATTCATACCGCCAGCCTTTTCATTGCCAATCCAGTTGATGGTTGAACCAACCTTGGAGTTTTTCAAAAGCCACAACCTTCGAGCACAGCAGTGAACCATCTCGCCTTGCGAATCCTGACATCACCTGATCCACCTTCCACCCTCAACTGCTGAACCAAACCTGGTGCTCTCCACGATCTTCATCACTCAATTAACACTTTGAACTGCAGCATCCTTCAGTATGACCCTGCCTCAACATCTGCTGTGGGTTCACCTTTGTTATAATATTTGTTGTAATATTTATTTATAACTGTATCTGGTGTGTTTAGTTAAAGTATATATATTTTTGCAGATGCTTGATTGGCTATTTGTTTATTTTGGACTGTTACACTTTGCTGTTTATGTTGCTACTGTTTCACATTCACATTCCTCTTATAGCCTTCCCCCAGCCGACATTCTCAGACAAGGCAATGGAGATATCTCTGAAATTAGTTTGGTTTACCTTTAGGACTTGGTTCTCTCTTGGTTGAAGAAGTGTGGGGGTGGAGTAGGTGATTTGCCCTCTACTTATCCTTGTACTCTTGCAAAGCAGAGGGCAATTTGTCACACGATATCAGAGCACATGTCCAGAATTCTTTCCACAAAGTGGGATTAAATGAACTAAGGGACCAGGAATCAAGATTTCTTACAATGTATGCCAACTTTGTAAGAGCGATGAAGAGTAACTCAACTGTGCAGTAAAAGAAGGATCAGTGTATTTACACCAAGATTTCCAATGCATCTAATGGTACAGAAGTCAAATATGGAGCAGAGGGATGTGATGCTACAGAAAGTAAATGCAATGGGACAAGAAGGTCAGCAATTTAAGAAGCAAGCAGCAAAGAGTTAAATACTCAACTAGAGGAGATGTGTGACAGGCAAAAAAGCAATATCATGTAATGACAATTGCATCTATTTTATGCAAGAACATGAAGTATGTAATACTGTTTTTGGAAAAATGGATGATCAGTATGAAAAGTAACACTATGCTAGCTATACACAGAGACAAGGATTCTGCCTAAACTACACATGAACGTAATCCCGTTCTGCTTTTAGAGACCAGCAATGAATAAAACTTTTTTGGACTTGAACATCTCGTGCCCTGGTTCTTTAGAAGTATTTCTCAATAGTGCGAAAGAAGAGATGCATGCTAGCTTTGATGGGGCTTCTATTGCTTTGTGTGTCTCTTTTATTCAGCTGCTACGACCAACATCCATATATGTAGAACCAAGCAAAATGGTCAGCGGTCACGCCTATTTTGGGTCCTTCTATCTCCTTCATGACAATTCAAATCTAGCTGAAATAGCAAAACATGAATGACCAAAGAATACATTAGTTAATTGTGACTTTGTGGGCTACTTAACCACAATTTGTTATTCTCAAAAACTTGTCATTTTCTTTTCTTTATTTTGATCTTCAGGTAGAAGTTGGCATGCACACATCTTAATAAAAACATTTTATTTTAGTTTTTAATGAGAACACTCAAAATACACAAGACTCTGCATTTGAACAATTTAGTGAGACCAACGAAAGGCCAGTGACAAGAGAGCACATTCAACTCGATATGAGTTAAGCATGGTAAACAAAACGTAGCGCCTAGTGTTACAAAACGTGCATATAAAATGCAAGCAATTTGCTATCATGCTTTAAACCTGTTTTGTCAAAAAGGTTTGCCTCATATTAAAATTCGAATTTTTTGAATGTGCTACTTTGTCTTAGGGTAAATAGAAACAGAGACTTATATTCATTAAACACATATCAATTAGATTCACATTTTTGAAAACATCTCCATTTGAAATAAGAGTGCAGATTTAAAATGATTTTCATGTTTTATTTTGTATTGCTATGTTTCAGCAACGCACATCAATTCAGATCTGTTAACAATATGATATCATATCAAATGCACAGAACAATCATTTCGCTATAAGATATTGCACAATAAATTAAGCATTGTTGTCCATAATGAATGTGAAAATAGTCAAAACCTACATACAATTTATGTATCACCTATCATTTGATTTCAAACCAATAAAGTCAAAAACGTCTTCCATAAGTTATAAAGTGCTATGGTCAGTGCATGTTTATCACCAAGTAAGCACTATTATAAACACATTTGTTTAATGTATTTAATAATTTCTTTCCTAAAATAGGGCAGATAGTCAATACATATCTGGGAGCAGGGGTGGTGGTAGGTCTGGAAAAGATCCGGGACTAGGCTAATGTCGGGAATGTTGGAATTGGGGGCTAGCTATCCTTTTGGTTGTAGTCCCTAAGCTTCTATCTGAGGTTACAACCAAAAGACCCTGCACTCCCTAACAATGCCTCTGTCTGGGAGTCTCAATTGCATGTTTATCAAAGCAAAGCTGGTAAAATCTTTCGTTTTTTGTAATACATTGTCATGCCCCCACAACATCATAACAATGAAGTTGATTAAGCCTGAGCTGCATCAATTACCTCAAAACTTGGAAACATGGATATTTCAGTAGGTATCCTTGTGGTTTCCCCTTTATAAATGTATTACATCATAGTTTGTGATTAAGTATACTCGGTTATGCTTCCCAGTTATAGCAGTGGTCCCAGTCCTTTGCTTTCTTCATGAGTTTAGATATCAATATGCAACTACTTTCCTCTATATCTAATTCGAATCTATTCCCTCAAAAAAATGTTACAATTGGATCTCAGCCATTCAAGCTTTTTTGTCCCTCTGTCACTAGGTTCTTCTTTAAATAGATCTATTATCGGAATATTTACTTGTTTCATAATTTGTCTCATTTCCACCATAGTACTTATGGAAGTAATACCAAGTTCGAGTATAATTAAACTCATGGAACACCCTTGGCTATTCCTAAAATGTGCTGCAATAGAGAACCCGCGAATCTATTTAGCCATCTTTTACTCAAGTCATTCTATGTCTACAGCCCATATAAAATCAGCAATATTGAATTTTGTTTAAACAGTGATAACATTCAACCAATGTTAAAGCCATTACTAGACTTTAAAAAGTGCATTATTGGCATACGATTCCTGTGGACCTTCAACTCAGTGAAACATTTTTTCTTTTTAAACGTGGTTGGGATGATTTTATGTGGGCCTTTCTGTAGAAAATACAATAACCTCATGTGAAGGAAAAAGAAAAGAAACTGATAAGGAGAGAACAAGAACATATTTTCCTCACTCAGAGTGCTAATATAGGCTTAAATTAGGCGGTTTAGTGGCAAAACATCTAATCAGTGGTATTGGTCAAATAGCCTTTTAAGCATGTTGAGGTCTATTTAAGATGATGGTCAGGAAAATTCGTTTTTTAACAGGAACTACCAGATATTAAGAAGTTCATGTTGACTTATTGGCACCGTGGTTTGGGTAAATAAAATTGGTTATATCGTGATTTGCCACCACTGGTTTAGAGGAATTTACTATCCTCCTCCAAGATTGCCACTGGCATTCTGTATTAGTAGTACGAATTCTGGAAAATGCTGTTTGTGTACATGTTCTATCATACAGTGTTTGGTCAGAGCAGCTTGCTCTCTGGTTCAAATATAGGGCCTTTGGTGCTGTTGCACTATGTTAATAATTAAATGAATTGAAAGAATGTAGTGTTGAATAGATTACACTGTCCCCAATAAATTAGTTGAGGAAAAATAACTATTGGGATAATTCTGCTTGGTTTGCCGAAGGCTACAGTGCAGTGAAAAGCCTCTTTATGCATGTCAAATATTCAGGGAAACAAACCTCAATGCAAGAGCAACCCATTGCGGCTAGCATATGGGTGGATTATATCTCCAACTTGTACTCTAACCATTGTATAATGTAGAAGGGTTGCCTATAGGAGAGGAGAAGCAAGGTGAATTGGAATATCCTGAACATAGACTTGGAGGATGTTCAAATGGCTATTGAGTGATCTATAAAAAATACAATGCACTCGGCCCAATGGGTTGTCAAATCTCAACTTGAAATCAGCACCTACTCTATAAGCTGGTGTTCATCTCCAGCTCTACCATAACATCCTTACACTCCAGGCTTTCCCACCTTCCTGGAACTATGCAATGGTTTTACAAATGTACAAATCTGGGGACAGGGTACATCCCTTCAACTATCACCAATATCTCTTTTTGATGCCCCTTACAAAATCTTTTCATTCTTTCTTTTCAGAGCTCTTGAATAATGAGCAACCAGTGCATCTTTCCAAGATATGTACCAATCAGGTTTTAAGAAGGGGACTAGAGTCTCACTGAATTGTTTGATCATTAACCTCCTCTCTAGTCCCATATGTATGGCCAAAAGACAATTATTTGTGGCCTTCTTAGAAATCGCTAAGGCATTTGACTGTGTCAGAAGATCCACTCTTTGGTCTATGTTAAGAGAGCAGGGCTGTCAAGAGGCTCTGGTGAGAATACTGGAAGTATTACACTCTGACACACAACTGAAGATCAGATTATCTGATTATCTGATTGGGTGAGGAGTGAATGGGGCTTGCCCCAGGGGGTGCGTATTGGCCCCCTTCCTCTTTAACATCTACACCTCTGATTTAGGGGCTTGTTTCAAAGATGTGGGATCAAACACCCCCAAATTGGGTTCAGCCCCAATACCCTATTTGATGAATATAGATGATATAGTGGTGTTTGGCTATATGCAGAGGTCATTGACAGCAGTAAATAATTATCTTACACATTTGGACTTGGAGCTAAACATTAAAAAATCAAAAACTTTAAACCCTTTAAAACATATTTTGGTAAATCTTTTAATTGGCTAATTAAGGATCAAAAGTTTGAGGTTGTGCAATCTTTTAAATAATTTGGTGTTTTTTATGAGCACAGATTAAGTTTCATACGCCTCAACCTCAATGGGCAAAACCGCTGTACTCGCCTATGCTGCCAAAATGAGGCAATTGGACAAAAGGTTTGAGTGATTTTCTCTGAGACCAGTTCTTCAATACTATTAACAAAAAATAATTCAGACATGTTTCCATGGGACCAAAACCTTAGAGGCAGAAATTAACTGGGAACATTGTGAAGACAATGGTGCCACGTCCTGGCTTTTCTCGGGCATCCCACTGGTGGTCATTAGGTACTTACATCCATTCAAGCCATGATACATTGGAGAAGGTTACAGCTCTATGAAGGGCTGAGTGTACCTCCGAATGGGACCTTATTCTCTGAATTAACGGCTGTGATGATCTCTCGTAAATGCAGCTCTTTGACAAGATGGAAAGATGTATGTGAGGGTATCTTGTCACGCATTGGTGCAAATGAAGGAGATCTTATTTATTCCCTGCAGAAAGTTAAGAAGCACCTGTATGAGTTGGACTGGATGAGAAAAGAGACAAATTCTCCACATATAAGGTTTTTAAACATTTTAGCTATGAGTTGAAAAGTTATAATTCATTTTCCGCCCTTATGCAAAAACATTCCTCAAGGAAATTTAGAGTTGCAGTGATCCATTTAAAAACTTGATTTATTCCATATGTGATATTTATTGGGAGCAAGACAAGGGATTCCGACCGAGGACAGAATCTGTAGTTTTAGTAATAAAGCATTGGAATCCCTACATCACCTTTTTACTGATTGTGTATACTTGCAGATCCTACATTGGGAGATGTTGGGTACGTTCTTGAAATGTTCAGTTGACTTAGAATGGGAACGACTCTGGAATTTTTTATTATGTGAACCGACGGTGACTTTAGCAATAGCTGCAATGAACTTTTTGACACTAATATTTGGAGATGATTATTCATTGTCTATGTTTCTTATTGCCCTCACTTGCTTTGTTTCGTTGCTCTGCTTGTGTATATTGATCTGATTTGAGCCAATTTCCGACTTCAGAAAATCATAATTGATTGGATTATGATGTTGACTTTATGTAATTTAGTTGTATCTGACTTTGGGTGTATTTGCATTAAGTGGTTTTATACACGCAGGAACATCAATTATGAAATGATAGTAAGATATTAACAATATTGTATTTTAACCTGTTATTATTTTCCTGTTTTATCTTTTTATTGACTGTGTTTTACATCTTATATCTTAATGAACTACAGGTGTGAACAGTTTTGTTTTACCTGTTACACAGAATAACTACATAAATAAATACATAAATAGATAAACTGTGCAGTCAGAGGGGGCCTGTGAAAAACATTTGGTTTGCAAAACACCAGCCAAATCTGTCCTGCAATTCAAAATGTGCAGTTTAATTTACGGGTTGCCTACAGAACTAGCTACACACCTTAACTAAAATATATAAATATATATATATATATATATACATACACTGACTTTACTTTGTTAAAGGGACGTTATGTTTAAGTTGCACTTATAAAAACCTATGAAATTCAATGAAAAAACTTTGTTAAAGGGAGGTTATGGTTAAGTTGCACTAATAAAAACCTGTGAAATTTAATGGAAAAACATTGTTACAGGGACATTATGGTTACAGGTAAAACCGAAAAACCTCAGAAATTTGCCAGTTATGGTAAGCTAAGCAAACATAACTTGCGCCACCACCGTGCACTGCTACAACTTGCACCCAGGACATCAAAAATGACATCACAAATGTCATTGATTCACCTAATAAAATAATTTTGCATCCGTAGACGTCCGGGAACGTCTGAACTCATTGCAGACCTTCTGGACAGTGCCACGTGACCATAAGCTTGCACGCGGCATGGTGACGTGTTCGCAAAGGCGTCTGCACTTTGTGATCGGATCAATGCTTCGAAGACAGTTTGGAACTGCATTTTCTACTAATCTAGGAACTTTCAACTTCAGAATTTCCCTTGCACACCTCCTACACCTTTTCATACTCATTATCCATTACCAATCTAGTACACATACATACTTGGAAGAATTTTATCAAAAATGCTATTTATCTTAAAAATGGCATCAGTTATTGCCATCCCTCCTCACCAAGAGCCACCACCACCACCAGCTGGAGGACCTTCACAACAAAAAAGCGCAGTACTTTTAAAGACAATGAAGAGGACCATGAAGATGAGGTAGAGGAAGTGCCTACTTCTAGCACCAAGATCAAATCATGGGTGTGCCAGTTCTTTGCTACTGTTGGGAGTGTACCAAAGGCTAAAGCTATCAAAGTGAAATGCACTGAGTGCAATTTTGTACTCAGTCACAGACTATCTGGACAGTACTCCTACGGGACCACCTCCATGCACCGCCACACCAAATCCAATGACCGCAATGCTCTCACAAAGGTTGTTCCTTTCTCAGCAAGTAGTAAGCTGTCTTCCTCCACCTCATCTTCCTCAACAAATACTGTAACCACACAGCCTGATGTCTGCGGGCTTCAGTGCGTTATAAATAAATAAATAAATAAATAAATAAATAAATAAATAAATAAATAAGGAGGGCTGCGGACCATTATTCTCCAATGAAGCCCCTGAAATGGGGGATAAAGGCCATTACCACCCCTGGTTCCCAAAGCGAGAACCCAGGGTGCTAAAACATAGATTTGTCTTCCTATATCGGGACGCCTGTATCCTTCCTACAGCGAGACGCCTCCAGCCTCCCGCTGTAGTAAGGAAAATCCTATTCCAAGACAGCCAATATGGAAAGAGAAGGCGAGGCTCCATACACAGCCCCGCGTCCCTTGCCACGGCAGCCTGCAAAGCCCTATGAACATGTTACCACAAGCACTATTTTTCCCTTTCAAACCTATCCTACCTTCGAATAACTTCACCACATAGCTGATCCCAGGTAGACACAGCCACTTAAACACCATTTTTCATCCATAGCGGTCATGACCTGTAGCCAGATTGTCCACGTCATGACCTTATGTCATGACCCAGACAATCTGGCTACTGCCCACGGCCACAGGCTATACCTCTGGCTATACCTCAGTCAACAAAGGTATATTATTTTTTGTATCTACATTATGACACTTGTCAAAAAATAAAACACAGGCACATTTGCAAAACCATGCTTTAATGTCCTTGCCAATGCTCCTCATGAGTTTGCTCGAAATCCGCCCATGTTTTATTTTTTAAAAGTGTCAAAATGTGTGTACATACAATAGTCATATAACTTAGCCACCACTTGACAACATCCATTCAGTCTTAACACAAACATTAAGGTTGGGTCTATAATCTTTCTCAAAACTTTTGTCCACATTCGTCAAATAGCAACAAAGTTATAAGCCATCTAAAAATGTTGAGACATCCCCTCTCATTTTGTCCCCTCTTGAGAAAATCCCACTGAACTTTAGAAAACCATTTATATCTAGATCCAAAATCGTTTTGCCAAATGTTGTACAGATTCGTCAAATGACACCAAATGTATATGCCTTTACAATATTTTGGGAGCCCCCCTCTAATTTTGCCCCCTCCTAACAGAATCCCACAAAACTTTGCAAAACCATTCAGGATTAGTTCTAGAATAAAATCGGAGAATTGCATGAAGATTCATTGAGTGTCGCAAAAGTTATAAGCCACCTCAAAACTGGTTTCCCCAACCCTGTAATGCAGAAATAGGTACAGATGTCCTAGGACATCTGAAATGTCTGCAAACACCACAGGACTGCCCAGGGACATCTGGAGTGTTCGTGGACTTTTGTGGGTGTGAAAAAAACAGTTTTTTGGCTTCTTATGGCCATATCCCATCCCATCCTCATCCCCCCCACACCCCTACAGATTGTTTGTTGAGTTTGACAAGTGCAATGTTGCTTTTTTAATGAAAAGTCAGCAAATCCAAGATGGTGGACGATTCAGGAAAACCAACGCATTTTACGTTTTCTCACCACCCAACCGGCGGCTGCGTCCCAATGTCCGTGATTTTTTCTGGCCAATCAGAGGACAGTCCACGGACCGAATAGGGAAGTGAGTCCGCAGAGCGGACATAGATATCACACATTTTTTTTGCCTTATGTTTTAGTTGTTTAAAAAAAAAACTACTGGATGGATTTATACCAAATGAACCAACTCACACTTTTGGGACCAGACTGCCACTCCTGCCACAAATTTGGTGAAACACCATCCAGCGGTTTGGGCTGTAGGCATGAGCAAATTTTTTTCCCATTATGTCTATGGGAAACATTTATTTTGGGACTCCCCCTATAACATTGCCCCCCCTTGACCAAACAACACCAAACTTTGCAAAGAAATTCAGAGTGGGCCGTATAACTTTTTCGGTGAGGATTCGTCCAGGGGGAGCAAAGCTATAAGCCACCCAAAAAGTGCTCTTCCTATGGGTTTAGAAACTTAACCATAACTACATGGCCGCTACCGCAGGCCATGTAATATATACACACACACACATATTACTCAGCCAGGTTTGGTTTAAGTCATTTTTTTGGAGTGTGTGTTGCTTCTTTGAAGAAGTAGTTGAGTTACTTTGACCACTGGATTCTTGTTTTATTGTGGTACTTGATGAAGTATTTCTTTTTTTTTTGTATTGATATCCTGTATCGTTTCAGTTTGAAGTAGTTTTCTTTTACAATGTTTTGCTTGTTGTGGAACAGGGTAGGTTTTCAGATGTGTGGAAAGAACGCAGACTATTGTATTCTAGAATGCAAGGAATATCAGCATTTACTTTACTTTACATCAAAGTTGATTAGAAATAGCCCATCAAGTGTACATAAGCGTGATAGTGCTACTTAGCTCATGCCTTCTTTAAAGACTGTGCTACCAATATCTATCAATGCTTTGCTAGAGTTAGTGAAAATTGTTCTCTGTGTACATACATGTCTTTGAAAAGAAGAAAGTGGGCTGTTGAGTGTCCTATCCTTTTAACTTCTGATAGTTTGTCAAAGAGAATATTGACAATTGATTGTTGTTGTCACGTGGGTATGTTTGAAAGCCAACAACTGTACCAAGTGCTCCATTAACCAGTCCTTTCTCCACGTCAAGGTTACATTTAAGCATTACTCTACAGTTTAAAGATAATTTTAATATTTTCTCCAAACCACCTGTGTTGGAGATAGAGTTTTCTAGGGTACTTAGTCTTGTTGTGGCTTGTTGACACATGGGTAGTGTCGTACCATGTACGTCCAGTTTATCTGTGGAACAAATTTCAATTCTTGGTTGCATTTCTTTTTTCAACATTGTTTCATTGACTTTGGAACAGCTGGCAAGAGTTAGCATCAAAGACATACAATTGACATTTTTGTGTGCTAATTGTTGCATGACATCAGTAGCACATGAGTTATGGCCATATAGTGTATGTATGTGCCTGTTTTTTTAATATTTATTGTGCTTCTTGAGATAGTATACCAACTCTAATACTTTTTAAAATGTTGGCGTATGTGACGTCTGCAGACTGGCGCATGTTTTCAGTTAATTCTCTGTATTGGAAATGTTGACAAAGGTTGACATTTCCCATGCTGCCAAGAGTTTTACAGCATAGTTTGTGCCCTAAGGTTTTAAAAATAGGTTCAGCTTTCACGGGTGTCAATTGAAGAAGATCTCTGAAACCAATAATGTGTTTTCCTCCAAAGAGCTGGTCGTAGTATTTTTTTTTTATTACCACTTCTAATCTGAGGTGAATCAAAGCCAACATTAGCTTGGAGACCATGCTCACCTCATCTATTAGCAGGATTTTCATTTGTTTGAAAACTCTGCATAGTTCCATTGCAACTTCTGTGGAAAGTTTGTAATAATCTAATTTGTTTTGATGTTCTACTGGAAGGAGCAGTAATCGGTGTAAAGTGACACCGCCTATGTTGTAGGCAGATAAAACTGTGGGGGCAGTTACAACAGCTGACAGTTTGTTGTTTGTCAATTGTTGAAGGAACTTGCTGATGATTTTGATTATGAATGTTTTGCCTGAACCGGCTTGACCACTCACGTATAGCAGTATAGGTTTGCAGTTTTGGCAGGTACAGTTTTTATTTTCATGTTCAACACCATGTTCAATTTGTTTGGTTATTTCTGGGAAAATGCTACGCTGCTCATTGTTCAGTTTTGATTTCAGTACAGCAAAGTCTTATGTAGCTTGTTCATACTGATACATGGTGTTTCTACTTCTGTAATGGCCAATTCTGCCACATTTGCTATTAGTGGCTGTCCAAGTGGTTCTTGGCTTCCTGTTACAGAAGGTTGACTACTGTCAGGAGTGTCCACTTGTAGTTGAGCCTGGAGTTCTTCTTCATGTTGCTGTTCATTGTGCAACATTGTTTGGTACTGTGTAAGGTTTATGTCCATTTGCTTTGGAAGCATCTTCATAGGAGTCATATGTATCCAGTAACTCTTCTTCTTTTCTCCATGGTTTAAAAAGTTGTAGCAGGGACATGTAATACAGTTCTTTGGCCCTCATTAGGACCCTGGCGGTAAGGGGTATACGCCGGCGTAAACCATGGCGCACCTTACCGCCTGAGTACGAGTTCCCTTAGCGCCATGGTGATTTTAACGCCTGCTTTTAGCAGGCGTTAAAATCCATGGCGCTAAGGGACCTTGTTGTTAATTACGCCACCGTAATTTACGGTGGCGTAATTAACGGCTTCCCCACTCCCATTATGCCCTATGGGGCCAGAAATGGGAATGGGGAAGGGTAAATGGGGATTGGGGACTTACCGCCCCGCCAACCTCGGAATGGGGCGGTAGGTCCGCCAAACCCCATGGCGGAGTTGGCAGCTTAGCACCATGGACCATGGTGCTAATAGCGCCATGGTCCTCCGCCAAGGTCCTAATGAGGGCCTTTATGTTGAGGAGTTTTTAATGACAATTTGATATGATTAATTGAGCTCCGTTTGGTAAGTTTCACTAAGATGCCTTCACAATTTACCACTCTGTATCTACCTTTCTTTTCATCTGGTTTAACATTATTTTTGTATGTGAAGTTTTGGGCTACGTGGTAGAGACACATGTTTTCCAAAGTGGTATTCCTGTTTGGGTAGTATGTGTCTAGTAAATTGTTTTGGCTGTTGGGATCATTTTGGGCTATTGTTTCTATGTCCTCATATGATTTAAGAACTCTTCTTCTAGATTTAGCAGGACCAAGACTTAGCCATACTATATTGTCAGAGGTTCCATACAAGGCAGTACCGGTTAAACGGTCTGCAGCTTCATAGAATCCATATTCTCAATGAGAGTGCATTTTTATGCCTAAACTGTACAATTTCTGTAATAGTGTTTTGTCAGATGATATGTCATCCCAGAGGTCCTGAAGCTCTGTTTTCTCTGCTTTGGTTAATTAGGCTGTGACATATGTACTGCGCATCTATGTTTGCATTCCATAGGAGGGCAACGATTGCATTGTAATCATTGATGTATTTTGATTCTTCTTTTCTTTTTATGTAATATGTGTTCTTAGGTGATTTACCTTTGACACTATGTCTGACTGAAGACATGAAATTGTTTACTTGACCTGTTGCTGAAACTGGTCTAGCAAAACCAAAGCAGCATTTGGTGTAGTATTTCCCTTTGTTTAATATTTGCAACAGCAATATTTCCCACATTTGTGTCTTTGAAATTGTAAAATGTGTGCATGAAGGTCACTATGTGTTGCTTGTGAAGGGATTTCACAAGTGACATATTTTTGGGTGAACTGCAAAACAGTGGCATCACTGTCCTGACCACATTTAGGAGCATCTTTAATCCATAATAGCATGTGGATGTGTGATGCTCCTCTGGCTTGGTATTCTTTTCTCCAAAAGAAGTGTTTAACTTCTCTGAGGGGATGGAACAGTCTTATTACAAATAAAGTGTAGCATAGCAATGAAGCGATGATGGAAATATCTTGATATATTTACAGGATCTAGAGAGCAGAGTTCTCCTGGTGTTTTAGATCCATGTTTGTTTTATTTTTGTTTGCTATGCGTAGGAAATCGTGTAAATCTTCTCATGCATATTCTGCAAAACTTAATGTTAAAAACCAAGTGGGTGGGCCAAGGTTTCTTATCATACAGCGTACATCTCTGTGATGTCAGACCCAGTATTCTTTTGTATCACTCATGTTTCTGAAGGATTTGAAATACTTGACTGTAAACCTCATCTTTTTCTTGCACTTTTTGTAATAATTGCATAGCTGACATATTTTGAAAATGGGTACCTGATTTTAATGTGTGTGCAACTCCGTAGCATAGTGTTGCTAGTTCACTTTCAAAGAGAAGGTGGAATATGTATACCACGTATAGTCTGAATCTGGGGTCATCAGAATACATTCGTAGAGAGCGATATTCTGATGCTGTTATCTGTGTGGGTCTATCATCGTACGTTCCTCCTTTTCCAGTAGGAAAAAGTAGCGGAAAGTTCTGTGATTCTATACTTTTTTCCCATATGATGATTGTAGATTATTTGATTGTCGCATTTCGTACATTTCAAGTGCAGGATCTATAGCGTCTTTAGAGTGTAAAGGATGAATTGCATAATGGTCTAAAATATTGGATTCTGTAGTAGGATATAGAAGTTTAAATTGACCAGTTTCTGGTGACTCTTGAATTATTTGAATGGTTTCTCTCAGGTTTTCTTCAATATTAATTTCTTTTTAGTATTCATTGTGTTCTTTAGATATTGCAGCACTTGTCTAACTTTATTTAAATCCACTAGTTGTTGCCAAATTGTTTTGTCTTTTGTAGGTACACCATTTACTAAGACAATTAAAGATTGATCTATTGGCCTTTACACTCCTAGAGTGTGTACATTTTCTGTGAGATCTAATGGCAAATAAACTACTTTGCCACACATGTCTTTGATTAATTCAGGGAAGGTAAATTTGCTGTTTTTGGTTGGAGGCGTATTATTGCTTGAAATGGGTGCACTGTTTGAATTATGATGCTCTTATATAAATTTAGTTCTGTTATAAGGTAGAGAGCTAATTGGAACCATTTTGAATCTTCATTGTCTTCTATTCTGTACGTTATGTCTATAGTTTTAGTGGTACTTTTATAAGAAGTCTTGCGGCAACACACGCACACATGGTTTGGTACTTCAGCGGAGGTACTTTTAAACTGTAATATTTCTTTATGTATATGTTTAATATATCCTGCTAGGTGGTCCAGAAAAGGTAATTTTGGTGCCACATACCTTGTACAGCGGGATTGGACCCCGGAACTTTGTTGCTGAGGATTTGAACCTATTGAATCATTTTGCCTCACATTACGAGTTATCTGCACCACTACAGGGTGGCTGCAGTCATTGTTCTACCAAGCGATTTTCATACTTTTCTGGACCACCTAGCAGGATATACGCCTTGATAACAACCCTGGAGGTCGAAACACGTGTCGGCTGTTTGAGCTTAATACATGATGTCAACATAAAGATTTTGTTTGCAACAACCCCAGAACTGTTGTGCAGGACTCTACTTTCCTAAAGCCATTTGGATTGATCTAAGGAATATCTTTGCGGATTTGCACGTTAGACTTGACTTCACTGTATAATTTCTAGTCATATTTTCTGATGCCTACTAGGGGGTACCGGTGGAAGTTCACGCATGCTGCAGATCCAACCTCATACCTAACTTTATGCAGTGATTTGTGGTAGTAGCTAGCGCACAGTCTTCTGACGACCACTAGTCTCATACTGTTTAGCTTTCATTATAGTGTAGCCTGCTTTCTCTGGAACGGTCATAGAAATCTTGTAGTTGATCATGACCTGGGAAATGGGAGAGTTTGCATGGCAGCCCGTCCCTGAAATCTTCCTCCCACATTGGTTATGTGCTAGTACTTTATATTGTTTGTGGTGTGGGCCAAATTCGTCATACAAGCAATCATATACATACATGCTTTTTCTCTTTTTTCTCTTTTAAATCATAAATAATGTTCTATTACAGCTACTTCATTTCTTCATGTCACTAGCAAGGGGTAAGGTCACTACTTTTCATTCAAATACACAAACTAAGTAGGTTAATGTTTTCATGTTACTGTCCTAAGAGGGGACAGATGTAGAGACAGCAGAGTACAAAAAAATCAGAGCCACAATCTTTTCCAGCGATGAAATTCCACAGGTTGCAAATGTGTAATCTCCTAGCTACCCAAACCAAAGTTTTATTTATTCCATGTACAACAGTTGACCCTTGCTACCACGAACAGGGAAGGCCACTTAAGTGATGCTCCAGCATTCCCAGAGGGACCCATCATTACATTCTCTCCCCAGAGTTTGTTCTCATGTTCCCGTCCCCTTTGTCCTTTGCTTGGGCACCATATATACTAGGAATTGCTCCATGTCTTAAAACCTTAAGTCCAAATTCCAGGCAGTAAGACAGTCACTGCATAGGAATAATGTTGATAATAAGAGGAAACACAGTGGTTGTAGAGCACACAATAAGAGGGCTTTTCTTATGTTCCAGTTTGTGACATTTGTGCATTAGTTTGGGTCCCACAAGGGCCCCCTGGTGGTAGGCCTTCTTTCGTTGCTCTTGGGCTCAGCTGCCTGGGTCATATGCTGGGCATCACTCTGGCATGCAGTTAAAAGTCCCTATGCAACTAAAACACAGAGAAAACCGGGTGAGTTTCTCGAAATGTATATACATTTTCTTTATCACATCCTATTATTCCTGAATGTTTGCAACTACTCCCTTTTATTTATATATTCCTTGCATCTACTTTGCATCTTACATGCCTACTGCCCACTCCATTTCTATTCCAGATGTCATTCATTATGTTGGTGCTCTCTTGATTTCTCTAGAGCATTAACTGTCCCACTTCTTCCTTCTTGACCACGAGAGAGAGAGAGAGAGAGAGAGAGAGGGAGAGAGAGATAGTTATAGAGAGAGAGAGAGAGAGAGAGAGAGAGAAACCACAACAAACGACAATAACATAGTGCTTTTCCACTCATTACCACTTCTGCCCTTCTTCTCTTGGGCCAATCCGTAAGTTGAATTGAACTGTCCTGTAGAAACCAAATCGGGACAAATAGTCATAATAAAGTAATGGCCAGAACGGTACTCCCCTTTTGATGAGTTCTCTCTTTTCTCCTGCATGTGGTGCTTTGACCTTGCTGCTGTGTTATCCCTTCATGTGATGAGATAGCAATGTTTGTGCTATGGGCCAGTGTGATGGTGATTTCCTTACCTCAATGCCCAAGATGCTTTCCTTTTTCCCTTAAAAATGTACTTGTCTTTCGGATTGCTGTTTGTTGGCAGGCCTGCATGAGCTGTCTCTTTCTTGGCATTTTCCCCCTTGCCCATCTTCATTGTGCTGTGGTGTTCCTGCAAACCCTTGCTGCCATCTCCCTAACCTTTCTTGACACTGAAACAAGCGCAGGTGATGGGTGAGTGTATGTGGATGTGAGGTATGTGTGCACAATTTTGCCTACCATCTTGTGCACATGCATTTCTGCTTCCTTTCAATGTACTGTTACTCATCTCATATGAACATTACATTTCAAATCATAGAAAGCATTGTCCCCGTATACACATTTACTCATTTACATTGTGTACACCACATACAAACAATACTTTTTTTCTTCTTGAGGGCCACTTTCCAAGTGCCATCCTTCATCTGTGCCTCTTGCCCAGTACAAAAAACGGGCTTTCCACTGAAAGCCTTTTTTTACATCTCACTCACCTTCTACTTGTTGCTTACCTGCTCCTCTTTCTGCTCCCATAGAAACCAATATGGGACCTCCCATACTCCTTTCACCTCCCCAAGTACTTACTGCCATCTCTATGTACTTAATCTTCACTATCATTCCTTACTGGCTGGGCATTCCTATTTTGCACATTGTGCTTCACTCTGTAGTACTTCTTTCCTGGCCTTTATCTTATTTATTTTTATTTATTTATTTAATGAAGCTTGTCCTGCTTCTATGAAAGCTGTTACCTTGCTTTCACCTGACCTGATCCCCATGCAACACGGCCTCCAGCAACAGGATCGAGCATTGCAGGAGCCATTTGAAGATGGCCGCCGTGATAACGTCGGCAGAGAGCATCTGATCCCCCCTCTCCCTGCCCAGCACAGTTGATTGGCTTCGCGCCAGTATTTACTTTCTAGCCCAGACCGGAGTCGGAAGCCGGCCGCTCCAGCAACGGCCGCAACAATAAGGGCTTGTCTGCGTCTGTCTGCGACGTGACCGCAAGGGAGCTGCAGCTACCCCTTTACAACTGACCTACCCATAGACTCTATTTTAATACTGCTCTCAATGAGTCTTGGCCGTGAACTGTAAGTAAATGCACAACGTTAATCTTGATGCACGCTGCTTAGCCGCTATACGTGCCCCATATGCACCTACTTTATACTAACTTAGAGACAATTTGACAAAGAGTTACCCATGCAAGTACTCACTCATGATTGCCTTGCAAACTACAATAGTGTAGTCTGAGATATACTGCTAAGTAATTGGAGTGCACACTGACGACCAATGTTTAATAACAGTCCTATACTATCCCTGTACTAAATGCAATGTTTGTAATGTATTACCAAAGATTTTTTCAGGGCAGTAATGGATTAACATGGCACATCTATCTATGTAATCACACCTAGATTTGTGTGTAGACCCACCCCTACTCCTCAGCCACAATTGTATACTATATGTGACTAAAGTTCACCTTGGAAGTCTATAGCTAAGCACTTTAGCCTACCCTACGGTGCCTAAGCAGTGCCAATCACGCCTAGTGCCAGCCTACATCTAATTTACTGCCGCTAACATAGTCTCAGCCCACTGCAAACAAGTAACTATGCAAGGTTGGTTAAGCTTCACCATGTTCCCTTTTTGCATCATACCCAGAGATCTGCCATGTACAGGAACCCACTACCTAGCACATCCAAATGGTCTCAGTAAACTAGCCTGCCCAAGACACTTCCCCATCCCCTCTCCCACCCCATTCCTTCCCAATACAAGCCCATTCCAGCCTCCCCACAACCAAAACAACCACAATACCATCCAAAGTAGTAACCAAATCCCCAGATGCACCCCTACATCTAGCATTGCCACTATAAACACTAAGCCCACAAGGAAGTCCTACCTGAGCCTAGATACATTGAGATGCTACCGTCTCAGATCACGGACACATACTTCCCCACCCAAGTACACCAATAGTACGCCCACTAAAGTGAACTCACTGCAGTTAAATGCCAGAAACAAACGGCTTAGAGCACAAACAATGAAGTGTAGTTCTACAGATGCTCCACCCGTAACAAAGCCCACTCCTTCCAGTCCCATAAGCGACTACCCAGCTAATACTCCCAAAAGGACAATCCTAAATACCACTAATTGCCAACTCACCTCAAACAGCCCTAGAAAGGCCCAGCCACCACTTACTCCTCAAACTCAATCTTCTATGAAACTCAGAGCAGCGCTCATCAACGCACAATCCATAACTGCCCACGCCCCAGAAATACATGATTATATAATTGAACAGGAACTTGACATGCTAATAGTGACAGAAACCTGGCTTCACCAAGCCTCTGGCCCGATACTTACTATGACCATAACACCAAATTACACCATACTTAGGTCTGACAGAATCAACTCAGTTGGAGGAGGAGTAGCCATCATTGCTAAAAACCACCTGCAACTTAGAGCCTGCACTCTTGAAAACTTAGACGGTTACGAAATGCTACTCACTATATTGTCCACAAACAACAAAACCACTATCAATATAGTCACCATATACAGAGCTCCAAATAATAACTCTCAACCAGATCTAGATATACCACTGCTACTAACGCCTCTAATCAAACCCAAGACTAAATGTATCATCCTTGGAGACCTGAACCTCGGATTCAATGACATTCTAGATCATAAAGCAGATGCCCTTCACAACGCCCCTAAAGATATGCTATTTGTACACTAGTGAATGTACCTACCCATTCCAAAGGAAGAACACTGGACTGGGTACTATCTCTTAATACTGCAGTCTCAATAGAAACCATAACCCCTCTACTATGGACAGACCGCCATGCCATCAACTTTACCATCAAGTGTAACGAACTCCAATCACCTAAGTCCACCACATTGGATACCTACGCAACTAGGAACATTCGCAAACTTTCAGCGGAAGTCCTGAACCCAATTTTAAAAAATTTGCTCACAGATAAATTAATCACTAATGATAACCCATGCTCATTAGCAGACACCTACCATAACTGCCTCACTAATACAATAGATGCCTTAGCTCCCTGCATCACCAAAACCAGAAGAGCGGACAAAAAATCCTCCTTCTGGTTTGACGAGGAACTAGTAGCACTTAGGCGAACTAAACGTGCGCTTGAACACTGCCACAACAAATCCTGTACTACTGAAACTTCCAATGCTTTCAACGCAGCAAACAAAACCTACACAGCAGCCATTATTGCACACAAAGCTAATGCCCTTAACAACATGATTACCAATGCAGCATCTGATGCAAAAGAACTATTTTCCATCCTCAAAGAACTAGAAAACCCCATCCCTATCATCAACCCTGGTAAACCTAGCAAAGAATGGTGCACTACCATCCAAGACGCACTGGCCACAAAAATTAAACTACTACAAAACAAAATCGTCACGAAAAGAACAATACTAGCAGAAAAACCTATCAAGATAGACTTAACCACCAGCCTCACAGAACGTAAGACCCCTACCTTCCATTTTGCACCAGTCTCCCAAGAAACAGTCTTTAATACAATAGGGAAATTGAAAGCGTCTAGTTGCAAAGGGGACAACTTCCCAGCACATCTAGTCAAAATATGTGCCCCCACCCTCACCCCCATCATTACCAATTTCGTTAATGCATCGCTCAATACAAATGTGGTCCCAGCCAGTATCAAAGAAGCCTGGGTCACACCCTTACTAAAAAAAACAACACTGGACCCTCTTATTCCAACGAATTATAGGCCCATAACCACAGTCCCTTTCCTTCTTAAAATTATAGACAAAATAGCGTATAACCAAATACAGATCGGCAGGGACATTGTCTGGGACATGTGCAATGGTGAACCTTTACTGTAAAATACCATGGATTGCTCAAACAAGCAGTTTTTAAATGTTCGGAGGACCAGATAGTGCCCGCAAATAAGGACACACTCTCAGCGTGGGTGCGGTCACATGATGACATCGCGGACATGTTCACAAATGGGACGGCTGTCCGCAGGACACCAAATGCACAGTGAGGATTATGCGTGCGGGTGTTCTACGGACAGTGTTCGGGTCCCCAAACTAATTAAAAGTGCGACACAAGTGTCCATTCCAAAGTACTGGACATTTCTTTGTTAAAAATAAAATATATATTAGTTTTAGTGTACATAATACAGAAAATATATAAGTATATGAAATAAATGTAGTGTACTTACTATTTTTTTTATAAACCTTCTGCTGTTACTGGTGTGTAAGTATGTTCTTGCTTCTTGCTGTTCAGTTTCTGTGAGGTAATTCAGTTGGAGGCATATTTATTTTGTTTTGGTATATTCCATTTTATTGGAAATGTGACTTCAGTGGATGGTTGGTGTCTTACATATACAGTTTTCACTTCTTATTTATTATTAAATGTAATGTATTTATGTGGTTCTTTTTGAATATGTTTGTGTGTTTTTATTGTATGATACAATAATGGAAGATACCCTCAAAGTTTTTGGAAAGTGGTGAAGGTGACCGTGTGCGCCTGCGGACATGCGCACGGCACGCAGACATCACAATCACTAGCATTGCAGGGGGTTTAGTATTTTCTATGTTATATAAATGTAAGTTAAGGGAGTCTTAGTAAACATTTGGCACATTCCATCATCTATATTTATGTTCAATGAAAAAAAACTTTGTTAAAGGGACGTTATGGTTAAGTTGTGCTACTAAAAACCTATGAAATTCATTAAAAAAACTTTGTTAAAGGGACGTTAAGGTCCCAAATAAAACTGTAAAACCCTTGAAATTCACCAGTTATGGTAAACTAAGCAACCATAACTCGCACCACCATCGTGCACTGCTAAGACTAACACCCAGAACATCAAAGATGACATCACAAATGTCATTGATGACATCATTGATGACAAAAAAATATAGGTAGTTGGCGTGAGAATTTTTAAAACTATTTTAATCTGTGTTTAATCTGTGTTTTAAATTGTTTTGAATTTTAGTTGTGTATTATTGAAACTTAATTGAAACAAAGTTGAATTCAGTCAGAGCAGCCTTCTAGATTCATATTTTGATCCAAGAAGTCACGTACTATTGTTGCTTCTACCTCTTCTGCATGTAGAAACGGAGTTCCTCGGCATACACATGCTAAGCGGATGATTGAACTACATTACCCAGGAGTATTGTAGTCACTGTGCGCATTTTCTTGGTCCCCAGGCGCGAACGCGCCGGCGCGAACGAGACGAGCAGGTCTGTGCGGGTCCGCGCGCATTCTTGCAGCTCGGCAGCCTACTCTTCTTCAAACGGTTGTTGGAGCAGGTATAGTTTCTCCCTTTTAGTATTCTATTTTAGATGGGGGATACCATGGCTCAGTCCAAGGGGACCCTCAGTGTAGTAGAAAGTGTCCACCTTACCCATAATGATATTCCAAACAAACACAACCAAAATAATATCATTAACACTATGAGAAATGTCAATGTACACACTGATTTAACCATTACCTTGCTTAATACTCGCTCATTGCCTAAACATTGTATAGAGCTGCATGACTATAATTTAGAGCATAAGCCAGATATCATGTGTCTTATGGAGACATGGCTTACAGAAGCTAATGGACCGACCATAGAGCAGGCAACCCCCCCCCCCCGGTTACGTATTCGTGGGAAAGCATAGAGAGAATAATATTGGGGGTGGCCATAATTTGCAAAAAACAGTTGGGGTTTTACGAGGTTAAAATAGAGTGCACTGGATGTGATATCATCCAGGTGAAACTGACCTCAAACCCTAACTATAGTTTAAATTTGGTTTTACTTTACCGCCCACCAGGAGAAGTATGTGATTTCAATGATGATTTAGTCAAGCTGATTGCACCAATGTTGACTATGAATTCAGGGCTGGTCATATTGGGTGACTTCAACTTATGGAAAAATGACAAAACAGACAAGAAAGCACTCCTTTTGGAAAAAATGATGTGCACTCATCATATTACCTATCATAATACTGAACCAATGCATAATAAAGGACACATTCTTGATTGGGTCGGAGGGGGAAACGTCCAGTTTGGGCCTATCTTTACTTCTCCATGTATCTGGTCAGATCATTTTTTCCTGACATGTGGCCTTGGATTACCAGTTACATCTGTAAGAGTGCACGTCAAAGCACACACGGTTAAATCACGGAATTTTAAGAATATCACGTCTGATATTTTAACAACTAGCATGGAATTACTCTTAAGTACAACGGACGATTTAGACGATCCTGAGAGACTCATAAAAGTTTATAATGATGTCATGTTAGAAATGCTAGATAAACATGCACCCATGAAGGATACAATTGTTAAAGATCTGCCCAATCATCATAAGTGGTTTTCGCCCGCACTAGCTGAACTTAAAATCGCTAAAAGGCAAGCTGAACACTCTTGGCTTAAAAACAAAACAAATGATAATTGGCTGTCTTGGAAACACATTGAAAAGCGTTATAGAGTGATGACTTCAGAAGCCAAGAAATCCTTCTATGATGCTCAAATAAACCAAGCTGGAGATAAAACAAAAGAACTCTTCCGCCTTTTCAGGTTATGGGAAAAACCTACTGTTTGTAATCCCTCGATTAAACCCACTAAAGATGACTGTAGCAGAGTCCAGAGGGCTTTTGCAGACAAACTGCTGAAGGCACAAAAGAAAATTGAGCAGGAAATACTAATTTCTCCCTGCCAAATCCCCCATTTGCACTTAAAATATCTAAAACAGGTGACCTTATCAGTACTCCAGGTAATTTTAATTTTGCTGAACCAAACTTAGCTGAAACATTGTTGCTATTGAAAGATATGCATCCCGTCAAAATATATACTGGAGCATCAAGAACTGTTTTCCCCATTTCTATGCCGATTCATAAAGTCCTCTTTTCGTACAGGTTCCATTCCTCATTCTATTAAAAATGTGGCTGTTACCCCCCTGATAAAAAAACAGGCCTGGATCCATTAGATGCAACTAATTTAAGACCAATAACAAATATGTTATTTTTCCTTAAATTTATAGATAAGGCAGCGACCACACAGTTACAAGCCCATGTACTAAACTCCGGCATATTACATGCGAAGCAATCGGGTTTCCGAAGTTTCCATGGAACGGAGACAGCTTTATTGGATCTTCAGACACATATGTTGGGTAAACTGGAACATAGCAAGTCGGGGTTGCTGATGTTATTAGATCTATCGGCAGCCTTCGACTTGCTGGACCACAAGATCCTGCTCAACAGAATGGTGTCGGTAGGTGGACTTTCCAAAAATACCATTTCTTGGCTCAGATCTTTCCTGGAGGGTCGCCAGTCTTGTGTCCACTGGGGTGACTGTGCTTCTGAGCCACAGACTATCACATGTGGAGTCCCCCAGGGAGCATGTCTCTCTCCCCTGCTGTTCAATATTTACATTCTTCCCTTATGTATCGAGTTAGAATCGTTGGGGATCTTTTTCTGTAACTATGCAGATGATTTCCAACTAGTCTTGAACATAACTGGGAACTATGAGGCTGACCAACAAACAGTAGCCAAAGCACATGAAGTCATAGAACAATGGATGTCAACTAATTGGCTCTGTTTGAATGCTCCGAAAATGGAGCTGATGCTTTTTGGGTCCCAGCATGCCCAATTCAGACTAAGCCAAGATTATAATTGTTTTATGATAGAAGGTGCTAAAATCAAAACCATAAAGAAAGTTAAGACTTTGGGTACCTATATGGAGGAAAGTCTGGATAGTGAGGCACATGTTACTGCCATCACTACCAATTACGAACTACCACCTAAAGGTTTTGAGACAAGTAGCCCAGTTGATTTTGGTAGAAAATCGCATAAAACTTGTGAGAGCAGTAATACTGCCTTGCATAGATTATTGCAATGCACTGTTGGGGGGAGCTAATAAAGCTGACATCCAACAGTTGCAGAAGATACAAAATGCAGCTGTTAGAATCGTTTTCCAGATGAAAAGCTCGGAACCCACCGGTGCGGCCAGAAGAAAACTTCACTGGCTTCCAGTGGCAGCTCGTATCCAATTTAAAATACTTACCACATGTCATAAGTGTATTTTTTGGAAATGCTCCAGCTTATTTGAAGGAAAAGATAAATGTTTATCAACCAACAAGAAGCTTACGTTCCTCGGCTGAGTCTCTGTTAGCGTTGCCCCGGATAAAAAGGTCTTGTGGCTTAGGTAGGGCCTTTTGTGTCCGAGGCTCGCAAGCCTGGAACTCTCTTCCGATACAGATGCGCCAGACAGAAAACCACCTTGCTTTTCGTAAACAGTTGAAGACTATATTGTTTGAATAGAATATTTTCAGCTCTATCTGCTACTACTTCTGTCTTTCGGCACCTGGATGCCTGCGGGCTTTGGCGCCTTATAAGTGTAATAAACATAACATAACATAACATCACATGTCTGGCTCCCTCTTTTTTCCTTTACTGACATATCTAGGCCAGTAACAGTCAGGAACTAAAAATTCATATACTCATAATTCATAGTCAAGTACTATATTTGTAGAGTTATACTTCAAATATGTTCTTACAGTAATTCACTTGGGGTTCACTTACAGCATATGAAAACACAGATTTGGAAAACAGCAAGGCTTTTTGTGTATAAAGATAATCAGTAATGTTATCAGCACTTTCTTATAGTTCTGCCTTTTTTTTATTACTTTACTTTCCTGTATATGCTCATATTTGTATACATTGTATGCACACTACTCTCCTTGGGTCCAGCCACGTTATATGATAGTTATACATAGCGAAGTAGTAGCTTTGAAGCAGAGCGATCATTTCTGTGTATAAAATTAATCAGTTGGGGTATGAAGATTGGCTGGTAATACTGTTGTTTACTTCATTTTCCCTGTATATGCTCATCTTTGAATGTGTTGTTGTTATTTGTGTCTTGCTTCGAATCATGCAATTATGTAGCAAGTGGGTTTTATTAGCTAGTTATTAAATGTTGCACAGTAGACAAAACTGTATTAAAATGCATTTATCATTTTACTATTCAACATGGTAAGATTAATAATGTTGTACATCCATCATGCATGTTGCACACAGTGCCTATGTTTCTACATGAGTAGCTTAGTATACTGGAAAGAACCTGACAATAGAATGGTATTCATATCAATGCATTACTTAATGCACTACGTACCTCATGATATTTATTCCAATAATCCTTCACACTTTTTTATCAACATTACTATAAGAATCCCTTATACAGACTTTTCATGAAAAGTAAATGCACATGTGATGTCATCAGTGATGTCATCAATGACATTTGTGATGTCATCTTTGATGTCTTGGGTGTTAGTCTTAGCAGTGGACGGTGGTGGTGTGAGTTATGGTTGCTTAGCTTACCATAACTGGCGAATTTCAAGGGTTTTTCGGTTTTACTTGGAACATAAAGTCCCTTTAACAAAGTTTTGTTTACTGAATTTCATAGGTTTTTAGTAGTGCAACTTAAGCATAACGTCCCTTCAACAAAGTATTTTTCACTGAATATAAATATAGATATTGGAAATGTGACAAATGTTTACTAAGGCTCTCTTACCTTACATTTGTATAATATAGAAAATACTAAACCCCCTGCCCCACTAGTAATTTTGATGTCCGCGGACCGTGCACATGTCACCATCAGCACTATCCAAAAACTTAGAGGGTATCTTCCATTATTGTATCATGCAATAAAAACAAACAGACATATTCAAAAAGCACCACGTAAATACAATACATTTAATAATAAATACAAAGTGGAAACTGTATATGTAACACACCAACCATCCACTGAAGACACATTTCCAATATAATGAAATATACCAAAACAAAATAAATATGCCTCCAACTGAATTACCTCAGAGAAACTGCATAGCAAGAAGCAAGAGCATACTTACACACCAGTAACAGCAACTACATTTATTTCATATACTTACACATTTTCTGTATTATGTACATTAAAACTAATATTTATTTCTTTTAACACAGAAATGTCGAGTACTTTGGAATGGCTGGATGAGAATTTTCCATGAGATGAGATGAGTGAAGAGACTGATAATAGTGGTAGACACAACATTTCTCTATATAAGCCGATTAATAACTATTACTTTCTGGGCCTCATTACAAATCAGGCGGTCCGGAAATAATGGTTGCGGTAAACCCGCCGGCACCGTTGTTTCCAGACCGCCTGATCCCGACGCCTGCAGGCCGGAGGTGATGTTCCCGCCAGGTTTGACCTGGCGGGTTTAACAATACCCGCCTGCAGGCGGACGAGGAAACACTGGCAGCATCACGAGATGCTGCCGGTGTTTCCAAGATCCCCATTCCCATTGAGTCCGATAGGACTCAATGGGAATGGGAATTAACACCATTCCGCCTCCGTGATTCCCGGGAAACCGGGGTTGTAATGCCCCGGTAATTACAGGAATCACGGAGGCGGAATGGTAATACGAGTCCGGCGGTAACCAGGTGGTTTTACCGCCTCGGTTACCGCCGGACTCGTAATGAGGCCAATATATGTACGTAACACATTTTTTTTAACAGACGAGACAACCAATAAAACCTATATACCAAAAGAGATAATAGAAAATCCTCTCAAACAAATGGAACAGAAAATTGATTTATCACTATACCACTTCAACCAACTAAAATCCCGAGGAGACTGAATTCATTAGAGACCTGCTGATGCACTGCCCCGTCATGCACCAAGCCAGGATTGCCTTTTTTAGCCCCCTGACAGCAAACTCTTTCGTCGGCAATGAACTAACTTGGTGGAATCGCCTTATTACAGGTACAAAGACCCGATGGCATACCGCAGTGGCTAAACTTCTGAATTTGGCAATAGACAGAAAAAAACAGAACATCACAATCGGGGCTTCGCCTGTTTAATATCAACAGACTGTTGTTCAAACTTGATCGGAGTCTCCGTCAGGATTTCGTCGAGATTCCTTCCGGTTGGAAATCACTTTTGTAAAAATCTTTTTTTTTATTATATACAAATAAAATAAAAAAATTTAAAAAGAGTGTATTGTGGGCCAGATTAAAGAAAACATTAAATACCACTGTCCCACATGATGTACCTGTTCCCCCTCTCCATGTCCCAGCCAACTATCCTCAAACCCTCCCCACCAAGAAAAACGGTATGATAAAACTTCCATCCCTTGCTCTCCTCCCATGCATCATGTCCAAACCCCTAATTCCCCTTTATTTGTTTCAGTTTCTGCTTCCCCCTCTCTTTCCTAATTTTTCAATGTTAAACAATAATTACATTTTAAATGTGTTCTTAGTATATATCTGTGTCTTTTTTTAAATTTTTTTAAAGGCAGTCAGGGTGACCACAGACAGTGCGGCTCTCCGGGATGTCCCCAAATACCCAAAATGGGGGTGTCCCAAGGACACTATACCTGTCCGTACTGTCCATAATTAAAATGGAGGTGTCCTTAGAACACACAAGATGTCCGCCTGTCCGTATGTATACAAAATGGGGGTGTCCTAAGGACAATATACCTGTTGATACTGTTCGTAATTGAAATGCTTATGTCCTCGGAACACACAAGATGTCCGCCTGTCCACAAAGTTTTGATGCACATTTATTTTATTCGGGAAATTCAACATTGTTCATAGATCACCCGCGCACATGCGCATCACACACTTGGGTCCTACGAACATCGCACCTCTCCACAACTGCCCGCTGCACGTGTGACACACTTTTAATTAGTTCAGAGACCCGAACACTGTCCACAGAACACCTGCGCACATGCGCACCACCGGCACTACGCATTTGGTGTCCTACGGACAGCCGTCCCATTTGCGAACGTATCCGCGACATCATCATGTGACCACACCAACGCTGAGCATTTGTCCTTATTTCTGGACACTGTCCAGGTCCCCGAACATTTACAAAAATGATTTTTGAGCAATCCAAGGAATATTACAGTAACATTTCACCATTGCACATGTCCCAGACAATGGGCCTCATTCCGAGATTGGAGGTAGCCATGGTGCTATTTGCATCATGGCTGCCTCCACCAGTCTTGTTCAATGGGGACTTACCAGTGCAGTCTGTCCCTGGCAGGACCGGTAAATCCCCATTTAACAAACCATTCCCATTTGAGCCCCCATAGGGCTCAATGGAAATGGGGAGGGCGCTAATAACGGGCTCGTAACTTGCAAGCCCGTTATTAGTGTCCTGGTCCCATAGCGGGACCCGTTAGGGACGTGTGGTCAGACCACACGTTCCTTACGGTCCCCGGCAAGGGACCTTGGAATAGTGCGGTAAGGAATTACCGGCACAGGTCTCCTTACTGGTGCCCGATATCCCTTACCGCCCAAGTCGTAATGACCCCCAATGTCCCTATCAATCTACATACTTTTTGGAACTTTTTGAGTCCGTTTTTGATGTTCGATGTGTTCAGGGACGGCGCGGGTGTCCGTGAAGCGCACCCCAGCACCCCTATAAAAGACCAAACCCCAGAGCTGATCCTCATTCTGCTTTTGGATTACAAGATTTACAACAGGACAATTGTGCAAGTTGATGTTCTTGGTTCCTGCTTCCCAGTTCCTGGTTATTAACCTTCCAGATGGCATCCCAAATTGCTTCTGCTGCTACTGCCTCTGCATCAGCACCCCCTCCCCCTCCACCACCATCATGTTCCTAAGAGCCTGCAGAGGGGAACAGGTGTAAGGATGCAGGAGAGACGGATGAAGAGGATGAAGAGGATGAGTTAGTGGAAGTCCCTACTACTAACACTCATCGTGAGTCTTGGGTGGTGGTTATTTACCACCATTGATGGAAAGTCAAAAGCTCATGCGAACAAGGTGATGTGCGCTCAGTGCCACATGGCGCTGGGACGTGGCAGGCCTGGTTCGTATAGCTATGGTACTACATCAATGAAGCGACACCTAAAGTGGTTCCACGATGGGGCTGTTCATAAGGTTGTACCTTGCAATAAACGTAGTAGGTTGACTTCCTCTACAGCATCCTCCGTTATTTACCACCATTGATGGAAAGTCAAAAGATCATGCGAACAAGGTGATGTGCGCTCAGTGCCGCATGGTGCTGGGATGTGGCAGGCCTGGTTCGTATAGCTATGGTACTACATCAATGAAGCGACACCTAAAGTCGTTCCACGATGGGGCTGTTCATAAGGTTGTACCTTGCGATAAACGTAGTAGGTTGACTTCCTCTACAGCATCCTCCGTTTCTGCTCCTGCTACCACAAGAGACACTCCTGTGGGACAGCGCATCCCTTCAGCTGCCTCACAGGCCATTCATGATGCTGTTCTCCCTTACCTTTCGAGGGTCACAATATTGTGCATGTACTGCGACGCAGTACTCCGCAAGGGGTAGAACCTTCGGAGTGCTTTCGAGCCTGCGGTCAAGGAGCTCCAGAAGAACTGCTACCTACCTAAGTAAGGCCCACCCTACATCTTCCTCTCTCCACCTGCCCTTTCTTATCCCCGTAGTTGGTGTCCCTTCCTTAACCTCCTTATCCCTCCTTTCCTTCTGTGTCGTGTTTAAAAAAAAACAAAAAATATAAAACAACAAAAACAAAGCAAAAACAAAGGCTCTTTTCAGAGCCGCCTTTCACAGTTAAAAAATAGAAGTGACAAATAAATAGTGCAGGGCCCTGCGCAGTTTTGGATGTCCGCAGACTGTCCGCAGACATCTAAAATCTGTGCAGTGCTGCCCTGTCACAACCATTGCACTTTTCTTTGGGAGGAAGTGGTGGCTCTGAAAAGAGCCTTTTTGTGTTTTTATTTGTGTTTCAACAACTTCAAATGGTCAACACCTTCTGCAAAATGGATTGCTCTAATTCCATAGAAGGTTGCAATGCATTTTGTATTTTTGCAGGAACATTTGATTGCCAGCATCAGTAAGATGTACTCTATCTCTGCGGAAAATGTGTGTGCTACAAAACATAATGTTTTCATTTTGAAAAGAAGACATACCAACATCTCTCAAAAAGGCACAAACAGCCTTGTTAACATTGCACCTTGCTTTCTCCATTTGTGGACCAAATGAAAACACATCTGTCTTTGCTCAATACGGGAAAAAATTACTCTGGAGTTTGGATACATGTCCATGACTTTCCCAAGTCTTTCTTTCATTGCAAATTGCAAAGAGATTCCAGACACATATCCTAAACTGTTCCCTCCAGAATTAATAATAATAATGTTTGGATGACGCTGTGTCACCAAAGAAGCACAGAGAGGTACCAAATCCACCCACTTCATTCCACGCACTCCATGCCAGTGCACTTCCACATGAGAGAATCCAAGATGTGCAGCCACTCCACAGTGACCTGCATGAACCTCCAACCAATTTATCCACGAATCTCCCAAAATCCAAACAATCTGCTTTCTGAAACACACAGCCATAGCTATCTGCTCTTCTATTAGGAAAAAGACCGACTGACAAACTCTCTCCTTACACAACACACCCAGTAAACCTTATTGACCAATCCCTTGCTCTGATCAGTTTTATTTGCATGCCCCTTAACCCCAAAATCCCTGTATGTAATACACGCTGTCCTTGAACAACCGTGCTGTCCGCGGACAAATCGAAAAATCTGAGCGTATGGGACGAAAATGTATTAGTGTGCCCCATTTTCCATTTGAGGTTGGCTCTGAAAAGAGTCTTTCTTTTTTGCAGATGCTTCAGAAACACCTTTTATTTTCTATTTTTTGTTTTCTTTTGCTTATTTTCCTCCAAAAATCTTCCCATTAGCTTCTCCAAAGCAATCCTTACGTTGAAAAACAGCATTGCATTTCCCATAATAAAGAAATGCCATCTTCCTTAAGTCAGAGTCAATGTTGTCATTGTTGCAAAACAACATGCCCGATCTAGTCATAAAACTAAACATGCCTCGGTTGACTAAGCACCTAGCAAAATTTTGCTGAGGACAAAAAACAGAACTATTGTCCCATATTGCTCTAGGTGTCAACCCAGAGAAAATAACCTTGGCATTTGGAAGGACTTTCATGATTTCCTGTACCAAATTTTTCAAATCATGCAACAAAGTAGGGCCACTAACATAGCCTAAATGCATAACACCACAGTGTAGGACAACTACATGTGGACTATGAAACCTAGCCACATCCTGACAAACTACTAGAATTGCCTCCACACCACTTCCACTTCTTTTGTGTCAAAATGGTTAACCACATTTCTAGATTTTCTCCAACGACCAACACCCTGACTTTCTGCACCTCCGCCATTACCACTTCATGCTCGGAAACCCCAGGATGTAGCATATCCTGTCTCTGAACAACCGCGCTGTCAGCGGGGCACGTAAGTTACACTGAAGGCAGCCCTTCTACCCTTTCCACTGCACTTCCTCATTGGCTACTGTTAAGCAGTCACACAATCATCCATAAATCACATCCAAGAACTCTACATCTAACTTTGTCATCACAGATCAGCACTTTAGATATACTATTGATCACTCTCAGTACAATTTGGCTGTGACTGCAAAGAACCTACAGCAACAACTACTATAAAACTTTACAAGATTTCCACTTACAGATTGATGCACATCCACATGCATAAACACAGACTACAGGTATACAGCGGCAACGTGCACACCTTGAAAGCAAGACGACACGAAGCACTACCGATTTGGTCCCTGGTTCCGCGCTTAGAAACCTCTGAGTGTTTAAGCATGTTATAAATATGCAACTAAGACAAAATAATTACGTAACTAAAAAACAAACCATTCCTGTATCAGCTCCTCGATGCCCGCGGGCTGTGTAAGCACTTTAAAATTGTAAAACAAAATAAATAAAAATATGAACAGAGTAAATGCCACCGACCCTGTATAAACTGTAAAATGAAGTTACTGTCATTTCTCCCATCTGCTATGATGAAGTGTCACTTGCAAATCTTTCAGCTCTCCAAATTTTTGTTTGCACACACACCTATCTAAAGAAATATTGTTTCATATTATAAGAATGTGAAAAATAACAGTATAATTATGAAAAACACTGTCCACTGTGTTATAAAATTACACGCAGCCAGGATGAGTACATACATCTTCATTCAAGCACACACACAGACAATATCATTAGAAAGGCGCCCAGATCAAACAATACCACTGCCTCTATATCAAATCCTTCAGCTTTATTACCCACACCTTCACAAAGGCATACATTGAATGCTTTTATATACAATCTCTGCCATTTACCCTGTAAACATAGCACAAAATGCATATGATTATTTCTTCTATCTCTTAACATCCATTAACATAACATTAAAAAAAACAAGTGTGCTCTAAACGTTTACTATTAGACTCAAAAACATATTCAACTAGCAGATTCTAAATAAAATATACAGGATGCACATAGGCAAAACAATGGGGGTCATTCCGAGGTTGGAGGTAAGGTAAAAACGATGCCGGCAAATGATTACCGGCATCGCTTACCGCTCCGGGCTATTCCGACCTGAGACCCCGCTATTAGCGGCACAGTTAATAACGGTGCATCTAATAGCGGCATGGGCACGGGCACGCTGCCCGTCATACCGGCAATACCGGCACCCGCTAATGGGAGGAAATCACAAGTCAGGTGGACAGGCAAATACCGGCATCATGAAGGTGCTAATAGTGCATACTGGCATGCCGGTAATGCCGGCATCTCGAACCAACCGTAAAATGTTATGTGCAGTGTTCCCAACTGCCACAGATGCACACAATCAGCACAGGTGGAGGCAATGGAGTCTGGGCCAGTACAAAAAGAGCACACCCACACAACACACCCCTTCCCACACCAAGATGATTCCAATAGTAGTAGCAATACTGGAGCTGGAGGATATGCATGCATTGCAACACCAGCAACAACAACAACAGCAACAGCAGGCACCACAGAGGAGATGCAGGAGGAGAAGGAGGGTGAGACAGGCCCAGCATGCCCCACCAGTGCAGCCAGCAGTAACACACAGGCAGCCCCCAATCCCTCGCATCAGAGCCAGTCCTTTCAACCTAACCCCGGAGCAGATCCACACCCTGTACCTTTGGACTGGGACACCATCGTGGACATGATATACAACGACATTGTCAGCCTCATTGAAATATGCACCGCCATCCTCCCTCTACTCAAGGTTGTGTCGGTGCTCCACTTCCTTGCCACAGGCACCTACCAGCACACAGTGGGGCACATGCATAGCATATCGCAACCCTTATTTCTTGCATTCTGAACCAATTTCTGGATGCCCGCCTCAAGCACACAAGGAACTACATATCCCTACCACAGACTCCCCAGGAGATTCTTGATACCAAAGTTGGCTTCCATGCACTGGCAGACATGCCAAATTGCATAGGTGCCCTCGACTGCACCCACATGGAGTTGGTGGTCCCGCATGCCATGAAGGTGGTGTACTGCAACCGCAAGCAATACCACTACATCAATGTGCAGATGGTATGTGATGCCAGCAAGATCATAACACATTGTTGTGCCCGATATCCCAGATCAACTCATGACTCTATGGTCCTGCGAAACTCCACGCTAACACGCTACATGGAGCGACATGCTGGATGACGTGCCTGGCTACTTGGTAAGTTGCATGACAGGCATGTGGCACTGATTTGGGAGGAGAGATGCACACACCACCATGGTGTCAATGACAGCATGATGTGCACATCACTAAACACTGTGCCCCAAATTATCCCAAACAGAACATGACATCCAAATCCCATAGGACAAAAGTAAGGTTGACACCGATCACAACATGACAAACAGCCAACCCCCCTACATCCCACTAAATGTGCACTACTCATCAGCAGACCTCACCTTCCCCAACACCATCACCATCCAGCAACATGCAGTGAATATGCACTATGTTGCTGTCTCCACACATGATAAGCATCCATGGTAGTGCATTGAACCAAACCACCAAGGGAATCCACTGTCTGTCACAGGGCAGCCACAACCACAGGAATGCAGCATGTCACCATAGCAGAAATCAGCACTGAATGCCTAAGATTGCAGAGCCTACTGTCAACGCTCCAAGTCAGCAATTCCTACAGAAGACAACACATCACAAATTAGACACAAACACAGCTGTATGCGTACGCAATGCATGTGCAACAAGACGACAGTGCACACCATGTATCATCTTGAAGATGCAGCCCACACCATTAGCCCATCCCATAGCACTGGACACAATGAGGGCCTGAAAATAGCGTGCATACAACCAGGGACATGTGCATGTGACCAACGATAATCTGCAGGCATGTGTGACTAGTACAGCTGTCCATCATGATTCGACTGACATGTACCTTTTTTTGCCTCCCATGCAGATGGCAGTGGCTATCCCTTGAAGCCGTGGCTCCTCACCCCTGTCCGCAACCCACAGAACAGGCACAATGAGGACTACAATCGTTCCCACACCCGTACCCGTGTGGTCGTTGAGCAGACCTTTGGCCCGTTGAAGACACGATTTTGCTGCCTTAGCTGGTCGGGTGGGGCACTCCTCTACAGCCATGAGAAGGTGGCCAAGATCATCATGGCATGTGTAATGCTGCTCAATATGTGTATCCAACGGAACGTGCCCCTACCCCCTGACATTGAACTGCTACCACCTGGTGATGATGAAGGGGATGAAGAAGATGTGGCTGCACATCATGGTGGTGCTGATGCACAGGAGGGACGTGATGTGCGTCAGTCAGTGATAGCACAATATTTCTGACACACATGGCTGCAGAGGGTGACAATGATAGTTTGTCAGAGGGCACTGGGTGGGGGAGTACATGTGCACTATGCACTGTATATGAATAAATGACACATGCGCAATGATGAATGTCCACTCAAGATTTTCTTTTCACACAACAAGCGTGTTGAAATTTACAATGAAGAAGAATGTGCATCAACCCTCCACCACACTCACCCCTCTCCCCCTCGCGCCAAAACTCCACAACACACTCTCACTCCCCTCCCCCTACCCCAAAACTCCCCAACAGAACCTCACCCCTCCCCCCATAACCCCCCACACATGTCCAAACAAGTATCCATTGCCTTCATCAGGCTCACCAGTCTACTTCCTGCCACTCCCTGCACCTGGTGGCGGTATGTCCGGGTGGCGCAGGGTGCGCGCCGACCTGCACAGTGGGCTGGTCTGTGTTGAGCTGGAGGATGATGATGTGGCCGCCTGCTCCATCTGGGCTGCTGTACGTTCAGCCTCCATAGCATCAGCAATGCGGCTGAGGCGCTGTTATTGGCAATTATCTTGCCCAGAGAGGCAGTGTTTTCACGCCACTCCTGCCTTGAGTGGACATTGTCATTTACAAATTGACGCACAAGGGCAGTCAGCTGCTAATGCTGCTGTGGCCATGCCGGTACACCTGTGGAGGTGGACGGTGCTTGGGTGTCATGTTTGACTTCAATAGGCTCCACTATGGGACTCATGGCCCCTTGGTTATACCCCCCCAGACTGCTCTGGGGTGGTGGCGTGGTCAGACTCTAAAGATGTGATCTGGGGGGATGGTACTGGACTTGGTGTACGGAGCAGTTCAGCGGATTTGTCCTCCATGGGCACCCACACCTCTTCCTGTGCCTCCTCCTCAGCCAGGGGTGCTGTGGCTACCACCTCCCCGACTGAACTGGACTCTGCTGAGTGTGGAGCCAGTGCCGTGGCATCTTGAGGTGGTTTCCTTAGTGGTGCATGGCAGGCCTTGTGTTGGGCCTTAGAGGTCGAAGGCCTGTTGGCCTCATCCCGGGCCCTCTTCCGGGGTGTGGTTGGCTGTGGGGTTGAGTCCTGCACCTCGCTGTTATGGTCTGAGCTTGTGGAGGTCGAAGAGAGGGACGGCATGAGTGATGGTTTGATAGGCATCATGCATACATTTGTATAATTGCTCATCTACACAATAGGCATTTGAGTTTGGATGATCACGTTGCTTGCTACATGGGTAGGTAATGCAGGCATATGTTGGGGTCACTCATGTTGGGGCAGATGTATGGTGTGTGACATGCATATTTCTTGAGGCCTGCATGCAGTGTGACTTATGCCATTTACATCTTATGATATGATATGATATGGTATTTGTAACGCGCCTATACACAAGTGTTTCAAGGCGCGACGAGGCAGGGAGGGGGGGAAACAAGGGGAAGACAGACAAACGATCCTACTAGGCCAGGTGTCATTCAGATCGCGCAAGTGCAGAGGTAAGGGGAAAAGGAGAAAGTGCAGGGGGAGGAGGTGGGGGGGAAAGTGCAGTACAAGGTAAGTAGCGTAATAAAATAATAAATAATAATAAAAGGGCCAGCTGGTGGCAAGTGCGAGGTAAGTGCAGAGCAAGTGCTGGGAAGGGGGCTGTAGGGATGCAGTGACAGTCCCACAGTGCAGGGGGAGCCAGGGAGGCAGTGCAAGTGGAGAGTGGCTGGGCCCTGGACCGAGGTCACAGAGTGGCCCAGATGCAGGTTTAGTGCAAACTTCAGTGGGGAGTATAGCAGGTTTAGCAGGGGAGAGGAAGAGAGAAGGCAGAAGCGAAGAGGAAGGTTTTGAGGTGCTTCCGGAACCGGAGATGGTTCTCCTCAAGTTTCAGGGAGGCAGGGAGGCTGTTCCAGAGGGAGGCCCCTGCTGCGGAGAGAGATCTACCCCCAGCTCGTTGCTTCGAGAAGCGGCTTACCATGAGGGAGTTGGAGACGGATGAGCGAAGGGCTCGTGAAGGCAGATATTTAGGAAGAGAGAGTTGAAGGTATTGTGGCCCCAGGCCCCAGAAGGCCTTGTGGACAATGCAGAGGGTTTTGAACTTAATCCTCGCAGCCACTGGGAGCCAGTGAAGAGATTTCAGTCCTGGAGAGATACGGTCCCTGGGCTTGAGGCCAAGGACAAGTCTCGCAGTTCTGTTCTGGATAAGTTGCAGAGGGCGGAGAGTGGAGGCAGGCAGATTAAGATAGAGGCTGTTACAGTAGTCCAGCCTTGAGAGAACCAGGGCTCGGGAGACAGTGAGCTTCTGGGGGAAGGAGAGGAAGGGAAGAATACCTCTGAGGAGGTGCAGCTGGTAGTGTGACTTCTTAGAGACGTCAGAAATATGAGGAGAGAAGGAGAGTGTGGAGTCGAAGATGACCCCGAGGTTTTTAGCTTTGCAGGTAGGGGCAGGAAGAGGGCCAAGGGAGGCCGGCCAGAGAGCTGCAGGAAAGGAGGGAGTGGGTGTGCCGATGAGTAGAATCTCAGTCTTACTGGCGTTAAGGCAGAGGTCATTGGCGGCACACCATTCCTGGATAGCAGACAGACAGTCGGAGATGAGGGAAGGAGAGGAGGAGGCCGAGGGTAGCCTGAAAATGAGCTGGGTGTCGTCCGCATAGCACTGAAAGTGGGGGCAGAGAGCGGCGATGCGGTGGGCAAGGAGTGCCAGATACTGATTGAAAAGCCAGGGAGAGAGGTTGGATCCCTGGGGGACACCACAGGTGGAGAAAAAGATGTCAGAGAGGAAGGAGCCCATTTGGACCTGGGAGGGTCGACCGGAAAGGAAAGAGGTCAGCCATGCCAGAGCCTGACCAGTGATACCCAGGTTATCACGGAGACGGTTGAGCAGGATGGCATGGTTGACAGTGTCAAAGGCAGAGGAGAGATCGAGCAGAATGAGAACACAGGGAGTGTTGGAATCGAGGTTCAGGAGCAGGTCCTCACGGATGTTCAGGAGAGCAGTTTCCGTGCTTCTGGCCGCTCTGAAGCCGGATTGATGGTCATGAAGATTACCAACATATTCAGCATGGAGGTTAAGCTGGGAGATGGCCAGTTTCTCCAGGAGCTTGCCCAGGAAGGGAGTAATGGAGATTGGGCGATAGTTGGCCGGGCAGGAGGGGTCGGAAGAGGGTTTCTTGAGGAGGGGGTGCACAAGGGAGTGCTTGAGGGGGGATGGGAAGACTCCAGAGGCGAATGAGTGGTTGCAAAAGTCAGCTAGGGCAGGAGCCAGGGAGTCGATGTGGTCCTTGATGGTTTTGGAGGAACAGGGGTGAACCTGTTTAGACGAGGTTTTCATAGATCGGACTTGTCTGGAAACCTCATCAGCAGAAAAAGGTGGAAAAGCAGAGAAGGAGGGCGGAGGGGCGGCTGCAAGAGAGCAAGAGGAAGAGCAGGGAAGAGAGGGAGGGAGGTGAGAGGAGGAGAGCGAGGACAGGATGTCCTGAGTTTTTGAGATGAAGTGCGAGGCCAGTGCAGTGCAGAGGGCCTGGGAGGGGACAGGAGAGGTAGAGACTGCAGCAGGGTTGGCCAGCTCCTTGCAGATTTTAAAGAGTTCGGCCGAGATGTTAGATGCCTCAGAGATGCGGGCTTGGATAAGGGCTCTCTTCTTGGTGAGAACGGAGAGCCGGTATTGCCTTTGGAGCAGGCGGCAGGCCAGTTTGTCAGAGGATGAACATGAAGCACGCCATTTCCTCTCTGCCACCCTGCACTTGCGTTTTAGGGTGACGAGATCGGAGTCATACCAGGAGTTACATTTGGCTTTGGGCTTCAGGCGGATTCTCATGACGGGGGCAAGGATATCGAGAGTATCAGATATAGAGGAATGGAGCATGGAGAGGGCTGCGTCAGGGTGGGAGTCAGCCGAGGGGGGAGAAGGGGCTGAGAAGGTAGCAGCGAAAGCCTCCGCTGACACGCGCTTCATGGGTCGGATGACCGAGAAGGTGGGTGGCAGTGAAGAGGGTGGCTTTGCCTGTGGGGTAGGGAGGGAGAGGTGGGAGGATAGGAGAAAGTGATCGCTCCAAGAGAGAGGAGTGGAGAGAGGGAGGGAGAGGGGAAGGTCAGAAGAGATCAGAGCATCAAGGCTGTGCCCTGCAGAGTGAGTAGGCCCAGACGGGAGAATAGAGAGTGAGAGAGAGTTGCAGAGTTCGCGGAAGAGACCAGTGGGGGGACAGGAGGCATCGAGGTGGATGTTGAAGTCACCGAGAAAGAGGAGTTGGGTGGTTGAGGACAGGAGTGAGGAGGAGAGGTCAGCCCACTCAGAGAGGAAGGAGGAAATTTGACCAGGTGGCCGATAGATAGTAGCCACGGTAAGGGAATGGCTAGGAGAGAGAGAAAGTCGGCAGACAAGACATTCAAAAGAGGAGTAGGTCTGCTTAGGAGTGACAGTGGCAGGAATCCACTCAGGGAAGATAAGGGCAACACCACCCCCTGAACGGTTGGGCCTGGGCACGGAGAGGATCTTGTAGCCGTCAGGTAGGAGTGTGTCAAAGCTGGTGGCAGAGCTGGCAGTGAACCAAGTCTCAGTGAGACCGAGGACGTCGAGGTCCAGTTCCTCAAGAAGGCGACAGATATCAGAGGAGTGCTTGATGGCAGAGCGAGAGTTTAGAGTGGCAATGTGGAGAAGGTTGCCATCCTTGAAAAACTTCCGGGGAGGGGTACAGATCAGAGGTACGCCCTGCGGAGGTGTTAGAGAAGGAGTTGAAGAGGGAGCAAGAGAAGGGGCAGGGAGGGAGGGGAGAGGCAAGGTAGCCGAGGACAGAGGAGGGGGGACAGCGGGAGCGGAGAGGAAGTTGATGAGGCATGGGAAGCGTCTATCAAAGAGGTGAAGGTTGGCCTGAGGGCCTTGGACCAAGACGGTCCCGTTAGCATAGACATTAAGGATGGCTTTAGAGGAGTGGAAAGGGGCCAAGAGGACATCCCAACGGGTGCCACCATTTATGGGAGAGGTGGAGAAAGGAGAGAGCACAGCGACCATGTGAAGGGTCCATAGGTCAGGTGAAGGCACGAAAAAGAGAATGTCAGTGAGAGTTTCCTTGGAGCAGGCGCTCGTGTAGGTGTCAGCGATAGGGAGGCCTGGGTTGGAGACCAGGATGTCCTTTTTAAACTTTTTCCTACCGGATTTAGTGAGGAGAGCAGGATAGTCAATGGAGAAGCAGTTCGAGTAGATAGGCGAGATAGAGAGCACCATGGAGTAGGATGGGAGGCGGACGACACGAGTATGCAGACAGGAAGTGAGTGGAGGGCACTAGTTTACCACAATGCAGAGCAAACAGTAATGCGTAGTAGGTCAGGGCCACCTAAGTTTGAGAATCCTGCAAGGGGAGAAAAAACACCCTAGTTTACCACAATGCAGAGCAAACAGTAATGCGTAGTAGGTCAGGGCCACCTAAGTTTGAGAATCCTGCGAGGGGAGAAAAACACCCTAGTTAACCACAATGCAGAGCAAACAGTAATGCGTAGTAGGTCAGGGCCACCTAAGTTTGAGAATCCTGCGAGGGGAGAAAAAACACCCTAGTTTACCAAACAATTGGAATAGGGGGGGGGCGAGGCATCATGTGGATGAGGTGAGCAAGGTGAGGAGGGGGGGGCCAGAGAGCGGAGAGCAGGTGGAACTGGCGCCTGGCGTCCCCTGCGGACACCTGCAGACACACAAGGGAGCCGCAGTCGTAGGAGCCGCCCTTTGCCTAAGGGGCCCTTGGCCTAGGGGGCTGCTGGGCAGGGGGGGCTGCCCAGAGGGAGTGGGATAAAAAGCAGAGGGAGAGGAAGGGGAGGGGGGGGTGTGGGCGGGAAGGGAGAGGGGAGAAGGAGGACCAGGAAGTGAGGGGGAGGGAGGGGGCAGGGGGCAGCACACAGACGCGCACGGAGCGCTGGCAGCAAGAAAACAAAAACGATTCAAAAAATAATATAACTGGAGGCTTAACTGGAGCCCAACGGGGCTCGGGAGGCAGCCTCAGCAGCAAGCCACACGGGGCTACGGCGACCGCTCCAACCCGCTCAGGCTCAACAAGGAGTGGTTAGTGTGGTTTGTGTTAGGTGCGGCATGTGTCTGTGCTGCGTTCGACAACTTTGCAGGGAATGTGTGTGTATTGGGCCTTGGCTTGCCTCTTTGGACAGACATATTGGTGGACTTTCATCAGACTCTGCATTACAGTGTTTTCCTAGGACACTCAGCTCCATCCGCTGATGTCGTGGCGCCACACTCCATGTCTCCAATCCCTTCTATGGCCTCCATGCCTATCAGGCTCGCACATGTGTCCTTCCACCAGGACAGCTTTATGGGAGAGCTTGCTCCTCCGCCAGTTGACATGGTCGGGCTCCTGTTGGCTGAGAGGATATTGCGGACTCGCAGGCGCAAGTCATCCCACCTCTTCCTGCAGTCCTTTATTGTGAGGGGGGTGCTACCGACTGCGCCTACTTTTTGGACCACCGGTGCCCAGATCTCCTTCTTATGGATTATGGCCTCCCTCTTGAGGCTCTGGGCAAAAACAACATCTGCATTTTCTTCCAGGGTCTCCGCTAGCATGCTCAACTCATCTTCATTAAAGTGCTCCTTGCACAGGCGGGAGGTACCCTTCTTCACAGCCTTGGGCATTGTGGTGTTGTAGTGTTTAGGATTTCACACACAGCAGTATCCTACAGGTCCTGGCTGCTGATGATGGCAATGGATTGTGTTTTTGAAAATGGTTGCCGTGCTCCTTCCCGTTCCTGTGTGATGACGTTACTTCCGTTTCTGCTTATTTACGGTGACCGTTATTAGCGGTCACCGCTATTAGCGGTGGCCACTAATGCCGCATTGAATCATGCCGCTAGTGCAATCTGCGCTTTACATGATGCCGCTAAGGGCCTTTTTCAGGCCTTTTACGGCATGGCAGTAATGCCCTTACCGGCATCACGCAAACCTTGTGCCTGCAAAGTCGTAATAGACCTCTATTTGCGGGCTGTTACCTACACGGACACGGTATTTGCTCCATGCCAATAATGACAGTTACTTACCTCCAAACTCGGAATGACCTCCAATGTCTACATTAACAAAAGTGCTATCAACACACATATGCGCTAACTTCATTCTTTTACACTTTCAGTGAACACCACTCTCCTGAAAAGCAGCAGCGTCTGAAGTACAGTCAAAGACTTACACAGAACCTACTCTTTCCATACAAAAAAGTAAGTACAATGCTAATATAATGTTCTAACTGTTGCTCAAACACACTGTCATTTTAGTGTTGTAGAACAAACAAATATATTAAGCCTTTACCATTAGATGTAGTATTAGTGCTTCGCCTTGCCAGCTAAATACTTTATATTGTCATCTGAAACCCACTATAGTAACACACAAATACAAGAATAGCCTCTCAACTTGATGTATCTGCCAATTGCACAATTACACACCTCCACAATCATAATTACCAACATACTCAGACACTCAGGCACAAAACATGCATACACTGCACAACAACCCAACCCTCATTTTATTTTTTTCTCCAACAGACCCCAAAGAATGCCTACCAAAATGCAACTCCATAGAAAGCAATGCAACAGTAGAGCAAATCAAAATAAAAGTGTCCAAAATAAGCATCCATCCATGCAGATTTTGTACAAAAAGTTCAAATAAAACAGCTAATACAGTCATTAAACGAAACAAAACAAGCTTCCAGTACAGAAACTTTCCCTCCTCTATCAAAATTTAAAACCAAACAGAAGTGATTAACAAGACTTCAGTTGCCACTACTGCTAACACTGGACCTATACATTTCGATGTAGTGACAATTAAGCATACCAAAACATTTTTTTACAAAAAATGTTCTGCCACAGAGTCCTTCAGAACCTTTTAAAAACAGGAGAGAAATCATGCACAACCCTTAAAATCTACCATAGAAAATGTATCCTAGAAGCTCTCATAGACAGTGCAATCCTTCTCAAAAGGAAGTTATTTATTTTAGTTTTAAACAGGATGAAACCACTAATAATACTAACTACTAAACTACAAAAAAGACTTCTCAATAAACAGAATATCACCAAAAATTGCTTTTTAAACATCTGTGGAGGTGAATGGAGTCACACCACGACCACAGAACCATATCTTAATGAAGAAGCATATAAACAAAAGCAAACAAACCTAATTGCCATACATAGAAGTGGATGAGGGTATGAACAACTTAATAATACTATTATGGAACAAGAATCTCTGCTCACAAAAATATCCCCAGAAAACTCCCCAATCTCCTGAACCAAAACGTCCAGTCTACAAATGGCTGTGCACATCAATGTGTAACATTGCCAAAAAATCTTTCAAATCTTTATGCCAGTTCCTCAATCAGTATGTAAAAAGCAAAGACAAATTCAAAATGAAACTACTACAAAACATGGATGCCTGTCCAGTGTGCAAATACACAGGACTACAAGGACATTCATTAGCCTGCATTTCAGGACTATTAGCTAAAGCACCTTCCATCATATCAAAATGATATCAACCCATCATTCAACTAAGAGCAATCTAGTCCAAAAACTCTACTATGCTAATAGTCCTGCTTTAGCACTAGCCAACTTAAATAACCATCTTATACATGGTACAGCCAAACAACTACTCAAAGAAATAGACTATATCCAGAGAAAATATTTTGGAATTGAAAGCCACTTGAAATAGATGTACAACAAACTAGCAACTACTGTACAAATAGCAACCTTCTATTAAACACATACAAAAAAGAAATACTAAAGTTTAAAAGTACCTCTGCTGAAGTACCAAACCATGTGTATGGGTGTTGCCGCAGGACTTCTTATAAAAGTACCACAAAAACTATAGCTATAACATACAAAAAAGAAGACAATGAAGATTCAAAATGGTTCCAATTAGCTCTCTATCTTATAGCAGAAAACAAATAAGAAATTACTGACCGCTTAATACTTTGCAATTACTGCACTTCAAAACTTGACAACAACCAAATGCCTTCACGTGCTATCACAAATAACTTGGAATTATTCCCAGTACCAAAACCCCTGCAACAACTAAATTTAGATGAGAGCATCATACTTCAAACAGTGCGCCCATTTCAAGCAATAATACGCCTCCAAACAAAAACAGTAAAATTATCTCCCTCTGAATTAGTCAAAGGCATTTGTGGCAAAGTAGTTTATTTACCATTAGATCTCACAGAGAATGTACACACTCTAGGAGTGCAACGGCCAATAGATCAATCTTTAATTGTCTTAGTAAATGGCATAGCTACAAAAGACAAAAAAAGTGGCAACACCTCGTGGACTTACATAAAGTTAGACAAGCCCTGCAATATCTAAAAAACAACAATGAATACTACAAAGAAAGTAATATTGAAGAAAACCTGAGAGAAACCATAGAAATAATTCAAGAGTCGCCAGAAACTGGTCAATTTGAACTTCTAAATCCTACTACAGAATCCAATATTTTAGACCACTATACAATTCATACTTTACACTCTAAAGACACTATAGATGATGCACTTGAAACTTACCAAATGCGACAAGCCAAAGGATCTCCAATCAGCATAGGGGAATAAAATATAGAAGCAGAGGCCTTTCCACTACTTTTTCTTACTGGAAAAGGAGGAAGGTACGATGATAGACCCACACAGATGACAGCATCAGAATATCAGTCTCTATGAATCTATTCTGATGACCCCACATACATATTTCACTTTCTCTTTGAAAGTGAACTAGCAACTCTATGCTACAGAGTTGCACACACATTAAAATCAGGTACCCATTTTCAAAATATGTCAGCTATGCAATTATTACAAAAAGAGCAAGAAAAAGATGAGTTTTTGCAGTCAAGTATTACAAATCTTTTAGCAGACATGCGTGGTACAAAAGAATACTGGTTCTGACATCACATAGATGCATGCTGCATAGTAAGAAACCTTGGCCCACCCACTTGGTGTGTAACATTAAGTTGTGCAGAATATGCATGGGAAGATGTGCACGATTTTCTACGCATAGCAAACAAAAATAAAACAAACATAGATATAAAAACACCAGGAGAACTCTGTTCTCTAGATCCTGTAAATGTATCAAGACATTGCCATCATAGCTTCATTGCTATGCTAAACTTTATTTGTAATAAGACTGTTCCTCCCCTCAGAGAGGTTCAACGCTTCTTTTGGAGAAAAGAATACCAAGCCAGAGGAGCACCACACATCCACATGCTATTATGGATTAAAGATGCTCCTAAATTTGATCAGGACAGTGATGCCACTGTTTTGCAGTTCATCCAAAAATATGTCACTTGTGAAATCCCTTCACAAACAACACATAGTGACCTTCATGCACAAATTTTACAAATTCAAAGACACAAATGTGGGAAATATTGTCAACACAATTATTTAAAAAAAGGAAACACTACACCAAATGCTGCTTTGGTTTCCCTAGACCAGTTTCAGCAACAGGTCAAGTAAACAACTTCATGTCTTCAGTCAGACATAGTGTCAAAGGTAAATCACCTAAGAACAATTATTACATTAAAAAGAACAGAAGAAGCAAAACACATCAACAATTAAAATGCAATTGTTGCCCTCCTATGGAATGCAAACAAAGATGTGCAGTACATTTTAGCCAATTCCACTGCAGTTGCACGATCTGTCACAGCCTACTTAACCAAAGCAGAGAAAACAGAGTTTCAAGACCTCTGGGATGACATATCATCTGACAAAACACTATCACAGAAATTATACAGTTTATGCATATAAATGCTCTCTCATAGAGAATATGGCTGCTATGAAGCTCCAGACTGCTAAACCGGTACTGCCTTGTATGGACAATCTGACAATATATTATGGCTAAGTCTTGTTCCTGCTAAATCTAGAAGAAGAGTTCTCAAATCATATGAGGGCATAGAAACAACAGCCAAAAATGATCCCAACAGCCAAGACATTTTGAAAAACTATTTACTAGACACATACTACCCAAACAGGAGTACCACTTTGGAAACCATGTGTCTCTACCACGTAGCCCAAACTTCACGTACAAAAAAAATGTTAAACCAGGTGAAAAGAAAGGTAGATACAGAGTGGTAAATTGTGAAGGCAGCATAGTGAAACTTACCAAACATAGCTTAATTAATTATATCTAATTGTCATTGAAAACGCCTCAACATAAAGAACTGTATTACATGTCCCTGCTACAACTTTGTAAACCATGGAGAAAAGAAGAAGAGTTATGGGATACATATGACTCCTATGAAGACTCTTTCAAAGCAAATGAAAGCACTATAACAGATGTAAACTTACACAGTACCAAACAATGTTGCACAATGAACAGCAACACGAAGAAGAACTCCAGGCCCAATTACAAGTGGACACTCCCGACAGTAGTCAATCTTCTGTAACAAGGAAGCCAATAACCACTTGGACAGCCACTAATAGCAAATGTGCCAGAATTAGCCATGACAGAAGTAGAAAACACCATTTGTCAGTATGAACAAGCTACAGAAGACTTTGCTTTACTGAAATCACAATTGAACAATGAACAGCGTAGCATTTTCCAAGAAATAGCAAAACAAATTTAACATGGTGTGGATAATGAAAATAAAAACTGTACCTGCCAAGACTACAAACCTATACTGCTATACGTTAGTGGTGAAGCTGGTTCAGGCAAAACATTCTTAATCAAAATCATCAGCAAGTTCTTTCAACAATTGACAAACAACAAACTGTCAGCTGTTGTAACTGCCCCCACAGCTTTAGCTGCCTACAACATAGGTGGTGTCACTTTACACCACTTACTACTCCTTCCAGTAGAACACCAAAACAAATTAGATTTTTACAAACTTTCCACAGAAGCTGCAATGGAACTACGCTGAGTTTTCAAACAAATGAAAATGCTGCTAATAGATGAGGTGAGCATGGTCTCCAACCTAATTTTGGCTTTGATTTACCTCAGATTATAAGAGGTCCTCAAAACAGACTACTACCAGCTCTTTGGAGGAAAACACGTTATTGTTTTCAGAGATCTTCTTCAATTGACACTAGTGAAACCTGAACCTATTTTTAAAACCTTAGGGCACAAACTGTGCCGTAAAATTCTTGGCAGTATAGGAAATGTAAACCTTTGGCAACATTTCCAATACAGAGAATTAACTGAAAACAGTCTGCAGACCTCACATATGCCAACATTTTAAAAAGTATTAGAGTTGGTGTACTATCTCAAGAAGCATAATCAATATTACAAACCAGGCACATCCATACACTGTATGGCCATAACACATGTGCTTCTGATCTCATTCAACAATTAGCACACAAAAATGTCAATTGGATGTTCTTGTTGCCAACTCTTGAAGCTGTTCCAAATTCAATGAAACAATGTTGAAAAAAGAAATGTAGCCAATAATTGAAATGTGCTCCACAGATAAACTGGACGTACATGGTATGACACTACCCATGTGTCAACAAGCCACAACATGACTAAATACCCTTGAAAGCTTTATCTCCAACACAACTGGTTTGGAGAAAATATTAAAATGATCTTTAAACTGTAGAGTAATGCTTAAATGCAACCTTGACGTGGAGCAAGGACTAGTTAATGGAGCACTTGGTACAGTTGTTGACTTTCAACCGTACCCACTTGACAACAACATTTAATTTGTCAATATTCTCTTTGACAAACTATCAGAAGTTAAAAGGATAGGACTCTCAACAGCCCGCTTCTTTCTTTTCAAAGACATGTATGTACACAGAGAACAATTTTCACTATCTCTAGCATACGCAGTGACCATTCACAAATCACAAGGTCTTATCCTAGATAAAGAATTAATAGATATTGTTAGCACAGTCTTTAAAGAAGGCATGAGCTACGTAGCATTAGCATGCTTACATACACTTGACAGGCTATTTTTAATCAACTTTGATGAAAGTAAAGTAAATGCTGATATTCCTTGCATTGTAGAATACAATAGGCTGCGTTCACTTCACACCCCCCATCTGAAAACCTATCCTGTTCCACAACAAGCAAAATGTTGTAAAAGAAAACTACTTCAAACTGAAACGATACAGGATATCACTACAATTCCTCCAAAGAAAAAAAAAGAAACTAATACTTCTTCAAATACCACAATCAAACAAGAATCTAGTGGTCAACATAACTCAACTACTTCTTCAAAGAAGCAACACAAACTCCAAACAAGTGACTTCCACACAGAGCTATTAGGTCAATTCAAATTTTCAAATGTAAATGCTGTAAATTGCTACGCAAATGTAGCAATACATTTTCTACTCCAATTGCCACCAATTACTGAGAACATTTACTTACACAGTACAGACCAATTGTGTTTTCAAATGTTAGTCCTTCATAGAAATGCAACCACCAATCCTGACAACACTTACAGTGTTCATGGAATAAGACAAGAATTGGACTACTGTGCTGGAATTGTCAAATTCACTATGACATCACAAGAAGATCCACAAGAATTTCTAATGTACTTATTAAAACAGGGAAGTGTGTCCACGGAGCGGACATAGATGTCACTGATTCTTTTGCCTTACATTTTGGCCATTTAAAAAAAAGACTACTGGATGGATTTACACCAAATTAACAAAAGCCGTCTTTCGGGACTAAGCTGCCACTCCTTCCACAAATTTGGTGGAAATCCATCCTGGGGGTTGAGGTCTAGCCATGCGCAAAGTTTTTTCCTATTATGTCTATGGGAAAAAAAGAACATTTGGGAAATATACTTTTTTTGCCAAGTTTGGTGAGGATTCGTCCACGGGGAGCTAAGTTATAAGCAGCTCAAAAAGTGCTCTTCCTATGGGATTAGCAATTTAACCATACTGTGGCTGTGTAATTCAGTGAAAAATACTTTGTTAAAGGGACGTAATGGTTAAGTTGCGCTACTAAAAACCCATGAAAGTCAGTGCAAAAAACCTTGCTAAAGGGACGTTATGGTTCGAAGTAAAACCGAAAAATCCATGAAATTTGCAAGTTATGGTAAACTAAGCAACCATAAAGCGCTCCCACCATGCACTGCTAAGACTAACACCCAGGACATCAAAGATGACATCACAAATGTCATTGATGACATCACTGATAACATCACATGTGTATTTACTTTTCATGAAAAGTTTGTACAAGGGATTCGCATTATAATATTGACAAAAAAGTGTCAAGGATTATTGGAATAAATATTTTGAGCTACGTAGTTCATTAAGCAATGTATTGATATTAATAGCATTCTATTATGAAGTTCTTTCCAGTATACTAAGCTACTCATGTATAAACATAAGCTTTATGTGCAGGATATATGATGGAGGTGCAATATTCATAATATTCCCATGTTGAATAGTGAAATGATAAATGCTTTCTTATTAGAGTTTTGAGTACTGTGCAACATGTTATAAGTAGCTAATACAAGCCACTTACTACATAATTTCATTATTACGTGCAAAACAAAAAGACACAACAACACATACAAATATAAGTATATACAGGGGAAGTGAAGTAAGCAAAAAAGTAGCAGTAGTACCAGAAAGTGTTCATAACCTAACTGATTATCTTTATGCAGAGAAATGATTGCTCTGTTTCAAAGCTGCTACTTCCCCTATGTATATGTATCAGTTGATGTGACTGGACCCTAAGGAAAGTAGTGTGAGTACAATGTATACAAATATGAGCATATACAGGGAAAGAACCGTAATAAAAAAACAGCAGAACTATCAAAGTGCTGATAACCCTACTGATTATCTTCATGCACAGATAGGATTGCTGTCTTTCACTCCTGTGTCTTCCTCTATGTATATGTTTCATATGATGTGACTGGACCCTAAGGGAATTACTTTAAGACCATACTTGAAGGATAAGGCTACAAATATAGCACCTTTTGAATTTTTAGTTCCTGACTATTACTGAAGAAAACCATGTGGCCTAGATATGTCGGTAATGGAAAAAAGAGGTAGCCAGACGTGATGTCATCAGTGATGTCATCAATGACATTTGTGATGTCATATTTGATGTCCTGGGTGTTAGTCTTAGCAGTGCACGGTGGTGGCACGAGTTATAGTTGCTTAGTTTACCATAACTTACGAATTTCCGGGTTTTTTCGGTTTTACTTCGAACCATAACGTCCCTTTAGCAAAGTTTTTTTACTGATTTCCATAGGTTTTTAGTAGTGCAACTTAACCATAACATTCCTTTAACAAAGTTTTTTTCACTGAATATATATATATCTGTATATATTAATTGAAAACAACTTTGTTAAAGGGATGTTACGGTTGCAAGGTAAAATTAAAAAAACAAAGAAATTCACCAGTTATGGTAAGCTATGCAACTCAAGCCACAGCCATGCACTTCTAAGACTAGCAGCCAGGACATCAAAGATTACATCACATTGAGATCTCAAATCGTTTTGCCAACTTGTATGCAGATTCTTCAAACGGAACCAAATTTATAAACCATCCAAACATTTTCGGACTCCCTCCCCAAATTTGGTGAAATGGCACCAAACTTTGCAAAAGCATGTGTTGGGTCTGCAACTTGATTGCATATTTCATGCCGTTTTTTTCTGCTTTGACCAGAGAAAGTGACTCTGCTACAATATGCTACTACATGCCTATGAGGAATTCTATAATTGCCCAACCCAGGCACAATGTGCCTGTGCGGAGAGTTTGGCGCTGAGTCCAGCTACTCCTGAAAAGAACGTTGAGGAGACTGGTCGCTGTTTATCTGTCTTCACTAGAGAAAGTGACTGCTGCAATACGCTGCTATGCGCCTTCAAAGAATTATATAATTTCCTAACCCAGGTGCAGAGCACTTGCACGAAGAGTCAGGTGCTGAATCCAGCTACTCCTGAAAATGAGTTTGAGGAGACTCGTCGATGTTTATCTGTCTTCACCGGAGGGATTCTATAATTGCCTAACACATGCACAATGTGCCTGCGCGGAGAGTCTGGTGCTGAGTCCAGCTACTCCTGAAAACAAGGTTCTGGAGACTGGTTGCTGTTTATCTGTCTTCACCGTGACTGCTGCAATATGCTGCTATACACCTTTAAGGGATTCTATAATTGCCTAAACTAGGCAAGGAGCACCTGCATGGAGAGTCTGGCACTGAGTACAGCTAATCCTGAAAAGGAGGTTGAGGAGACTGGTCGCTGTTTATCTGTCTTCACTAGAGAAAATAACTTCTGCAATACGCTACTGTACGCCTTTAAGGAATTCTATAATTGCCTAAACCAGGCGCAAAGCTCCTCCACAGTGAGTCAGCCGCTGGAGGCTGCCAAAGGAGTCAGAGAACGGAGGCCAAAGAGACAAACCGGACAGATATGACGAGAAGACTGCCAAGCCAGGAAGAAGGGAAAAATCAAGAGGGATGGCTGAAGATCTTATGAAGTGCTTGCTCATCCCAGTTCTCCCCAAGCCTGGTATACTCTGGAGCCCCAGGGGAGTCACCTTCATGCTCCAGACACATGTGTAAGCAGCATGACATTTTGTTACAGGCTAATGACTTGTTAGAGCTTGATTGTCTCCCAGACCTATAGTGTCTGCCTCAACCACCCCCTATGGCACTTGTGGTTAAAATAATCTTTGCGGTGATGGAAGCGCGGCTGGAAGTGAAGTTGACCGGCCACGAGTTATGTGCAAATATGGAGAGGGGAGGTATTGAGGGAAGCATGGAGGGTAAGGGTGTTGACGGTGCAGTGAAAGACTTCAGGGGCTGCAAAGCAACTGAGGTACCCCCAGACACTGCTCCGGTGACCCTAGAGCACATCAGTGAATCCACACAGGACACAGTGCAAATAGGGGGTGAAGCATAGAAGGAGGTGTGGCAGGATTTGTTATCGGGCTGCAGGACTGGATATAGCCTGTCGACGATGACCCCAGAATCGACAATAATACAGTTCCTGCAGATGAGGAAGAAAGAGATTGAGAGGCAGACAGTGTAAGCTCGCCCCTAACCACCCCCACTGAAATCCCCAAACAAACTCTGAGACTAACTCCTACTGGCTGAGGGGAGATACAGAAGTGGTGCCTGCCTTTTGAAACTGCGTCCTTTATAGATCTTATGAAAAATGGCAGTTGCCCCACACCAGTGGCATATATGGAATTCTATGATAAACCAATCGCAGATCGCAGGTGGAAATGGAGGGGTACAAAGGCCCAGAAAAAGGCAAAACACTTCTGCCCCAGACACAGGAAGTGCAAATTACCTCTACTGAATGGGGGAAAGGGGCAGGGTATAGAATACCCTGAATATTGCACACTCTAAACAACTCACAAACACAGAACCCTGGAGAGAAGGAAAGCCTAACAAACAACATGTCACCTACCATAAACAACACAAATCAATATAATATGCCACAGGGGCAGCCGCTGCCACAAAAAAGAATTTGGACCCTCTCTATGGCACTAGACCTAACCCCCACTTCATTATCAAAGGACTGACAACCTGGGACAGAGCACACCACAAAGAAAGGACACAGAGAACCCCTCGAGAAAGTATGTTGGGGGAAGAATAACCATGGAAAATATCAGAGATGTCCGAAAAGAGCAAAGTAGATCTACAAAACAACATTGCAAGATTAAGGGAAACAATGGAACAACTGGATGTGAGAATCACAAACAAAGTAAGAATGGGGGGACAATACACAGAGAATTCTACCCCCTTGAATCTCAGTGGGCACGGTGAGTGCCTGAAGGAGATGGAGAAGGAGAGTGGGGAGGAGCACACTGATCTATGTGTGCCGCAGCCTGAAAAGAAGCAGCCAGCCCCAAATGGGGCAACCCTGGAAAGAGTAAATTCTAGCGGGATACAAAGTCCACCCCCAAGACGGCTACCCCACACCCCTGATCAACAACCCAATATATTGTACTTGAGACATAAAAAAACAAAGGATAAACTTGATGAATCTGAAAGAAGAGAAAACCACATGGGAAAGAGAGAGAAGGCTAAGCAACATCTTTTTACCCAGATGTTGGTCGTCACCATAACAATGGCCCCTTTTGTGAAATTATACAAAAATATTAATGATGAGCTAAGAGACCACACCACGTTCCTAGCAAATGCTCCCCTGTAAAATGATTTATATTGAAGGCTTCATCACAGCGAGGAACACCACTAGAGAGAGGCCTTCAACAAGTGCTAAACATCTGCTAAACAACTGCCTGTGACAGCAATAAACCCCCCTGGAGGGGAATCCTGGAAGACATTTGAGCATAGCAAGCTCATTATCCCTGAAAGGTATTGAAAATTCAAAATTCACTCCAGTTCGGAGTACCCACGTCGAATTAGATACTGTGGAGGAGGTGACAACTACAAAGGGTGGGAAATCCTGGACCCTCACTTACGGATCCATTGTTGTAGATCCCAGTAGGGATAAAAAATAAAGAGTCCTCAGGAGTAACTACCTTCCCACGGTTTTCTCCAAGGAAGAGGGGGAGACTGAAAAATAATGTGCACCAGAAACAGCAGAGGAAAACTTGAACAAATAAATCCAACGACTCTAGGAATTTCTTCAGAAAGATACCATTCCTGCCAACGGAGACAATTCGACCAAATAAACGAGAAAAAGCAAAGGAGAAAAGCAGCAAACAGAAGTCTACAAGCGTGAACATTAACACCTATGTTGAAGAACCTATGGACTCGGACATCTCTGAATTCCTAGCCAACATATAATCTATTAATTGGAGGAAGAGGAAGAAGTAACCGAAGGTTCACAATTTATTATCCCGCCCTCTCCTGGGAATAAAACAATTGTTTTATAGTGTGCTATATTAGGGGCCAAAGTGGTGGAAGATCTGTTTCTTACTTTGGCAGGAAAAATAGACATAGCCATAAAATAAATAAGACACAAGCGTTGGATAACAATGAACACTGTGAGCACAATGCAGAGGAGAACGGCCATAGGGCGATGGACGGTAACAAGGTGGAAAAAACAAGAGCCCCTAAGGACCAACGTACCAGAGACAAGCTATGGGGGCCCCTTACAAGACCCCAACCAAAGAAAGAGACCCTCCTGGGCCTGGCTCCCCAAGTCAAAGGGGATTCTTAAAAATCATAAATTGGGGAGAACAGAGAGGCAATTTACCTGGAATGGACTGAAGAAATAAGAATGTAGACTCAATGAGGAACAATCCAAAAGACGGTGTGAGGTGTCTCAGATTGGAACAAGTGGTGGACAGGGAAGAGGATTTTATCCTAGATAGACAAAACATCTTGACTCTCTTCCAATGTATCCCGAACACATGACAAATAAACACAGAAGACATTCTGATAATTGAATTCATACAAGAAGCCCATACAGATCTAGTTTATATCCATTTACACTCAACTGTATTTGATCATGACCTTTGAAATACTGGGGTTTGACTTAACAGCGCTGACTGACACGGCACCGAAAGATGCATGAGCGGACACATGAATAAATTACAGTCTGGAAATGTAAAGAACACTGAATTAGCTCTACCTTCTCAGAGTGGGTGCTCATGGAAAAAGCAGTTAACAGGAACCCCAATGGCCACACAAGAGAGGTGGGCAGGACAGGACTAGGCTAATGATGAAGAAGCAATGGGGATGACCATGAAGAACCTGACATCCACAATAAATGTTATAGGACGAAAATCTCCCCTTGCGAAAAATGGAATACAAAATCATTTCCACGCAGAAATACAAGAGGAAGACTGCTGGTCTTCGCTGCCTGCAGCATTAGAGAGGGGGTCAAACAAATAACTAGACCTAAAAAAATCAGGAAGAACACTCCTCTCATTGAACTCGTCGAACACCAGGGGACATGCACATCTACTAAGGGGAGGAGGCAAAACCCACGGATTTCATATGCCTCCAAGAAACGTGCATGACCTCAATAGCTACACTGGATGAATATGTTACCTCCCTTACCCTGCTCATGAGGGGAGAAATAGGCCAGCCATCTGCCAAACTGTTGACCTAAGTTAAACATGGAAACATCTATGAAGCAATTGGATCAAATAACACGGCCCCTACGTCCAATGAATACTGCTCAGACAGAGAGGCACAGTATTGAAAGATCCAAAGGGACCTAGGACATTTCTTTCCATAATTAACCTACATAGGAACCCTACGGTGATAAAGAACAAAGTTATGCTGGAGAACATCGCTGCTGCTATCGACAAAGCATATAGTTTGGAGGACGCATCGCGTATAGTATGCAGAGGTCTAAACTCACTTTGTGTAACAAACGAGACAGAGCCAATTAGAAAAGATAACAGGGGCCTGAATTTACAAGAAAAGAGAGGCCAACTGTGGATGGAGTTAATGTAAAGTAGAGATCTGCACGTCTTATAAGACCACTTTGAGGAAAATGTAGGCAGCAAGCCAATGTGGGAGAGAGGCAGATAATCCTCTCTGACAGATTCTTTGATGCGAGTGATCTAATTGACAATATAATAGCTATCGATATACGTCCTACAAGAGAAAGTGACCATAATATTTTGAAGATGATAAGGCAAAAAGGCAAACTAAAAAAACAATGTGATCTGTAGAGTGTGTAAACAATGGTTGCTGTTTAAAAATGACAAAAAAGGATATGGAATACATGAACGCTCAGTGCACAAGAACCGTAATGGAGCTAGGGGTGCGAATTTCAGTAGAGGTCGTGGATTACACCCCAATCCTCACCCGTTCATGATCCTAAATAAAAGAGGCGATGGGAAAAACGTAACTCATGAACGCCTTTGACAAACATCTTAGCTCAAAAAGACGTGAACTGAGAGCCGTGATTAAGTAAAACAGGACAGGCCCTTACACTAGGAAATGGTCATTAGAAGATTACGTAGCCTATACAAGAACTGGCTGAAGTGGTACAAAAGTATGCTAGTTCAACAAAACACAGAAGAAATGATGCGGGCAATCTCAAACAAAAATTAATCTGCGGTATGGGACTGCATTAAATCGCAGGGAAGCCACCCACAACCTTTACAAATAAACAGCGTCACAGAGGGGACATGGAGACATAATTTTAAAGCACTGTATGCTAGGTCAACATCAAAAGACACCCTGTCAGTCAATTCTTCATCTCCTTGGTGCCTAACATACAATCACGAGGATGTTGTGAATCTGATAAAATGAGCAAGCTCCTCCCGAGCGCCAGGTCCGGATGGTGTATCAAATCACATGCTGAAAGAACATCCAGACCAATGGGCTGAACTAATATGCCAGATAATAGAAAATATGAGAGAGACCCAGAGAGTACCCACCTCATGGAGATCGGCAAATGTGATTCCAATCTTCAAGAGTGGCAGTAGGGACGATCCAAACACCTATCGCCCTACTTCTCTCTTGGATGTTATGGGGAAGATCTATGCATCACTACTGCTGAGAAGGTTGAACGATTTATCATACAATGCAAAGAGGTTGGATATTTTCCATTGTGGATGGGCACCTCTCCTCTGATCATGCTGTTGTCAATAGTAAAAGAGTAAACTAGAAGGTAGAACACCAAAATGTTTGTAGCATTTGTTTATCCGGCAAAAGCCTTTGACACTATAAATAGACAGCAGCTATGGAAGAAGATGAGGGCTTGGAATTGCCACGAAGGCCTGGTGGCTCAAATAAAGACCCTGTACATGGATACCACCATGAGAGTATGTTTAAATCTGGAAGGACACCTCACAGATGAGATTGAGACAGGGGAGATAAACAAGGCTGTTCATTAGCCTCAGCCCTCTTCAACCTCTAGCTTTCCGATTTGGGCCCTTTTATGGAGAGCTGTAAAAGCTTTCCACCAAAAGTGGGCGGAGTGCATGTGAGTCCACTGCTTTATGCCGATGACCTAGTGTTACTGGACCACACAGAGATAGGACTGCAAAGACAGTTGGGTAGACTGGAGGAATATTCAGCCGAGAACGGCTTACTAATTAACTCTAGTAAAACAAAAATCCTATGTCTGACTGGTGGGAGGTGTAAGAGATCACAAGTATCCCATTGGCAACTGGAGGGCCTATTGTTGGAAAAAGTATAACAATTCAAGTACCTGCCGATGATAATAAGCAAAAGCGCAGTCGAATCTGAGAAGATTTTAGCATTAAAATCCAAGATGAATATGTTGGCGAATCAAGCATTGGTGTTCAAACCGAGATATTGGCAATACTTGTTGCTCCCGCTGGTGGAGTTTTATGAAGTAAAGGTGGTAGCAATAATGTCCTATGGTGTAGATACTCTGGTAAAGATCCAGAAGTAACAGTGGCAACTGTTGGAGGGCAGGTTCAGGAAAAAGGTGTTGGGCCTCCTGAAATCAACACTGATTCAAGTAATCAGAAGAGCATTAGGCCTTACCTACATGCAATGTTCAACTCGAAGACCCTGACGCTCTATGGCAAATGCATGAAATGCATGAAAGTTGATGAGGCACCAATCCTGGCAATAATAAAAGCAGAACTGGAGACAGGACCTGAAAATCAGTACAACCATGGGTGAAAGATTTGCAGAGATTTGCCAGAGCTGGTTAATGTTACACTGGATGAGCTGCACAGAAATCAGAGTGAAAAAGAAATGATGCCTGTAATAAAACATAGCATTTGAGGTCAGAGCTCTAGGAAACATCCCTGTTTATGTAGGACATTTCCCTGATCCTCATTACAGGACCCAGTTCATGAATTTGGTTTACATGGTGATTGTTCACCATAATGCAGTTGCTTTAAGGACAATAAAAGAGTTTTTGGAAGCATAATATAGATTGATTATGATGGCTTCCATAGTAAAGAGGAGTTCTTGCACTACTATGCCTATTTGCACACTTCTTGCTTGTCTTTTGCCCATTTTCTGACTTATGCGCCTATTGCCCATTTGTTGATGAATTTTATGAAATACGTTGTATTTATGGCGTGCTATTGTCATTTTAGAATGCCATTATTTGTTGGAATATGTTAATAAGGGAATATGATTGATACATTTTCCTGCTCAGATCAATGTTTACTTTTCTAGCCCTGATTGAGAAATTAATGTGACATTGTTTTTAATAGGTACTCGTGAGGCACCATGTTGTGTAATTGATCTAGTTTATCCCAAGGTGCGTGCGAAGTAAGGGAATATCCATCCTTAGGTGTGTGAGATAGGAGGTAACAGGGCAAAAGGGGGGAGAAGTTAGTTGAAAAGGTGGGTTTTGAGTTTGTTTCTGAAGATGTAGTAGGATGGTTCATTTCGCAGTAGGGGGGAAGGGCATTCCACTGGACGGCAGTGCAGACAAGGATTCCCCAGACCTTTCGTGTTTAAATCTGGGAGTGATGAGGCAATGCTTGAGGGCTGTTCTAAAAGGCCTTGCTGGGGTGTGTTTCTGAGCGAGGAATGAGGGGCGGCACTCGACAGGCAGCAGTGGGTGATGGACAGGATCTTGAACTTGATTCTGTCGTTCACCGGGGACAGTGGGCAGACTTCCTGGCTTCTGTGATATGGTCATGCTTGCCATGTCAAGTGCAGTTCAGAGGGCATTGTTCTGTATTACTTGTAGCTTGTTCATGTTTTGCACACTTCTTGCTTGTCTTTTGCCCATTTTCTGACTTATGCGCCTATTGCCCATTTGTTGATGAATTTTATGAAATACGTTGTATTTATGGCGTGCTATTGTCATTTTAGAATGCCATTATTTGTTGGAATATGTTAATAAGGGAATATGATTGATACATTTGCCTGCTCAGATCAATGTTTACTTTTCTAGCCCTGATTGAGAAATTAATGTGACATTGTTTTTAATAGGTACTCGTGAGGCACCATGTTGTGTAATTGATCTAGTTTATCCCAAGGTGCGTGCGAAGTAAGGGAATATCCATCCTTAGGTGTGTGAGATAGGAGGTAACAGGGCAAAAGGGGGGAGAAGTTAGTTGAAAAGGTGGGTTTTGAGTTTGTTTCTGAAGATGTAGTAGGATGGTTCATTTCGCAGTAGGGGGGAAGGGCATTCCACTGGACGGCAGTGCAGACAAGGATTCCCCAGACCTTTCGTGTTTAAATCTGGGAGTGATGAGGCAATGCTTGAGGGCTGTTCTAAAAGGCCTTGCTGGGGTGTGTTTCTTGATTTTCTGAGCGAGGGATGAGGGGCGGCACTCGACAGGCAGCAGTGGGTGTTGGACAGGATCTTGAACTTGATTCTGTCGTTAACCGGGGACAGTGGGCAGACTTCCTGGCTTCTGTGATATGGTCATGCTTGCCATGTCAAGTGCAGTACAGAGGGCATTGTTCTGTATTACTTGTAGCTTGTTCATGTTTTGTTGCAGATGTGCCACAGAGTAGAGAGTTACAATAGGCTAGTTTTGAGCCGAGGAGGGCATGATAGAAAAGGTTTACTGACATTGATAAGCTTGGTGACGTAGCCTGATGAGGAGGCATTGTGGTGGGCCTGTCGAGTCATACTTAGAGAGGAATCTAGGTACACACCCAGAGTTTTTACAGAAGTGACAACAGTGATGTTGTGACCGTAGATGATGAACACCTTGTAAGCTTGGCTTAGTTCGGCCAGGTCGACAGTAGGCCAATAAAGAGAAGCTCTGTTTTTTCATCATTACGACGAAGGCTTTGTGTGGCCATCCAAGATTGGATGACTTCAAAATTGTGTTCACTCTGAGAGTGTCCTGAGTGGGGTCACCGGAGAGAGGGATGAGAATTTGCATGTCATAGGCATAGTTAGTGTACGAGATACCTAACGAGTCAAGATGGTCAAAAAGAAGTTTAGTATACACATTGGCCCTCATTACGACCCTGGCGGAAATCGAAAAACGATGGCGGAAATGCAATACCGCCATCAAATAGCGCTCGGTGCGAGTATGACCCGTCACCGCAAAGTACGAAGCCATTAGCGACACCGTAGTGAACGCCAACGCTAACTGCACCAAGCACGCGCGCGCGCGCCATGCCAAACCGCAAACACCACCATGGCGCAACGGTACGCCAATTCCGACCCTAGAGGACATGTACCTAACGCCATCAGGCATGGCGTAATGTACCATTCCGCCATGGCGAGAAGTACGGCATCGCGAATCAACCGTAAACGGCCCCACTGAGTGCCTGTACACTGCTCCCTGCCCACAAAGTACAACTCCCCGTCGGTGCAATGAAGCCACAATGCAACCATTGAAATGTACAAGTCACCCATGCATGGCAACGAACAAAAGAAACACAAGAGGGGCCAATGGGAGCTGCAGGGCACAGATGGCACGAATACAGAAGCCATCCCAATGGACATGACCACAGTCCCCCACCAAGAAACGCACGCAAACACAGGCACCTGTGACCAGCAATATTCCGAAAATCACATCATTCCACCAGTCCACCTGGCTGACCGGCATCTGTTACACAAAACCCAATCCCCCGCCCCTGAGCATGACAACATTCAAACAGTCATATTGGCAGCCCCCATCCCTGACCTCACTGGGCTTCGTAGGCAAACGCGCCCAGCACAGTACCACGCAACTAAACCCCGAAGCTGGAACCCAATGCAGATCTCCTCACAATACATCGCTCCCCAAATAGGCATATGCCACATCACTTGCAAAGAAAAACGCTACACGGGCCAAATCAGAATAGAAATTTAATGCACATCAAAATCACCAAGCCCATACAGCCATCAGGCCATGAACTCCAAAACACTAATCACCATTGTGGGCTGCTTCCGCAAGAAATGACCAGCCACTACTTGTGTGTCGCCCTGTTCCCCCATGGTACACAGAGCCACATTCACGTACGAAAAGGCAACATGGAAGCGCACAGAACCGCAGGGCCGTCCCAATGGGGAGGCACTAGTCCAGCTGAAAGGCCGAAATGTTGCTCCGAGCCACCAGTACTGCGTAAGGGCATGTGGGCCATTGGCGATCGTCCCATAAGATCGTAATGCTGCTCCACTGATTAACACGAAGCAGCAGGTGTCGGGAGTAAAATCCATCTGCAGGAGTGGCATACAGATGGCAGTGGCAAAAGGGGAGGAGATACCTGTCAACCAAAAGAAAAGAAAAAGAACAGAATGGCCATCAGAACTACATTCCAACAACTCACTTCAATGATCACACGAAATCCACAGCCATATGCATGCTAGCCCACTCAAAAGGATCATCACCACCCCAAAACCACTTGCGACTCATAACCATCTATATCGAGGTGCAAACACCATCACAAACGAGTGTACCTGTGCATGCGTCTGTCAAAACAGATTCCATCAGATGGGAATGTTAACGTGCATGGACACAAGTGTCTGAGGGCGCCTCGAGACAGGGAGGGCTCAACAAGGCCAGATGGACGATGGTCCCACTATGGCAGCCCTGCATCACATAGCGTAGGGGAGGCGGATAGATCCCAAGAAGCGCTGTACATGGCAAACTCTGTATCAAATCACCTGCCCATGCATCCATCCATCATTCCCTCATCCCGGGATCAAAACGCCTGAATAATTACTCACATAACATTAGAAACATCCATTGAGTCTGTGCGTTATGCAGCCTGCTAAATCCACAGTGCCCCAGCCCGTAATTCCAGTGTTGTGAAGTAACATGTATTTGGGAACGGACGGCCTCATCGCCCACGTAGCTATTGCGCATCCCAAACTATTCATATCAATCATTGCTCCCTCGCCATGGGCCCTGTCTCAAGGACATAGAACAATAGAACGTTATATTTGCAGTCAGACCTGTGGGCATCTCCTCGCCGCTAGCTGGAAACCGAAAGCGCCGCCCTTCGAATTCCTCATTTGCAACATCACGTCGAAAAGGCATCTGTGGCCGTTTGAAATCACTAATTATTCCATCGAGTGCGGCTGTGTGTGAAAATGGCAACTGCCTTCACCCACGAATGGGACGCCCCGCCCGTCGTTGCAACTCGGTACAGTGATGCATGAGGGCCCACCGTTACTCGAGTACTACGTTCCACTGACCCCTCACAAGTCTGTTCGCGACTGCACAGATAGTATGTGAAACAATGGGACCACAGCAGAATGAACATATCAACCAATCTTACACGGCCATCGGGTACAAATACATGATTGCAATAGCAAGATACAATTCCCCGAATTGCAGCGTTGTGCGCGGGACGTGCTCGGCCAAAGGGGAGAGCATTTTGCACAGGTGGAATCAATCACCACAGGTGGAGGCCATACAGCTAGAAAACACATAAATTGCACAGCCAGTCTCCTCCCACAACCACACCGAAATGCTACCGGCAGGACTCGCGATGTTGGCCCTGGGGGACCTGATAGCACTGCAAGTGCTCCGACTCCAAGAAGAAGACGAACACCAACTACAACCAGCCGCACGGAGGAGACGCAGGAGGAGGAGGAGGCCAAGGCAGGGCCAGCAAGGCCCACCAGCACAGCCACTACCACCACGCAGGCAGCCCGCAATACCACGCCTCCGAGCACATCCGTTCAACCTCACTGATGAGCAGATCCACACCCTCTACCGTCTGGACCGGGACACCATAGCCGCCATTGTGGACATGACACAGGCTGACCTTGTCAGCATGATAGATAGCCCAACCGCCATCCCACCCCTACTGAAGGTGGTGTCTGTACTCCACTTCCTGGCCACAGGCACCTACCAGCACACAGTCGGACAGTTGCATGGCATTTCTCAGCCACTGTTCTCACGGACACTATTTCAAGTGCTCGATGCCCTCCTGCAGCACGCAGACGACTACATCTCTCTACCACGCTCGGAGCAGGAAATTACCAACACAAAAGTGGGATTCCATGCACTTGCCGGCATACCGGGTTGCATTGGTGCCATCGACTGCACCCATGTGGAATTGGTCGTCCCACATGCCATGGAGGCCCAGTACCGCAACCGAAAACAATTAAATTCCCTGAATGTACAAATGGTGTGTGACTCCAACAGGATCATTACACATTGTTGTGCCCGATTCCCTGGATCAACCCATGATTCTATGGTCTTGAGGAACTCTACAATACCACGCTACATGGAGCGACACGCAGGGAACAGATCCTGGCTACTCGGTGAGTCTCATTACATGCATGATTATGTGGGGTATGTGATTTGGCAATGACCTGGCAGGAAGGGGGGGGGTGTGCGTACGTAGCAATGGCATTCCACATCATACGTTTCTCGTCCACATACAGGTGATGCTGGATATCCACTGAAGAGATGGCTCCTCACACCAGTCCGGAACCCACGGGACCAGCATGAGGAGGACTACAACCATGCCCACTCACGTACCCGTGTAGTCATTGAACAGGCATTCGGCCTACTGAAGACTCGTTTCCGCTGCCTCAGCAGGTCTGGCGGGGCACTCCTGTACCGCCATGAGAAGGTTGCAAAGATGGTCATGGCATGTGTCATGCTCCACAACATGTGCGTACGTAGAAATGTGCCCATGCCCCCTGACGCAGAACTGCAAGCACCTGATGATGGTCATGATGAGGGTGGGGATGTGGCAGCACCTCATGGAGTCTGCGAGGCACCGGAGGCCCGTGACATTCGTCAGCATCTCATTGATGTATGCTTCTAGCACTCACGCCTGGTGGCTGATACATGGACACGGGACTCGTGGCACTGCGTGTGTCTGGGACATGCACAATATGGACTGTACGCCTATGATGGCCTAGTACACAAAGATCAATGTCCACACTTCTCATTGGTTGATCGTGCACTTTTTATGGCATATGTGATATCATGTTGAACACCCTATCGACCCGCCACCCAAGTGAGCCCAACACACCCCCTCCACCCTCCTACCTCCCCCCCGAACACCAGTGTCCAAAGATGCTCATTGTCAGTGGGCTGTCGCTATTGCATGCCCCCTCTGCGGTTATCAGGGGCACCCCTGCCTGTGGAGCGCAGGTTCCTTCCAGATCTACGTTGGGGGCTGCCCTGGACGGAACTTGCAACGGATGATGTGTCTGCCTGCTCACGTCCATGCATGTCCCTAAGGGTTTGCGAGAGCTCAGTGAGCACACGGCGCACTGCGGCAAGTTCGGCACATACGTCTTTGGACGTCGCATGCAGTTCCCCCCTCAGGCTCTCGGTGCTTCTCTCAATTTGTGCCCTTAGCGTCTCTGTACCTCTCTCCATTTCTGCCCTAAGTGTCTCAGTTGATGTTTCTATGTCTGCCTTAGTGCCCCCACATTCATCGGCATGGTCCTTGAGGAGTGTGGCCAGTTGCTGCTGTTGTTCGATCAACTGGTCGAGGGACTGTTGCCTCTGCTGGGCCATGGCCATTTGCGGGGGTGTCACAGAGGGGCTGTTGTCCTCATGTTGCCTTGCCACAGGGCTTGTGGGGGATGGCCAGTCGTCGTCTTGTGGGTGCCCCTGCGTGGTATCCTCATGTTGTACGGGATGGGACAGACAGGGGGATTGGGACAGGTCATGGATGGATCTGACTTCGGCATCCCCGTTTTCTGTGTCCGAGCATGCTGCCATCAATGGGGTGTCACCTATGGTGCTGCTGCCACCAGAGGCAGTGCCTTCTGTGGCATCCATTGGGGGGACCTGTGGTGGTGGTGTTGTGGGCATGCTGGCTGCTGGGGTGCCTGTTGATGTTCCCTCCTCTGTGCTGCCACCTGATTTGTGCTGCTGCCGTGTCTTGATGCGTGCAGCTGAGGTGGAGGGTCTCTGGCCGTTGGTCTTGGCCCTCTTTGCAGGTGTGCTGGTAGGGGTGTCCTGTAGCTCGTCGTTTGGATCGGACCCTGTGGTGGAGTAAAGGAGGGCGAGGGTTATTGATGAGTCTGTGGGAATTGGAATGGCATTGTATCACATGCTTTGGGGTGGTACCTGAGGGTGATTTGGGTCGGGGCCTTGGAGGTGCTTTGATTTGTGTGTGGAGTGAGGGTGCAGTTGTTTGGCAGCCTGCAGTTAGGGTGTGCCTGCTGCACGTGTAGTGCGTGTATTAGGGGTTTTTAATTATTTATGTATTTATTGTGGGTTTTAACGTGCGCTATCAGGCCGATGTGTGTGGACGTTCTCCTGGACATGTGTTTCTGTTGCTCCTGGACATGTGTGTGGACGCATGGTACTTCACATGGATGGACTGTGTGGATTTGGCATTGTTTTATCTGGCCCACCTACCTGAATCTTCGGATGTCTGCACTCCTTTCTCCATCCCTCCGACTCCCTCTATGCTCTCCATTCCGATGGTGGAGGCACAGATTTCTTCCCAGGGGGTCAACTTGATGGGTGATTCAGGACCTCCCCCGGTGGCTGTGGCAATGTTGCGGTTGGCAGAGAGTATGCTGCGGACGCGTATCCGCAGGTCGTCCCATCGCTTGCGGCATTGCTGTGGGGTGCGGGGTGCGGTCCCCACCGCACTTACCCGCTGTGCCACCAGAGCCCATATGGCCTTCTTGTTTGCAAGTGCCGTCCTGGTCATTTGCGTGCAGAAGACGACGGCAGCATTCTCCTGGAGGGTCTCTGTTAGCACGGTGAGTTCCTCACGGGAGAAGTGGACCTGCCGCTTGCGGTCGCACGCTTTCTTCGCTACTTTTCCCATTTTTCTTGGTTTCGCTAGGGTGGTTGACGGGTTGGGGTGTGTTTCAGGGTAGTGATTTTAGTGGTTGTGTGGTTTTAGTGTTTTTATAGGTGTAGGCCGGGATGTTTCCCGTTCCGGGCCCATGTTTTAACTTCCGTTTCTGTATATTTCCGGTCACCGTACTTTCCGGTAGGCGCACACTGCGGTGACCGCTAAGAGGGGTGGCGGTATTGCACCTAGGGCGCCGTACGGCGGCGGTGTGGGCCGTTTTGGGGTCATTTCCGCCATCGGGGACTTTGCACTTCCGCCGTGGCGTGGTGCTCGTGCCCGATGGGTCGGAATGGTCCGCACTTTGCTCCTTCGTGCAATGGCGGAAACGCTATTTACGCTGTGGCGCTCCGGTCAGTCGCTTTCCGCCAGGGTCGTAATGAGGGCCATTGTACAGTGTGGGGGAGACACAGGAGTCTTGGGATGCTCTGCAAGATATAGGCATAGGTCAGGAAACAGCACCACCCGCAACAACTCGAGAGGTTCTGTCAGCAAAGAATGAGGTGACCCATTTGGCAGTGTTTGGTGAGAAGTGAGAAGTGGGCTGAGAAAGTAAAGTGGTGGCAAAGCATCTGGTTGTCAACGAGGTCAAAGGCTGCCGAGACGTCGAGCAGTAGGAGAAAGGAGAAGTTTTGTAAAGGTTGTTTGCATCATTTAACTGCTTCTTAAGGTCTAGAAGGGCTATGTTTGGGGAGAATCCTGATTGTTGAATTCACAGAATGTAGTTGGATTCGAGAAATTTCTGAATGTGTAGGTAAGTGATTCTATTAATAATTATCAAGAGGAAGGGGACAGTGGTTATGGGTTGGTAGTTTTATTTATTTAGTAATTTGTATAGCGCTGTAAGCCAGAGCGCATCTAGGCGCTTTTCTTGACAGACAACATACAAAGCGAGTTGCAGTGGTTACAAGGTTGCAAGTTGCCATAGTTACACTGTTGCCACCAATACAATACAGTACAGGGTGATTATGACAGGTCAGGTTATACTACTTGGTCATTATACAATGTGGAATTGCAGGTATAAGTTAATTACAGTGAGGCAGGTAGCATAGACACGATGCAGTACAGAACAATGATAAGTTATATACATTGGTGCAAGGTACATTGCGCATATAAGGGGTGAGAAAGGAGTTATTTTGCAAGCTCCTGGGTGAATAGCCATGTTGGTTTCAGCTGGGATTGGGATTGCTGGGATAAGGGAGGGGTTTTTCAGCAGTGGGAAGATCCAGGATTCTTTGAGGGAGGATGGAACAGTGCATGTCACAAAGGAGGAGTTAATGATTGTGGATATGAGAGGCAGTTTAGGCCCTGTGTATTCTTTGACAACGGTGGCTGGGCACGTGTCGCCTTTACAACGTGTCGGTTTGCGACCTTTGATGATATTGGTGAGGGTGGAGAAGCAGGTGGGTTGGCACTGGAAGAGGGAGATGCCACTAGGTCCTCTAAGTAGCAGGGCGGCTGCTGTGCAAGATAGTTTGGCTTGTATCATGGTTTGCAGCTGTGTAATTTTGCCTGTGAAGGTGTCTTGGATGTCATCACAGCAGAAGATGTCTTTCAAGATGGTGGCGGTGGTGCGATGGGGGTCTCTAGCTCTCAGAGGATGGAGAACAGTTTGCATGAACTACAGGAAACCTTGGTGATTCTGTTGTTGTAGGCGACAGCTTTGGTGGCATGACTTGTTTGTAATAGATGGAACTTTTAGAGTTGTGGGCTTTGTTAGATGAGGTTGGGTCTTTATGGCAGGCCGCTTTGGCTGCTATTTCAGTTTTTTTGCTTGGGTGGCCCTGAGATTGATTGTGAACCATGAATTGAGGTGTAGAGCATTTTCTGGATTTCCAGACTTTGCGGGGGACCAGAAGGTCTATGGTTTTACATAGCAAGGTGTTGTAATGGTCTACCAGGGTAAAAGGGTCTTCGATGGTGGGTAAGGGGTGGTTGAGAAAAGGGATGATACGGGCACTGGTCAAGTTGCGGGTGCGGGGCAGAATGGTGGCCAGGGCGGTGGCTGGCTTGGTGAAAGTTAGCCTGCATTTGCTTGGGATTGGGATGGTAAAGGTGATGGAATGGTAATCTAACAAATGGCAGAACAGTTTGGATAGGACAGTGATGTTAGTTTCATGGTCCAAGAGCCAGTCTAGGGTGCAGCCTTGGGAGTGTGTAGGGTCTGTGATCAGTTGGATAAAGCATAGGGCTGCCATGGCATTGGGTAGGGCAATGGCCTCTGTATCAGAGGGGTCATGGAAGCCAAGGTTGAAGTCACCCATGGTTAGGAGTTGGGTGGTGGCCTTGAGGTTAGACGAGATGAGTTATGCAAGGTTGTTCACGAAATCAGGATAGGGCCTGGAGGTCTGTAAATGAGATGGAGGGTGATAGTGGCATTGGGTGAACAATGAAGATTCACTGAGCTGGATTCACAGTTTGGAACATAGGCAGAGTTAATGGAATGCAGATGGAGGGAGTACTGGTAGATAAGGGCTACACCTCCCCTTTTCTTGGAGTTGTGTCACAATGGAGTATGGCGCAGCCCATAGGGATAGCGATGGATAATGAGGGTCCCACAGCGGGAGGTTATCATGTGCATGGGCAAGCAGGGATATGGTGTTGAGGAGGGCACACCTGGAGTGGTGACGCTTGTGGCATGCAGGTGAGGTTTTCGTGCATGGGGTGGGTTGGTTGGTGTCATTGGGCGGGATGTGGGTAATGCTTGGGATAGTAGAGGGGTAAAAGCTTTGCTCTTGTCAAATTCTCATACATTGCAGCAATGTCCCCAAACATCTGAGATGTTCACGGACATCAGAGAATAACAAACACCCAATTTCTTTCTTTTTCTGAGCATATCACATCACATCCTCATCACCCCTCTCCTCCCCAGAGATTATTTAATTTGCTTGTTGAGTATGTATTTACCACAGTGTCAGTGGATTACAAGTGCAGTTTGTGAAACCAACATGGTGTCAATTTAAAATGTTTTTATGCACTTCACGTTTTTAATTGAGCAATCAGTAGGCCCATCAATGTTAGCCAGATTGGCTCACAGCTCTGCGGACACTGGATCAGGAAGTAAGTCTGCGGACGGGACAGAGACATCACACATTTTGTACCTACATTTTGGGCATTTTATAACAATCTACTGAATCTACTGGACATGTATACACCAAATTTGCAAAAGCACGCTTATGGGACCAGACCATCACTTTGACCAGACCAACTTTGGTGCAAATCCGTCCAGCAGTTTTGGCTGTAGTCGGAAGCAAACATGTTTTCCATTCATGTCTATCCAGATTTCAACATTTTTGGGAACCCGCTATAACTTTGAACCCCCCCCCCCCTTGGTGAAATAACACATAACTTTGCAAAATAATTCAGAGTTGGCTGCATACCATTTTTGTAAAGTTACATGTGGATTTGTGAAATGACGCTAAAGTTATAAGCCAATCCAAAAACTGTAATTCGTCTGGGTTGAGCAAGTTAACCATAACTACACACCTTGTAATGATATGCATACATACACATAGAGAGTACTGGTAAAATATAAGAAATTCCAATATTAGTCAGCACTGCACCAGTGGAGGTGTCAGTTAAGGTGAAAGGGCAGAGGCAACTCCATATTTGGTAAATAAGCCAAGTTATGAAGAAATTCAAAGTCGGGCTTAGACGGGTACTGGGTTCAAGACGGATGGGGTGATGGAGGCAAAGGAGAAAAGGATAGTGCATACCAAAGGACAAGCTAAGTCTTCCTACAGCATATATATAGTGGATGAATAACAAAGGTCCAATGGTTTGCAAGTTCTAAGAGAATTTTAAAGAGCAGATTTCCAGGATGGAGGCAATCCACGAAAGAACAGATTTGTGACACCAAATGTTCTGAAGAATGAGTAGGTGAGAAGAGTGGTCGATAGTGTTCAAAGTGGCAATAAGGTACAAAAGGAGTATAGAATCAAGTTTGGATTGATGAGCATCAGGAAGAAAGTTGGAGACATGCATGTCTGCTGTCTCAGCTGACTGTTTACTTTGGAAGACAGACAGAAACTGATCTCCAAGGCCAATATCCTCAAGGTGCTTAGTGATCTAGTTGAATACCATCTACTGAAAGACCCTTGAATGATAGAGAACCATGGAGACTGGGCAAAAGTTGTCCTGGGCATTTGAGTCAACAGAGGGTGTCATCAAAAGGGGTGGGCAGATTTTAAGGAGATAGGAAAGTGTCAGAGAGAGAGTTTAAAGTGTGCAGATAGATAAGGACAGGTGATTGAGATTAAGTTTTGACCACTTTAGGAGAACATAGTCTGATGGGAGTACAGGTTGAGTTGGCATTTTAAAGGATGGGTGCACATGTGGTAATAGAGGTAGGGGGAATCCCTAAAGAGTAAATGGTATCAGGGTGAATCGGTAGACAGAAATAGGGTGGGGATAGAGTGGAGGGCTTTGAGACTGTCAGGCGTTTTAGAGATTTTAGGGGAAAAATAGCCATTAGCAGAAATGGAAGAGGCAATGAATATTGACTAGAGATTTGGGTGCAAAGGCTGGAGGGTAGATGTAAGCTTGCGAGAGGGATTTCAAAGTGAGACATTAGGTTTGTGAATTGAGAGGATTTGGGAGAATCCAGTGCAGAAGTGAGGACATCATGTGAAGTCTTGTAGCATTAGGGTCTTGGTCAATGATTTGCACCTGCGTCCTAGGTCACGAAACATGTTCATTTTGAAGGTTTGGATCTCAGCGGTGATGCAGGGCAGATTTATGGAGACAATGATTGTGCATGCAGGATAGAGTACTCAAAGGGAGTCATAAGCGCATAGTGAAAGTAAAAATTATCATGGTCAATAGTTGGGTGATAAACAGGAATGAGAGAGACATCGGGAAGATGTCCTCACATCATTAAGGTAGGGGTCAATAAAGTCCTGCCTGAATTTCTTCTTCTCTCTTGAATTGAAAATTGGAACTACCAGAAGCAGCCAGGATACGGCTACTGTGGTTGGTGCGGCTTGACGGTAATACGTCTATCGTAGCTATTGGCTAAGGATGTTGTTGGGTCCTTTAATCTGTGCCAGTTATTGTGTGTGGTGTCCCGTTGTGGACTGTCCCATTCCTCTGTTACTTGGAAATTTTCAGTTGCATCAGGGGAGGCTGCTGGGGATCCCACTCCCGTCTGCCAACCGCTAAGGGCACAAGCACGAAAACATCACAGCCCCTGCTGTAACCAGAACTCCCGGGTAGGAGTACTCAGTCCTCAGACTTCCTTCCCTGGTCCCTGTTCCCCACCAGATAGGAGAGGTGGCTGTGAGATCCGTTATGTGAAAGGGGGGAGTGAGTGGGTGTTCTGGATGGTAGGGTGCGGGGGGGCTTAGTAGCAGCTTTGCTGTAGGTATATACAGTGTCCTACCATGTGGAGGCATTGCAAGAGTGGCCACTGCAGGGTTTCTCAAGGGTTCTCATGTTGTACTGAATGCTCCTTCCCCATTGCCTTTCAGAGAATGGTGGGAGTTGGGAGCACATGACCCCTTTCTGCAAATAGGCATCACCACTCACAATTGGGGTGTGTGATACACTGAGAATCTATTTTTGATTTATTTGTAAGAGTTACACCTTCAGGGCTTGCCCTTTGAATCACTGACTGGTGGACTATCTAACCGAACAAAGTTAAAGTTAAAATAGCTATTGCAGCGGCTGGAGTTTTTCTGCTTGAGCAGCCAGCTTTTAGCTTGTGAGAGTTTAAAAGTAAACAAGACATCTCACCCATGGGGGGTGTAATGTGCAAACTTATTGCCAGTCTACTGCCAATTCTGCCTTCATTACTTTCTGTGAGTGTGCCTGCTGAGTGAAGTATCAGACACCGCAGCTGGTGGTAAAATAAACCACAGTAGGGTGATGCCTGTGAAAAAGAAAGCAGCTTACAATCTATGAAACAAGGCCATGGAGCCCTCAGGTGTGGCTGTGCACACTGTCACAGATAACCCAGATAGTCATTTAGAACAGCCACAACCCGGTCCGACTTGCATAGGTAATAAAATGACATCATACTTTCCCACAGCTGTTTTGGGAGAGCACAACCAAAGTTCTGCGGCAGATAATGGATGTTTGACAGCCAACATCATAGTCTTAAATATTCCCCATTGATAACAACCATTCACTGCTAAATCTGTGCTATTCACTCCATAAAGACTGTGGCATGCCATATAATCTGGGAACTGCAACCCCTGAGGTGATCTTACTTACATCCAAATCAGGGAATACAGTGACAGCTCAGGCAGGTTCTGGCTTATCCACAATGTTAGGCTTGTTCGGAGAGAGATGGGGGTAACACTGAGGCAGTCCAATTCTACTGAAATCATGTGGGAAAATGTACGAGACAGTAATCACGCACACCTACATTCTATACAACATAGAAACGCGTAACGTTGATCAGGGCGTCCCATTTCACATTATAGTCCAACCTATCCTCTTTCAGGGAACAGGACAAGACCCTATCGAGACTGCAGAATATATGCCTAGCATCAATGTTTACCATGCAGGACTCGCGGGCCAACCAGCTGGTCAGGACCTGATGTTCACTAAGGTGGAGATAAGTGACGTGAATATGGGGGACAGTGATCACTCTGAAGTCTATATGTCAAGAAGGGAACGTTGTAATCTAAAGAGGCTTAACAGAATCACAGCAAAGAACGGTACAACGGGGAAATAAATTGCTGTCCCTGGCCAACGTCCCTCCCCCCCAAACACTGCCTCAGAAAGATATGACATGGAGACAAGGAAAGCAAAGAGGAAAGCGAAAATAGGCACTGATCAAAGGGGCACATTAAGAAGCTGGTTAATTAAACCTACTCCCAAGAGGACGTAGAAGCAGCTGGGGATGAGGACGTCACAGAACTAAAGGTCCATGACACAAGTATGGTGTCCAGACTTAGTGACTGTTAGATCAGATACAAGGAGGATGCGATATGGCTTCTCGCTGCCATTCAGGAGATTTTGCATCCAGCAGGGAGAGCAATTCCTTGCACTAATGAAAACAGCTCATATGCAGAACAGTACACCAGCAACAACTTTGCATTCATCATAACACACTTATTTCCCAATACTAAGCTGGAACGTCTGAATCAATCACATTTATTGGGGTTATTCTCACTGGTCCCAGCTCTCTTAGCATTTTTGGCTGAAGGTACATGGAATATGTTGACTTTACGGATGAGAACACAACTGATTCCAAATATGTTCAATGTGTGTCACCTTCCATGATAAATATGGTACTAAACCACCTCCCTGAGATTTTGCGGATAGGGTATGACATTGTGTCCAAGCCCAGAGGGTATAAAAAACATTATTGAACAAGGACATTAGAGTCACTGTGACAAATGTCGACTGCACGGTGGTTACTAATTAGCCGGTAGTATCCAGCAAACCCAAAGTTGCAGAATTGACAGATAAACCTAGCAACATCTAAGACATGTGGGGGCACGCAATTCACAATGCTGAAGGCTTTGACCTGCTTACAAATGTGGACATGTTTTGCATCCAGGAATGTTGTTTGGGAGGCAAGATATGCATTGATGGGTACCAGACATGATGTAAAGCGGCAATTAAGGGAATCAAGGTTGCCCTAGAGGATGTCTTATGGTGGATGTGAGAACTAGCATATCATCTAGCGAAATTGATACCAGGGGCTGTAATGATCTGCAGGTGGTATCAATCTCCATTCTAGGCTTCCCTAAGAATACTTAAGAATAGTAAGATGCTATCATGTAACATTTATGACCCTGCAGGTGGGAAAGAATCTGAATGTATTATGTTATCTGCATATGATAACTTGGATTCAGCTGTGTTTGACATCTCCAGAGATGTAATTGTGATGGGGGGATTTAAATGTCCACTGTGTTGACACAATGGCCTGCAGTAAGCATGAAAAGGTGCAATCTTTACGTCTAATGCAGCAAAAGAATGATAATGGGCAGGGTAAGAAATGACTGACGTGTGTGCATGACTGGGAGTTAAAAATGCTAATTGGCAGAGTGGCAGGAGATATTCTAGGTGATTATTCCTGGAAACATCAGATCCACAACGGATTCGTTTTTCCTACTTTCAGATCTGTTTCCCCTGACTGGCTCTCTTGATGTTGTCTTTAACATACACAGTGATCATTCATTAGTGAAACTGTCCATGGTATTAACAAATGTTGAGGTCAGTCCTTATAAAGAGGGAGAATTGGAAATCGGGAAGGATGGTTATTGCATACGCTGGTTGGAAAAGAACATGAACGCAATGAGTACATTTTTCGAGGCAAGTTCCTTGGATTGCGTGGCATATACAGGAACAAATTACCCTATCACGGGGGCAATCACTTGGTAAAAGCCAATCTAGGCATTAGGGGTGTCTCTGATACAGTGATATGAACGGCAAAAAGGAGACAGAGGAAGCAGATCAGATTGACACACAGGCGGGACAATAGATCAGGCAGAGTGAGTTGATGCAATAAGAACATTTAAAAATCAGTACTTTAACTGGATTAAGGGACACCGATCCTCTGTAAAGACCGCAGCATGGCAGAGAACACAGGTCATATTACATAATTCCAATGCCAAATAATTCTGGAAAAAATATAATAAAGTAAGGTGGGGGTGGGGGGGCTAGTCAACTGTTAAACCCCATTAAGGAGGAGAAAGTGAAATGAGAGATGTTTCAGAAAGGTAAAAATAACATTATTCACTTGCAAAGCAAGGCCCTTACAGGGCATAGTACCACTGAACTCAAATTATCTAAAGCAGATATTATAACCTTGATTAGGATCATAGGTTCTGAAGCAATAGGGACAGCTGATGTCATCTGCAGTAGGCCTTTTTTGTACTGATTACTTGCATCATTTAAATCTGCAATATCATTCCGGCTATATTCTGGACAACTTAAATTCACAAGACAAGTGGGAGGGCCCAAGATTCATCAATTCATGAGACCGCTAAATGCCACATGTTCTTTTACTTTTTTGTTCCACACATCCTAGCTAGAATGTTACCTTTCATTAAAAATATTCTTCCCTTCCTTTTCATTTTTCCACTATATCACTGACAGTAACAATTAGGAAACGTGTCCTTGAATTAACAGTGTGAATCACTGAATACCCTTTCATACAGTACCTGGAAACTATATTCAGTGTTCTTTATGCATCTGAGCATTTTGGGCAAGCTGGGTGGTCAATTTCTTTATTTTGGACTCTGTCACAGTGGGGTTTTGGGCAATTTTCTGTGCCGGAGTCTGGGAATCTGTAATAAAAATCTGGCATCCTGAAATGGATGGGATTTTGGAATCCCCTTTTCCCTTAGCTCTGTGCTGCCCCCTCTTACCTGGTGGCAGTCACTAGAACCAATTTGTGGGGAGTATCCCTCCATTAATATTTTTGTCTCAGGATGACAATTCTGGGGTTCAAGGATGGGTGACTCTGAATCAGTCCCCACACCCACCCAGTCTTCATTCAGATCTCTTGGTACCCATTTTTCTTTGGTAGGAATTCCCCCATCCCTGAAGGAGAAGATTATCTTCCCAGAATCCTCTAAGGATTCTTCCCCTTCAAATTGAAGGACATTAACTTCCTCCACGAAATGGGCCTTTTTAATTTCTTTATTTCTCCTACCCACCCTCTGTTCCCTGGGTGGCAAATTATCGGGGCGGGAGATTTTAGTTTTGGTTACAGGGTGTCCAGGGCCTTTACACAGGTGAAGAGGGAAGCTTCCGCTAGGGTTTTACACCCCCCTTCCTCCCGTGCCTCCTCCTCGGGAACCGGTGAGTTGTTGGGGTTCTCTCCCTGTCATTTTTCTGGGGTGCCAGACACTTGGTTTGTGCGGTTCTGAGCAACCATGTTGATCTGAGGGTTCTGCTCAGCCCTCAACATGCAACTCATATCCTGTGTGAGGTTCTGGAACTGGTGCTCCAGTTGGGACATCTGTTCCGGCTAGTATGGGGGGTCTTTGTTCATACCTACGTGCTTCTCGGGAAGACTAACTATCCCTTCTCCTGGCGTACCCTGGGTATTGGGGATTCCCTTGATAACCCTCCACCCTTGGTCTCCCCTCTCCCGGATTGGGTGGTCTGGATTGAAAGAAAGGAGGGTTCTCCTGCAGGTTGGGGTTTGGTAGACACCGGGGGAAATAAACTTAATCATGGATTTGGGGGATTACTGCGCTGCTGAGGGAAATTAGGAGGGAAGTTTCCTGGGGCAGTACTTACCTGGTTGGATCCCCCCCCATTGGGCTGGGAGAGTCCATAAATACCCCAAGATAGGCTGGTTGCCCTTGTATCTGGGACTTATGTAATCAGAAGTGTTAGGGGTCCCAATGGTGGGATTACCTCCCTGACTGCCAACTTCTGCTGATTGGCCAGAAGTCCTTCTTTGTCTCTGATTTGGCTGGTTTTGGGTAGGTCCATTTTTAGGCCCCCCCATTTCCAGGTCCAAAATCGGGGCAACATTCATCTCCACCAACTTTTCTGCAGGTTTTGGACCGCATAGATCCGGGTAACCTGTTCTATTACCCAGTCCATGGATCTTTTATCACTCTTTTGGGGCCTGATCTTCTCCGCATTGCAAATTGTATGCCGCTTTGCGAGCCTCCTGGGGGTTATTGTGGGCGGAAAAGTGCTTCAAGATGACCGCCTTATAGATGGACAATCTTGAATGGTTTTGATCTTCCAGTCCAGCAAAGAAGCTGGAGCACTCCGGAGAGAATGCTCATTTAGCATAATCTATGCAGTTCTGGCTATCTTTGATGTGAAAATGGTCCATCGTTTGTTCATAGAGTTCTAGATCCTCCCAGACAGCATATTTTGCATTTTTGTGGTATGGTGTTGTGAAATTCCTAATGGCCTTGATCTGCCTAATGAGGTCTTTGGTCAGAACTCTCTTTAGTTTATTTGCCTTTTGTTGTTGTGTCACCTGAGTCCACTCACCCTCAGACTCAGAGAAGATACTGTTTGAGGTCCCCTCATGATCTTCTAGGCCCTACCTAATTCTGTGAGCTTGTGAGGGGCTTTCAGAATAGTGGGGCCTAGTTTCTTCTCCCCTGTGGCATACAGGAGAGTAGTCTTCTGACTCCTCCCTGCTTCCAGGGTTGGCGGATGATCCCACCCACTGCCCTGGTTGGGTGGAGGTCTTCAGAATGCTCTTTTGGGTCCTCGTTTCATGTTGTTTTTCTGCTATTTGAACCAAATGATCCCTTTGGAGATAGTGCTTCTGTAGGTATAGTTTAACATTGGTTGGAGTTAAGGTGTCGGGACTCCCTCTCTCCTGCACACCTGCTTTTTGCTTGTTGCTAGATCTACCTGCAGCTTTAATCCTGGTTTGTCTAGGGACTAACTCAAAGGTTCCTGTTTGATTGAAAGCTTTGTGGGGATGACAAATGCGTGGATTGGTTTGGCGCTGGTTGGATATGTTAGTCCATAGTGTCACAGTTTGTGCGAGTTGGTTAAATCAATGATCACGTCTATTGTTTTGTCATTACAAACGTTATTTATTTCTTGGTTAGTTGACACCAAAAAGAACATCATTGTATTAATGAATGACAATTTTTTTGACATGGTGAAAAACAACACAGCCGACGCGCGTTTCAACCTTAGTCTTTTTCAAGGCTGCGATGTGTGAGTTGGTTCAGTGATGAGGTGATACACGTGGTGAAGTGACATAGATGGTGGATATAAAAATCATAAACAATTGTGTTTAATCCAATATGCATACATGAATGTATTGGGACATAAAGTTTGGGAACACATTTTTAGCAAAGTGGTAGTTTGCATATCCTTGGTGATAAGTGATGGTGTTGAAAGTGATACAGGAGAAACATGATTCATATAAAAGTAAATAAATGTATGTGAGCACATTGACATGTTGACAATTGTAACAAGGGAAGGAAAGCATGGACAATGTACCAAGGGAGAAAGAGGAAGTAGAGAGAGGAATTAGTTGAGTGTTGAAGCCAAGAGAATTCATATGGCATTCGCGATTGAAAACAGAATATGGATCTTACCCAATTAAGTTCGAAAGGTGAATTCCAGAAAGTTGTGGGCTGATCCTCCCAGGTAAGGGTGTCAGAGGGGCTGGGTAACCAGACTGTAAGAATGGGTGATGGGTAACAGTAAGAGAAGGGAATCCACAGAGCGGGAATAGGCTAGAAATGTGCATCTGGTGCATGTGTGTAGTGCCTGCGTTGTGCCAGGTGGGAAGGTTGGCATTTGGAGGACATCTTTGCCAGTGGAACTTGACTGGTGGTTGTAATGTCAGGGTGGATCCAGGTGACAGAGGAGTCAGGTACAGGGTTCTGTATGTAGGCGCTTTCAGGCACCCAAGGGGGTGAAGGAGGTTGAGGGTCAACACGGGAGGGGGAGCACGAGGACGGGGTCATCATGGTAGGTGAATTTGTCTGCAGGGCTATCCGGTGCTGGATAGAGCGCGTGGTTCTGCGTCTGGGTTAGAAGGCAGCACGTGAAGCTGTTGCGGGGGTGGCCTGCAGTAATGGGGTTGGGCAAGTCCCGGGCTTAACAGGTGCAGGTAAGCAGAAGGTAAGTGGGTATGGCACGGCGTGATCGTGGTAACGAAGGATAAACTGGGGGTGGAGGTGGGGATCGGGTGGTGTAGCGTGGGACGATGCGGTGCATTGGGTGAGTTGAGGTGCGTACGAAAGCCCACGTAGTGCAGGAGTGTATCCAGCAATGGGTGCTAAGTCCCCGCTGTGGAACGAGTGAGATGGCGTCAGTTTCAAAGACTTACTGGTGCCGAGTTCGGCCGGAGCTTCTGAGACGGGGTTCTCGAGAAGCGCGTGAGCTACTGAGGATGCAGCTTCCTGGTATTAAGTAAACAGGATGTTGATTGGTCGGTGATTGAGCAGGGTGGTTGGCTGAATGAGACAGACCCGCGGATTGGTTCCTGGCAGCAAGCACGTCTCGGGGGCGGTGCCTGCCTTGATTGGGTTTGGCAAGGCAAGGAAGCAACTTGAGAAGTCGTGAAGTTGGAGTAAGTATTAAGGATAAGGATGGTGTTGGGTATAAGGCTGCATAGTGGCAGTCCAACTCAAAGGAAGGATTGGTAACGGGTGAATAATTAGAAGGTGTCCCCTGGAGTGAAAAGGCGGAAGGCTAGTAGCACATGGTGGTGGCAGGTCCCTGGGTGCCCGCGGATTGGTTCCTGGCAGCGAGCACGTCTCGGGGGTGGTGCCAGCCTTGATGGGTTTGTCGAGGCAAGGGAGCAACTTGAAAAGTCATGAAGTCGGAGTAAGTGTTAAGGATTAGGGTGGTGTTGGGTATAAGGCTGCATTGTGGCAGCCCAACTCGAAGAAAGTCCCAGGCTATCAGGACAGGTGCTGAGGAGAAAGCAGGTTGGATTGGTCCGGCTAGCACAAGGCCCTGGGATGGGCCAATTAGCTCAAGAGGGATGAGCAGGAGTAAGATGGAGGGGCAGATGGCCAAGTCGACAAAAAATTGTGTGTGAATCTTAGTGGTTGGTAGTTGTTACATTATTCTGAACAGGGCCTAATGGGATTAGGCATGGATTGTTTACAAGAAAACATGGAAATCGTGATCACTGTTTAGAAAAAATTGTCATTCATTAATACAATGATGTTCTTTTTGGTGTCAACCAACCAAGAAATAAATAACGTTTGTAATGACAAAACAATAGACATGATCATTGATTTAACCAACTCGCACAAACTGTGACACTATGGACTAACATATCCAACCAGCGCCAAACCAATCCACGCATTTGTCATCCCCACAAAGCTTCTGTAGGTATAATTCCCTGACTTTCTCCTCATAGGAGGCTTCCTGGTCAGAGACATCAGCCATGATATTTTTTAATCTATACAGGGACGCCCGCCCATACATTTCTAAGGGGTGCTGACCTGTCAGCTCCATCATGCTAGGCCTATTTAATTCTGACTGCTGCATGGTTTCTGGCTCATGTGAACCAGTAGACATGAAGTCAGCAGTGCCTTGGGGATACACATTGGTAAGTGGGTTTGAGGCCCTTAGTACAGAGGGCATCACACTGTGATCAGGGGTTGCTCTGTCCCTCTTTACTTGTTTGGGCTCCCTCCAGTTTGGATTCATTCTGGCACACTCTTTTTCTAACCTCCCTCGTTTCTCCTTCTCAGCCCCTACTTCTTGATAGTAGTTAAAGGTCTGAGCTTTTTGCTCCACTATCAAGGCTTGACTGGCCTCTATGACCTGCTCTTGGGCTGCCACCTGCTTATGGAGTCCATTGTTCTCCTCACAGAAGGCCTCATTGTCTTTTTGTGCTGCCTCTTGTCTCTTTTTCAATTTTTCTTCCACTAATTTTAATTCAGTCTGGATTCGGTTAAGAACCCAGACTGATTTTGTGCAAGTGTTCTGTTTTCTTTATGTTTTGCTGCATCACTCCCATATGGAGATACATGTAGGCTGTGATTCTGACAATTTTAATCTGCTCCTCGTTTCAAAGTCAAGTACAACTCGCTCAAAGCTTGATGTAATAGGCCACCATTCTGCTACCTATCATGTCCATAGCGGTGACCTGTTGCATCACCTCTTCTAGCCAGACTTCCTCATATTGCTCTGCCCATTCCCCCTGAGAAATAACTTGTGGAGAAGGTGCTGCCTAGCCATGTTGATCTCTACAGTGGTCATTTTGTCTACTGTGGTCATTTTGCAAAGTGTTCTTTCTTTATTAATTTATTTTGCTACGGGTAACCTGTATTCTGTTGCTTTTTGTCTAGTTTGGGGTTGATTTTGCTTTAGTTTTACACAAAGGCCTGGTATTTAGGGTTTATGTTTTGTATTTGTATTTTGTATTTGTATTTATTGGTTTATAAAGCAGTTTACACCAAAGCGCTGTACATTTGAACAACTTAATACATAAAACATAAACAATATAACGGTAGGAGCAAATAATCAGTCAACAAAACAGTAAGAAGAGCAATTAACTGAAGGGAATAGGAAGAATAGTGGAGTAGGACTGGGTGGGGGGAGGGGCTTTGGGGAGGTGTTTTCTACAGCATAACACAGATTTCTAGACACACAAAGTATCACTACCCTGAAGGTTAGCCTGCTGTGTTAAGCTGCCACGGGCGGCAACACTTGTCTCAAATCCTGGCACAAGTCCCCAAGTCCCCAATCTGTTAAGGATTCTAATCGGGCATCACACACCAGACCAGGACTCTTGCCACCAGCCTAAATTGCAGCGCACAATTAGAATACTTTGGCTTTATTTCCTAGAATTCGATTGAGCTGGCACCCAACCCATCGCACACCCCTTTTACAATTACTCGGGTCACAATGGACCATGAGCCAGGCTGGTGGGTAGTAATACAATATTTATTTATTTTAAATTCAAATAAAATCACACAAATTTAATATTGGGCAGCAATCACCATTGGGGTGATAATTGCAAGGCAAAACGATGAAATACACTTAGTTTGACATTCTACTATAGCATATCCAAAGCACAAATGAATGGGAGCAATTTTACTGTTCGGGTAGATAGCAACTGAGATAAGATTTCCCCCTGAAATGCTCCCTCAAACCCCTAATAATAATCGATTTTTGAGTGGATAAAAATGAGCAGCAAGGAGTCTGGTATACTAAGCAGCAAACTGAATTAAAATCTGATCTGCATAAATAACACTCAGAATTGGTAAATAATTAATTTACATGTGCGATTGAATAAATGAGGTAAATATGAGTTATAACAGTATCAGAGATGTAAGAACACTAGCAACTACAAGGCAAGATATTAACAATGGGAGTACAGTTCAGAAAATCCACTTTGAAGTGACAACACGGTGCAGCCAAATCACACGCATAGAATTTGCACTTAATTTCACAGGTTTAAATGTGAAAACAGTTTGAAAAACGGGTGAAATAGACAGAATTGGAATGTGGTTTTTATGTTGAATGACAGATGCACATAACAGGGATAATATGCAAGTGAAAGAGTGACTAACTTAATAACAGGATGATATTCTCACTGGGAAAGTAAATTTGGTTTTAAAAATAAAAGCAGTTAACAGAGAAGATTGGTTTGGAAAGGAAAGGGCAAGTTTCACTTAACCTAGATTTAGTGGCTAGTAAAGAAAAACGCCACCTGTGAATAGAAATGTTATGCTGCAGTTGTAACCCTTCGCGCAGTGTGCCTCTTTTTAGGGAGAATTAATTTATGTAATCAAAATATTACTATGGACTTACAAATAACGGAAATGAGTGGAAGAATAGCGTTAACACTAAGAAATCAAGAACAGGATGCACAGAGAATTCTCACAGTTTTAAATAAGTTATCAGGGTATTGATAGGATTACTTAGACAGTGGAACATAAACAAGGTATCAATATGCTGTATGCTATGTGTTGCTCTGGGATGGGCTGATACTCGCATCAGCACTTGAGTTTGGGATTTGGGACAGCCAACCAGGTTTCTGGACACCAAGGCAATATCTGGTCACTGGTCACCGCAGCAGGGCTCTCCTAGAAGAAAACAACTGGGCCTGTCTGGTCACTGGATAGCAAGGGTACAGCTGGCATGCAGGTAGTGGGGCAAAAAGCTGGTCTGGTCACAGGATACTCCCAAAAAGAGTACCACAGCTTTTCCCCCTTTCTCCCTGAGTTATTTGCATTTTCAGTGGGGTTTCTTTTTGGATCAGTGTTCCTGCCTGGATAGGGTCAGCTATGCTCTGGCCTGGCAGTAGGCTCTGGAATCTGGCAGGATGAAAATGGAATATCAGGATACGCAGGAGCTGGAAAATTCAGAAGAGTGTTTTCTGTCTCTGTTAGCTACCCCCTTTTATAAGGCGGGTGACATCACAGGATTATACAATGGGGCCAGCTTTGGCTGGGCATGCCTCTAATAACGCGATAGGTCAGCCTATGTATGTTGCCTCCTCCCTAGAAGCTGATTGGACTGAGAGAGGGGACTCAGTTTTATGGGTTATGTTTTTATGAGGTACAGAGCCATCCCACAGTCTTTTTTGCCAAAAATCAGTCAGGATATAAATCACAAATATTTACAGTTGTAGCACTTTTGTAAACCACATAGGCAAATGGCATATTCCACACAGAGCATAACATTCCAACTTCCAGGTTGGTACGACATTGTTTCATACTTCTAATAATCTTTCTCCATTTTTGGTGGGAAATATTTCACCTATAATTCTATACCTTTATACATGTGTACATACTATCATACAGCATGTTTGTATTAATTTTGAATGTGCCACCATGGATAGTTTTCCCATTATTTACCTTTTACTGCTGTTTGCGTCCCCTACATCCTAGGAAGGCTACAATGTCTTGTTTTAATACCACCAAAATCATATTTCAACTGTTAAACTTTCGTATTACTGTGTTGTCCGGTTGCAGAAATTAAAGTCAAAGTTTATTCATTCAGAACAGTCTTTTGCCTCAAATGGGCTAGCTTTTGTCTCCCATATGAGGACATACTTCCAAATGTTGTTCTGGTGTGGCCTTTGAGGCTCCCCCGTTTAAGTTGAGGGAGGTATAACTAACCAATTCACACCTATGTGTCCCTGAATCTATTGTAGTAGGTTGAAGCACTGCCACAGAGTCTGAGAAGCATGTTACATTCTTTATCTTGGTCCATTCTTAGTTTCCAGATGCTGGTCCCCTGGAGGGGGAGGCAATATGCTCTTCCCAGGAAGCAAATGTCCTTTGAAGCCAGGCCAGGAAACCTGTTCTGTGGCTTGAGCACAGTAAATGCATTTATTCATTTATTTATCATTTTTTCTTTCTGAACCAGAAAACAAATCTGTTGGAAAAAAAATCCCATATATGTCTACCAACAAAACCCCCATCACATTCTATGCAAAGACAGGGCCTTAACTCAACATTTCACTTTTAAATAGCATTTTCTTTGTTTGTTAAAAGCATATTTTACTTGTGGGTTAATTCTGCTGGGCTGTCACTTTCAAATGTGGCATTCTCACATTCACTTTCTGAGTCTTTCCAAAGCCCCAGCCATGTTTCCAATGCACAGGCATCTGTCCAAATAAAGGTCCCTTGAAACTGACATGAGCTAGGAGAGAGAGAGCTTTTTTATAAAGAATTTAGTTGTGATATTTTATTGCAAAATAAAGCATTTTGCGCAAGGCTTGAAGTGATGTTTCTTCGTTATTTTGCAGATCTTGCCTGACACAACCTGTCATTCAGTGATACATGCTTTTGTTTGCTGGAGAACAACCTGAATATGGCTGGGCATAGCTGGGCCTCACTGGAACCAACCGTGTACTGTTGAACAGATGAAAAAGAGCATCAGGCACAGTCACTGAAAATGTAAAATCTTTCCTTTTTCAATGGGAAATTTCGTGCTATACGCAAAGCAGCGCTGCTTTTCAATTCTTTTATTTGGTTTACATAAGGAACACAATGGCAGCCTTTCTCGGGGTGTTCCATGTTCCATATCTTGGCAAAGACAGCGCAGCCATCATTTTTGTAGCTGCAAAATGCAGTTTTGATGTGAGGCAATGGTGCTCAAAGGAGCCAGCGCAGACATTCTGCTGATACTGATGATTTATAGCTTGGTGATGGAAGGGAATTCTGCTGGGTTGGTAAATGTACCCCACATAGTGGAGTACTAGGGTAAGGAAACAGGTGGCATGGATAATGTATCTGATTATTAATGGAGTAACCGAACAAAGACAGTTGAGACAAGCGTAATGTACAGGATTAATTAGGGTGTACCAGGATGAGGAAGATGGAATGTGGCTAATGTAATAATTAATGTTTGGGGATCTGGGCTGAGGCAGAATGTGTCAGGGTTGTATAATGGGTTACTAATAATGCAGTGGCATGAGGAAGACCAAAGTGTTTTCTGTTAAACATGTTTAAGATGTTAATAAACATATCAAACTAATCAATTCATATGCAGAGTTCCTCAAATAAACACATTGGGCCTCATTACGAGTCTGGTGGTAGCCATGCAAGTAAATCTGGCAGGCTGCCGCCGGACATGTGATGATTTACCACCACCTGACTTCCCGGAAACACTGGGGCATTACAGCTCGACTGTCTGGTAAGTCAGGCGGCAGTAATTGTTAGTCCCCATTCCCATTTGAGTCCCATAGGACTCAATGGGAATGGGGACCATGGAAGCACCGCCACCGTTAATAACGGTGTTGGTGCTTCCATGAAAGTCTGCAGACGAGTGCCTTTCTGCCCGCCAGGCAGACCTAGTGGGCAGAAACGCAATCCACCCGCAGACTTGAAATTTGCTGGTCCAGAAACAACGGTGCTGATAAGCTTACTGGCACTGTTGTTTCCGTACCGGCAAAGTTGTAATGAGGCCCATTGTAAAGAGCAAACATGATTTTATTGATAAATGGCTTCCACAAATAATAATTTGCAACTGAATGAGTTATAACAAAACAAAAAATAACTTTAAACTGAAAGATACACACAGTGACACATTTTTAAGGAAACTGGTGTGCTAAATGTGGAACTAAAACAAAGTCATCATCCTTCTATACCTTGATTTAACAGTAACCAAAAGGCCAAAAAGAAGCACAGAACACACTTTACATCACCAGCTTCAAAAACCAGATAATTGAGACGGGAGTAATGTAAAGACATAGTGGTGGGGTACCAGGATGAGCAAGCAAATGGTGGACATGTAATGGTATTTTAATGCGGTACTGAGATGAGGAAGAGTGAGGCATAGGTAATGCAAATAATAACAACTGGTCTATGAGGGATATGGGGATAATCTAATTGAATATTAATGTGATACCAGGCTATAGAAGAATTTTCTGTTGGTAAATACCTTTCTAGTTGATCATTTGCCTCTGACATTGGGCAAGCCTGTACTTTGCACATTTTAATCTCAAAAGGCCCAATTCAGCCCTTCATTTTATAATGCTTCAGAAATGGAGTGGCATTCAATTGTGTTATAATAATAGCTCTTAAATTATTACAGTGCTTAGACATGGAAGAAAACTGACAGGTGGCTCCATACAGAATCTGCTTTCATAATAATAATAATGATAATGATAATGATAATGATAATGATAATGATAATACTAATAATACTAATAATACTAAAACTAATACTCATAATCATAATCATAATAATAACAGATTAATACAAATATGTTTTATTATCATTACTATAATATTAAAATGATAATATAACAATAGCCCGTATGTGTTTTATCTGTTGTACTCCACACGCTCGAGTGGTTGGAATGGAGAGCTGAGGCCTGGTGTTTAGGAGGCCATGCCCCCCAGATTAAAAAAAGGAAGCAGGGAGTCTAGAGCAGCAAAGTCCACAGGTGGCTAAAGGAGCAGCTTTTGTGCGCCGCAGGCGGGAGTGGTTGGAACGGAGAGCCAAGGCCCAGTGATAAGGATGCCACACCCAAAGATTAGAAAAAGGAAGCAGGGAGACCAGACCAGCGAGGCCCATGGGTGGTCAAGGGCTTGGCTTATGCGCCCCAGGCCGGAATGGTTGGAATAGAGAGTTGAGGCCCAGAGATTAGGAGGCCATGCCCCTAGATTACCAAAAGGAAGTGGAGATCCCAGAGCGGCAAAGCCCACAGGTGGCCAAGGGCACAGCTGTTGTGCGTCAGCAGGCTAGAGTTGTTGGAACAGAGAGCCAAGGACATGTAATTAGGAGGCCACACCCCCCATATTACAAAATGGAAGCAGGGAGCCCAGAGCGGCAAACCCTGTGGGTGGCTAAGAGCACGGCTATTGTGCGCCGCAGGCTGGAGTGGTTGGCAAGGAGAGCCGAGGCCTGTTGATTAGGAGGTCACCTCACTAGATTACAAAAAGGAAGTGGGGAGCTCTGGGCGGCGAAACATGCGGGTTGCCAAGGGCATGGCTGTTGTGCGCTGCAGGCTGGAGAGCTTGGAATGGTGAGCTGAAGCCCAGTGTTTAGGAAGCCATGCCTCACAGATTACTAAAAGGAAGTGGGGAGCCCGGAGCGGGTGGCCAAAGACATAGCTGATGTGTGTCACAGGCTGTTTGGCGATGTGAGAGATCTTCAGCGTAAGATTTTGGCTGTACGCTGATCCCTGGTTTTCACAGAAGAGATCCCCTGTATACTGGAATAAGCCCAAGCCTGGGCCCTAGTAGACTATTTCTACATTAGTGGCTGTTGCACCTACTCACCTGAGCTGCTCAGCAAGCCAGTAAAAGCCTTGTGCTGGGCGTCCTTGTCGGTCCTTTGTGAACCCTTTTTGAATCCCCAGGGAAATTGGATTGTGTGAAATTGGGCCATTGCCTTGCATGCGAGGAGTAAAAGGAGGGCTAGAATTTGGGGGACCTGGGCACCAGGGTTCCTCCCGAGCAAGAGAAGATGCATGGCGGTCCTCTAAGTGACAAGCATGCCTTGCTCTTGGTATTGATTGTCACTGGGGATCCACACCTACGAATGATATCATATTGTTACTCTGTGTGAGAAACCCTGTGAGTGACGGGGGGTAGAAGGACTATCACAGCCCTATGAGCAATCATACGTGCCTCGCTTTTGGGCTATTCCCCTTGCAATTCTCTACAGTTTTATTTTTATGTTCTTGCTGTGAACGAACTAAGTGGAAGACTAAGAGCAACTGACATATGTTAGTTGCTCTCCTGGTGCATCTCAGCTGCTATAATGTTTTACATCATATTTGTTATTTACTTCATTTCCAAGCAAGTAATTTTAATGACAATTCCCCACCTGGGCAAAAATTTTGTGAAGGGTTTCCTTTACTGGATCAAATTATGTCATTCATGTATTTTTATTGACACATATGCTTAGTCTGCAGGACTACTATTATTAATAGTTGTTTCAATCTTTACATTGGCACATATTCTTAGTACATATTTTAAGTTCTAGGCACTTGCACTTTGTACCTTAGCATTTTATAGTTCTATTGTATTCATGCAGGTAGCGTATTCGTCTACAGACTCAATCCATCACTACTAACAATATGTCTAAAAGGAAGTCAAACACCAGCATATCTCCTACTAACGCTCCTAAAAAGATATATAACATCTTTGAGCCCATTAGGCAAGTGAACGTTCTGATCTCTGAGATAGAAGATCTCTTCCATGATATTGATGGCGGCATGAAGGGATCATTAAAAAAGGTAATGTAATCTAATTGAGTGGAAGAGAAGATATTAAATGGGGTTAGTATTTAACCCATTGGAACAGTGGCAGTGGGTCTCGGGGAGTAGTAGTGTGGAGGTTTTAAGAGGCTGGCATCTACAACCAAGGAGTAGTAAGGCTAGGGAAAACACAATGAGCAATTAGATGCATTTGAGAAGGAGAAAACAAATGGGACTAGGTAGATAAAAGCTATCATATTGTGGTTAATTCAAGGGGCTCAGTAGGGCCAATTGCTAGAACCGTAATTGAATTGCACACCATAGGAGGGGGCAGCCGAGAGCGTTCCACTTATTTTACATGGCATGACTGTGCAGCCACTACTGTAACATCAACAATAAATAGATCTGAAGGAGAGAGGCTTTCTATATTATAGGAAGAGTCATTTGTAGTCTCTCCTACCATTCCCATCACAAATAGATTTGTTGTTTTAGGAGTTACTAGTGAGGGTGACAAATGTGCCTCCTTGACCACCCATTTAAACAACAGAAGCACTGATGGTGGGGAGGCCCCTCCAATTCATGTTGATGAACCTCCTAGTAATCACAAGGGGGTGGATATGCACCTGCACATATAGGTTCTAATTGACATTAGAGTGATTGTAACCAAGAGATCCTACTGGAATTTTCAAAAACGTACAGCCTCTATTGGCACTGTACAAAACTGGTGGGACAAGTATGTGATGCAAATTTCTTGAGCTCTACCTCACAGACAATAAGAACTCATCTCCCATCTAAAGGCTACTAGAGTTGTACCTGATGTGGCCCCTACTATGTAGCTGTTAATAGAACTGAAGGGTATGAAATCTCCCAAGGTTCGCACACCAAAAATATCTCTTGTATCAAATACGATTAGGGTCATGAAGTCAGACACATTAAGGGCTGACCTTGATTAATCTTCAAAACTTCACTGAGGCCATACCAGGGACAATACATAGGCATGCCAATGCTAATCAACCCTACGGGAATCAGAGGAATCAGCCACATGTAGGGCCCAACCCCAATAAAGGGACAAATGGTAATGGGCACCTTCATGGTAGTTCCACAATGGTAGGTCTACTTAGGGGTCCTCCTACTGGGGAGAATGTAGTTGTGATGGACAACATGCCCAGGCTTGGCCCCACTAGCTATGAGAGTAACTAATCCTTAGTTAATAAGCGTGTCCATTGGATTTGTCACATGAAGGGATGTATTTTGATGATCACAGATGATATTGTGCACAGTGTTCAGAAGGGCATGCTGGATGGTGAGGGTGACTCTATCCAGATTTTTCTGAAGGATAGGTGGCAGGTCCAAGGGCTCCCTACTATAGAAATAAGGGGTTACCTCCTACACGGATCAAGGATTATTTTAAGATCTTATGTCCTTCCCTCCCCTTTAATGCCAAACCGACCCCGGCAGTATCCAATCTATAGAGAGTAACAAGTAATACAGGGGATAATACTGCTGAAAGTAGGGAGGTACTTGATGACGTAGATTGACCATCACTGGGAGGTGGATTGTAAATGACTAGAAGCCAAGCAAGTATTAAAATGAACGCAGTTGGGCCTGAATACCATGCGCCTAAGACATTATTTTTCACAATCTTTTTTGTAGTGGGTGTTTATCAAGGCTAGTATGTGGGTTCTCATGGACTGGTTGGCTGGTCTGTATTGGTTGTCAGCTTTCACAGTTTGTTCTGTTAGGTGGCTTGGATATCAGTGCGGCTGGGCAATGGATCTGGCCGGTTGGCCTGGTGATACTCTCAATAGTACGTCCGGTTGGTAGTGTGAAACCAAGGGAAAGACCCTGAGAGGTCAAAATGGATATATGTGATCTTACTTATGTGATCTTAGATATAGAGTAAATGTTGTCCATGCGGTAGAGAAGCTACTTCCGTAGGCTTCTGATTGATCCGTCAGAAGATATGCTCTAATCTGCAATCCCCGCAACCTTTTAACCAAATTTGACAACCTAAATGTCGGGAGATGACTTTCACTGCAAGACCGACTAGCCAAAACCTGAGGGTGCTGGGATACGCTGACGGTTGCTGAGTTCTGATGCAAGATGGTGTTCAGTGCCTTTGGAGAAGTCACCTGAGGACATAGCAAACTCTTGGGTGCTGCCTGTGAGGAAGCATATCAGACCCGAGGGGGAGCGCGTGAAACAGAATGGCCTCCTCACCACCAGCTTGCCGGAGATCCTGTGTTGGGAAAGCTGTCGGAGCCCGGATGAAGAGGAGGTGGGTCCTGAGCAGCGGACGAGACGGCGGGGTGAGGCAAGGGCCGTCTCACACTCATCAGACAAAACAAGCAGCAGAAATGCTCTCAGCACACATTATCCACTGAAGAAGAAAAAAGACAAACAGATTTTGCTGCACATCACAATGGACACCTCATATTCTGAGAAAGCATCGGACATGGTAGCGGCCGCCATAATAAACAAACGTTGGCAACGCTGGGAGACCTCCCTCACTTAATCAAAACTGCTTTAAGGTTTACACCTTGGACCTCAGGAAGGTTTCCCACCCAGCGCATTCCTATAAAATAAAAGTAGACCCACCAACGCACTTGTGGGACATTGCCTGTACCATCACAGATCTGCATCAGTGACATTGCTGTAGTCCTGGGAGGTCAACCCAAATAGGCTTTCATCTGGATGGATGTACTCCCCTCTTCTTGGCGACGGGGTATTTCATTATCAACGCCCGAGTCACTCTTCTGCCGGCCCGGCAGTTGCTAGAGGAGCTGGTTGAGTGCCTACCTGCATGAGACAGCATAGTTTTCGGTCAGCCTGAAAGGAGCTTTCACTAAACACCAGGGCCTGCGTTGAACGCTGCACTATATTAACTGAGGGACACAGTAACCTTTCTAGCAGGCGTTTACTATCGTGTGCTGGCTTTGTACACATCAGAGAACTCAATCAGGGGTAGCCTGAACCCGGTCCAGACTCCATCTATCTTTGTATTGGCTGTTTGCGAATCACCAGCGGCACTAACATTACTCCCAATATTGCTGATCTGCCTGGAATTCAAGGCTGTCTGGTCGACTTTACAGCATACGTCTGATAGTACTTACACCTGCATTTACTTCGCATTAGTGCTCTGGCCTCAGAGACATTTACTGACCCGCAGGGACCTTTCATGCATTGAAATTCGGAATCAACAAAGGATAGTAGCAAGCGGCCCCAGTCCGCAGTGCAGGGCTGGTGAGGGTGTGCGGGGCCCCTCCCTGTCCCCAATTGACAGCCAGTGTGCCGAAGACAATACAGGAAGACGCTCACATCAGTGCGAGTGGGGGCCCATGGTGCAGCGGTGTCACGAACATCAGAGCTGACAACACAGGAGGAACATTTGCTAAAATCGTATTTAGCTGTGTTTTCATTTCATCTGTGCCATTTGTTAAAATCGGAATTAGGTGTGTTTTAATTCCCTCTGTGCCAGTTGTAAAAATCTGATTTAGGTGTGTTTCATTTCATCTGTGAACTTCCTGCCTTGCACTGTGTTGTGCCTCCATTTTAAAAAATCGGATTTAGGTGTGTTTTCATTCCATTTGTGACATTTGTTAAAATAGGAATTAGGTGTGTTTTCATTCGATCTGTGCCATTTCTTAAGATCGGAACTAGGTTTGTTTTCATTTCATCTGTGCCATTTGTTAAAATCTGATTTTGGTGTGTTCATTCCATCTGTGCCTCCATTTTTAAAAATCGATGTAGGTGTGTTCCATTCCACCTGGCCTCCATTTTTAAAATTGGAGTTAGGTGTGTTTCACCCCAACTGTGAAGCACCTGCATTTCACTGTGGTGTGCCTCCATTTCAAAAATCGGAATTTGGGGTGTTTCATTCCATCTGTGCCTCCATTTTAAAAATTGGATTTAGGTATTTTTCATTCCATCTGTGAACATCCTGCATTTCATTCTGTTGTGCCTCCATTTTAAAAATAGGGTTTATGTGTGTTTTCATTCTGTCTGTTCCATTGTTAAAATCTGATTTATGTGTGTTTCATTCCATCTGTACCTGCATTTTAACAATCGGATTTAGGTGGGTTTCATTCCATCTGTTTACCTCCTGCCTTTCACTGTGTTGTACCTCCTTTGACCTTGACGTCTCCTACTAGGCCTCCTGGTGAGTTTAGCTAAAACTGTACTGTACAGCCACTCCTCTTTTCTTTCCTGTCCAAACCTCTGCCGACCTATGTCTCTCTCCATTTCTCCAATATTCTCTAACTGCTACACTATAACCTATCCACCCTCTCTAACAAAGTTTGGTAGGAACAAGCACAAGACAAACATCTTGAGTGCAAACCTTCCTAGTTCATGGTCCACAAACCAACCTCCACCTCTGTGATCAGATCCTGCCTTCTATTATTAACTTCCTCCTTCTCCTGCATCTCTGTCTACTACTCTCTCTCCACATTTGCTCCATATTTTGAAAGTCCAATTTAGCTGTGCCTTGCTTCATACTTTGAAAGTCAAATTTAGCTGTACCTTGCTTCATATTTTGAAAGTCAAATTTAGCTGTCCTTTGCTTCATATTTTGAAAGTCAAATTTAGCTATGCCTTGTACTTTGCTTTAGGTTTAATCTAGCTGTGCTCTTCTTCAGACTTGCTGTGCCCTCTGCTTATATTGAATACTTCCTTCTAACGTTATGGCCCAGTGACTGCTTCATTCTGCTGCTTCTGTTTAACTTTTCCCTCTGCTCCCCTCTCTACTCACCCATGACACTTTCTGTTTCTCCTGTCTACTCGAACTGCTTCTCCATCAACTATCCCTCCCTTCTCACTAAATCTGGTAGGAAGAAGTTTAAGAAAGACATCTTGGCCGCCAACCCAGGACTCCCCATCGCTGATACTTATTCCAGTGCTTCCTCCAGAAAGACCCTCACTGACATCCTCTTTGTCCTTCCCTCACAAGATCTATGGACTCTTCATATGATCTCTGTGCTCTGTCCTGTCTCCTCCTCTCTCTTTAGTGGTAGCACCCATTGGGAAGCGCGTATGGCCCCCTTTGACTCTTCTAAGGTCATCATTAATGTCATGGTCCAAGACCCTCAGGCCAATCTCCTCCTTTTTAATAGGTGCTTCCCTCGCCTCATCAATTTCCTTTCATCTCCTGTTACCCACCCCCCTTTTGGCCACCTTGCCCTCTCTTCCCTCCTCTTTTGCTCCACCTCACGATCCTTCTTCACCGCTGCAGGTTGTACCTCTAATCTGTACCCCTTCAAACAAAGAAGGCCTTTAAGTCTGCAACCTTCTTCATCTTGCCACTCTCAACTCTCGCTCTGCTGTCAAACACTCCTCTGACATCTGCCACCTCCTGGAAGAACTTGACCTCAATGTCCTCGGTCTCACCAAGACATGGTTCATGGCCAGCTCTGTCACAAGCTTTGACACTCTCCTCCCTGACGGCTACAAAATCCTCTCCGCTCCCAGATCCACCCGGCCCGGAGGGGGTGTAGCCCTGATCTTTCCTGAGTGGATTCCTACGTCTATCGTTCCCACACAGACATACTCCTCTTTTGAAATGCCTTGTCTGCCGGCTCTCTCTCTCCTAGCTGCTCTCTTACTGTGGCTACTTTCTACCGGCCCCCTGGTCAGATAACCTCATTTCTATCTGAGTGGGTGAACCTCTCCTCCTCCCTCATGGCCTCAACTGCTCAACTCCTTCTCTTGGTGACCTCAATATCCATTTAGGCTCTTGTTTCTCCTCTTTACTCTTTCATGACCTCTGTGATTCCTTCTCCATTTCTATCCTCCCCTCTGCCCGACTAACTCTCAGGGCACACACTCGATGTCTTGATCTCCTCTGACTGCCGCCTCTCCATAATTCTAACCACTCTTCTCTCCTGGACTGATCACTCCCTTCTCTCTTCCCAACTGTCCCTCTTCCCCCCAGGCCAAGCCAACCCCAGCACTGCCTGCTACCTTCTCAGACATCCGGCTCATGAAGCGTGTGTCAGTTGAGGCTTTCGCCAACACCTTCTCTCCCCGCCTCCACCTTTGGATGACTCATATCTTGACTCAGCCCTTTCTATGCTCTACTCTTCCATTTCCGACACTCTTGATGCTCTTGCCCCTGTCATGTGGATCAGTTTGTTTGAAGCCTAAAGCCAAGTGCAATTCTTGGTATGACTCTGACCTAGATACACTTAAACCTAAGTGTAGGGTGGCTGAGAGGAAATGGAGAGTGTCTTGCTCATCCTCTGACAAACTGGCCTGTCGCCTACTCCAAAGGCAATACTGACTCTCTGCCCACACTGATAAGAGAACCCACATCCAAGCCGGTGTCTCTGTGGCATCTAACTACTCAGCAAAACTCTTTAAAATCTACAAGCATCTGTCCAACCCTGCTGCAGTCTCTACCTCTCCTGTCGTCTCCCAGACACTTTGCATGCCCCTTGCTTCTCATTTCATCTAAAAAAAACTGGACATTCTGTCCACCCTCTCGTTCACTCCCCCTCTTCTCCCTTCTCCTTCAGTGAATTTTGGCCCTCCTGCAGCCACCCCCCACCCTCTTTCTCATCCTTCCCTCTTTTCCCAGCTGACGAGGTCTACAGACAAGTCAGATCTATGAAAGTCTCATCAAAACAGGGTCATCCCTGCTCTTCTAAAACTATCAAGGACTACATTGACACCCTAGCTCCTTCCCTGGCTGATTTATGCAACCATTCCTTTTCTTCAGGAGATTTCCCCTCCTCTCTGAGGCACTTTCTTGTGCACCCTCTTCTCAAGAAACCCACTGCTGACCCTTCTTGCCCGGCTAACTGTCGGACAGTCTCCATCACTCCTTTTCTGGGCAAACTCCTGGAAAAGCTGGCCATCTCTCAGCTTAACCTTCACTCTGATTCTGTTGGTTGTCTCCATGACCATCAGTCTGTCTTTAGAGCTGCCGGAAGCATGGAAACTGCTCTCCTGAACACCTGTGAAGATCTGCTCTCCAGCCTTGACTCTAATATCCCCTCTGTCCTCATCCTACTCCATCTGTGCTCTGCCTTTGACATGGTCAACCATACCATCCTGCTCAACCATCTCAGTGACAACCTGGGTATCACCGTTCAGGCTCTGGCCTGGTTGACCTCTTTTCTCTCTGATCAACACTCCCAGGTCCAACTTGAGTCCTTCCTTTCATCTATCTCCCTTTCCACTTACAGTGTTCCCCAGTGGTCTAACCTCTCACCCTGGCTTTTCAACCAATATCTGGAAACTCTCGCCCACCACATTGCCATGTTCTGTCCCAACTTTCAGTGTTATGCTGATGGCACTCAACTCATTTTCAGGCATCCCACAGCCACCTCTTCTCCTTCTCTCATCCCTGATTGCCTATCTGCCATTCAGGATTGGTGTGCTGCCAACCATCCATCTGTGCCTGAATGTCAGCAAGACAGAGATCTGCATCATCAGCACACCTTCTCCCTCATTTCCTATCAATCTCTGGCCGGTCTCGCTTGGTCCTCCTCCTACCCCCACCTGTGAGGCTAGAAACCTCGGGGTGATCTTTGATTCCACACTTTACTTCACTGCCAACATCTCTACTTCCTACTCAGAGGTACTCTTCCTTTCCTCTCTTTCCCACAGAAGCTCACTGTCTCCAGAGCCCTGGTTCTCTCTAGGTTGGACAATTGTAACATACTCTTTCTAAATCTACCTGCCTCTACTCACTGCCCTTTGCCATCCAGAACAGGACGGTAACACTTGTCCTTGGCCTCAAGCCCTGGGATTGTATCTCCTCAGCCCAATCTCTCCACTGGCTCCCTGTGGATGCAAGGATTACATTGAAAACCCTTTGCATTGTCCACAAGGCTTTTGGGGCCTGGGTCCAAAATACCTTCAGCTGTCCTCTGTAAATACCTACCCACTTGAGCTCCCTCAGGGTCACTCGTTTTTAAAAGAAACAAGCTGGGGGCAGATCTCTGTCTTTGGCTGGGGCCTCCCCCTCGAACAGCCTCCCTTCCACCATGAAACTTGAGGAGAACCATCTCCGGTTCTAGAAGCACCTCAAGACCTTTACTCCTTGCTTCTGCCTTCTCCCCTCCTCTCCCCTGCTGATCTGGTCTCTCTTGGCACTGTGCACCTGGCCTACCGTCCACCTTGCAGGCCCAGGTACCTGCTCACCCTGCCACCCACCTGCATTGCCTCCTGGCAATATCTTGCACTGGGCCTTTATGCGTACACATACAGTTTCCCCCCTGCACTGACCAGACAACCCCCTAAACCCAGCCCTTGCCACTTGCTGGCTGCACTACCACTGTTTGCTGGTTTTATTATTTATTTATTTATGTATTATTTATCCATTTTTTCCCTCTAATCAGCACTTTCCACTTCTCCCTCCATCCTTGAACTTTTCCCCTTTCCTTCTCCCATGCACTTGTGTGTTCTCAATGTCACTGGGACTAGTAAGATTGTTGTTTTTGTTCTTCTTGTTACCCTCCCTTCCCTTGTCTCGCTCTGAAAACACGTGTGTACGGCGCGAAACAAATAAAATATCAATATCAATGTCAATATCTCCCCTCCTCCGACTGATGTACCACACCCAGTATACCAACTCAGAAATCTTTCAAAGGCACAGACCTCCTCCACCTAACAACTCTTAATGCCTGTTCAGCCAACAAAATCTCTGCTGACATCTGTCTCCTTCTTGAAGACATTGACCTCGACATTCTCGCTCTTACCGAGGCATGGTTCAATGCCAGCTCAGTCACTGCTTTGACTCTTTTGTACCTGAAGTCTTCAAATTATCTCCAAGCCTCAACCTCACACTACTGGCAGTGGGGTTACCTTAATCTTCCCTGAGTGGGTTCCTGCTTCCATCTTACCTACCAAGCTCTACTCCTCCTTTGAAAGCCTGGTTTGAAAGTTGGTCATCTCTCTCATCTCCACCCTGACAATTGCCACCATTGTCCAGCCTCCAGGTGCCATCACCCTGTTCCTTTCTGAATGGGCCAACTTCTGCTCTTCCTTACTCTCATCCACTTCCAGTCTCCTCCTCCTGGGTGACTTCAATATCCAATTGAACTCCCCAGGCTCTGCATCCATGCTTTTCACTGACCTCTGCACCTCGCTTTCCGTCTCTATTCTCCACTCTGGGCCAACTCACTCAGCTGGACACACACTTGATGCCCTCATACACTCTGACTTCTCTCGCTTCCCGCCACTAGTCACCACTCTCTCCTGTTATGACCATTCGCTCCTCTCCTCCCACTTGTGTCCCCTTGACCCCCTGACAATCCCCCCAAAAGTTCCAACAACCTCTTTCACTAACATCCACCCGATTAAATGAATGTCTGTGGCTGCCTTCGCTTCCACCTTCATCCCCCCCCAATACCCCCACCTCTGACTCTACCTCTGACTCTGCCATCAGCAACATCCACCTCTCCATTACCAATACTCTTAACATTCTTGCCCCAGTCATGAATATTGTCAAGGGTTTTGACCCATGTTGAATCAATAGACTGGGTAGATGTGGGGATGAGCTGTCGCCGCCCATTATTCTATCCCAGAACAAACTAAATCAATAGACTGGGTGGATGTGGGGATGAGCTATCGCCGCCCACATTCACGCCAGAATAGGAGAACTGCGCAGTTGGCACGAGACCACTCCAAAGATACAACCTTCTTGTGGGGGGTTCCACATCACCACTCTACTGTAAGGATGCCATCAAAACAATGTTAAGCAAGGGTCCTATACTATCAAGCAAAAGACCACTCTATTGAAATGCAGTAATTCAAGACAACTCAAAAATGGATGCAGTACCGACAAATTCCCCAAGGCGGCGCTAGCGATCTAAACTCTGA